>NC_091353.1:8862338-8946456 GCF_038502225.1 Cherax quadricarinatus
ACATCATTAATGCAAATCTTGACGGAGTTAGTGATGTAATTTCATACCTAAATGCACAGGAATTATTTATAGTATAAAATAATCTTGAAAAGCTAGAAAATGTCACTGATCAAATAGCCTTGTGTAAAATGTGAAATTTTCAGTAATCTTGGTTAGTAATGTAAGGTTTTAGTATTTAAATCAAAGATGAAAATTAGACACGTGCAACATCTGGGTATCTTATCGTAGATGTTTTGCCATCCTGTGACTTTATGAATACAAATTCAAGGACATAATTGCAAGATAGTAGAACTTTACAGAAAAGATGAGGTAATTAGTCCCTCAGCCTTGTAGCTGGTGAAGAACACCATAGTCTTCAAGACTACAGTGAAGAACACCATAGTCTTCAAGACTACAGTGAAGAACACCATAGTCTTCAAGACTACAGTGAAGGACACCATAGTCTTCAAGACTACAGTGAAGGACACCATAGTCTTCAAGACTACAGTGAAGAACACCATAGTCTTCAAGACTACAGTGAAGGACACCATAGTCTTCAAGACTACAGTGAAGGACACCATAGTCTTCAAGACTACAGTGAAGAACACCATAGTCTTCATCATGTTGGTATTATATACCATTCATGTAGATCAAAGATATGCTACTCAGAGGTTTGCCTGTAAATAAAAATTTATATTCTGCTCTGGTAAAAAAGTGAATAATGTCTTGTGCATTATTAGCACGTTGAAAGCATTATCTTTTCTGTTCTTCATTTACATGGCATCTTGACTGCTGATTGTGACCTCTCAACACTAACTAGCTCAGGGTTTTATTTTTATAGAAGAACTTATGACCTTTCAAGAGGGGGGAAGGGGGAGTACCTTGAGGCTAGCAAAAGGCTTTTCATCCAAGGAATTGTAGCCATCCTCTTCTTTGAATCTAATCTCCCATTTCCCCTATAGGTTTAGTGCTTTTCCCAGGATTGAAATAGTAATGATAATGTTCATGAATTTAGAGGATGATGATATGTGTTTGACTTGCAAATTAATTTGCTTTTGTGCTCATACTCTGAGATAAAAAATTTTGTCAGATTTGCACAAGTAAAAGTAGGTTATGTATATTGCATACAGGCATATCTAGTTAATATGGTGGGTTAGGATCCAGACAACCACTGTAAAGCAAATGTTGCTTTAAAGTGAAGTACTCCTGTACAGTACAGGAGGGTCCTGTTCATACAGCTCTAATGTGGCGTTGGTTCTTATGCAACTTGTACGAAAATGGTGACAACAGCAGAACAGTGTTAAAAGCACCCAACATAATGAACAGTGGCTCAGTTGAAAGCCAACAGAAATGTGAAATGCCAAAAAGAGGTTTTGTATATGCAAGGTCCTCCTGTATTCAGTACAAAAAGCTAATGTTTTAAATTGCTGCTCTACTTTAAGCCTGGACGATATTTGGATCTGGGCTCGGGAGACAAGCTGCTGAACTTAGGCAGTCACAGCTATCTCAACCTGGGTGAGCGACCAGAGGTAGAAGAGGCTGCCCTGGAGTGTCTCCACAAGTACGGGGTCGGATCTTGTGGCCCTCGGGGTTTCTACGGCACCACAGGTGAGTGCCTTGAGTAGTTGATTTCACTATACAGTCTCTCTTCATTTAACAGAGGAGTTCTGTTCCTAAGACCATGTCAGTAAACGAATTCGTCGCTAAGTGAGGAGCATACTATAATGGTAGTGAGTTTGCGTCAACCATCTTTGATATTGTTTTAATGTCACCTTTAATTTCACATTTCTGGTATATTTTCAAATGTTTATACAGTAGTGTACTGTATATTGTAATAAACAGAATAGAGGAAATCAGCTCTAATATACATTATTTAGGTATGCATACTGGCCAGAGACCCTGTCGTCAGTTTGAGTCATTGGTAAACGAGTACTCGCTAAGTGAGGAGAAGCTGTATAATAACTAAACGCTAAATCCACAAGGGTCATACAATGCTGCAGGGTAGCATGTGCTAAAAATTTAATATGCTTGATCAGAGATTAGTGAGGGGGAGACTATAACAGAGGTACAGTTAGTAAGGGCGGTGCTCTAAGCAGAACATTATCACAATATTACAGAGTGCGATGTTGCCCTAATTTCAGCTTGTTCTGTCTCTTGCATCATTGTTTTCATATGGGTCTCTTTGCATAATTTAACAGTACTGTATATGCAGAATTAACTATAGGTGTCCCCTTGATTTATGCTGTAGATGTGTTTCAAGCCCACCGCAGCTGTTCGAATCTCAGTTAGGCCATAAATTTTTAATCGTGCATAATGAGAATCTTGAATGAGCTTTGTGAACTGTACTGATTGCATACAGTGACCCTATTTGACATTTACTGAATTTCCCATAGATTTTTTTTTTAACGTACTGGCTGTCTCCCACCAAGGCAGTGTGACATAAAAAGAAAACAAAAGTTTTTCTTTTTACATTTAGTAATTTCCAATAGAAATACAATGTCATAATAGCAAATTTGAGTCAAGCAAATGCACATAAAGCAGGTGAGCTGAACTCTAGTGGTTTTATGACTTATGTAAGTTTAATTCTTTTTGTAATAATGTATAACTAAAATTTACCACTCAGTAACTTGTCTAAACTTAAGTAGTCTGTAAGCATTAGGATTAGTCTACCCAAAATGCACATGCATACTAGTTTTTTTGCTTAACTATTTGTTACTGTTGACAGAGGTGCATCTAAAGTTGGAGGAGAGGTTAGCCAACTTCTTCAATTGTGAAAAGGCTGTCCTCTACTCCTATGGCTTCTCCACCAGTGCATCCGCTATCCCGGCCTACTCCAAGAGCGGCGACATCATCTATGCGTGGGTATTAAGTCCTCATGTCCCTCCATTGCTAATATCTTGACAGGGCCACATCCTTCAAGGGAGAGGGGGTGCCTTGATAAGATAGAATAATATAAGATTTGTTTGGATTTTTAACTTAGGGGAGGGTTAGCCACACAGGATAACCCAAGAAAGTCAGTGCATCATTGAGGACTCTTATTTCCATTGTGGTCCTTTATATCTTGTCCTCCCAGGATGCCACCCACACCAGGCAGCTAACACCCAGGTACCTATTTTACTGCAAGGTGAACAGGGACAGCAGGTATAAGGAAACATGTCCAGTGTTTCCACTTGTGCCAGGGATTGAACTATAGAGACTGTGAGGCAAACGTGTTGCTAACCAATCTGGTTGAGAGCACTTGATCCAAAGAATTGAAGCTACCCTTTTTTCTTGGCTCAAACCCTGGCACTGTGTAGCCTCTACAATTTTAGCATTTTCGCTTGAAGAGAATAATAATTGTTACATCCTCATTACTGTTTTGTGCTGTAATACATCTGCATATGACAGTAATGTAGTAGTGTCCAAGTCTGAGATATTCCTTCGGTTGGGTGCCTTGATGCTGGTGAATGGTTCTTGATCAAAGGAACTGGAGCTGCCCTGTCTTGGATCAAACCTAATTTTTCCTCCCAAGTGTTTCACAACCCTTATGAGTTTAGTACTACTTTCCTGGGAAGTACTGGCTGGAGGCAGTGGAGGTGTGGTGTCTAAGGGCAATGTGTGGCATAAATATGCAGAGAATTCATAGTATAGAAATTAGGAGGAGGTGTGGAGTTACTAAAAGTATTATCCAGAGGGCTAAAGAGTGGTTATTGAGGTGATTTTGTCATTTAAAGAGAATGGAGCAAAATAAGATGACTTGGAGGGTGTACAAATCTGTAGTGGAGGGTAGGAGGGGTAGGGGTAGTCCTAGAAAAGGATAAAGGGAAATGGTACAAGAGGTTTTGTGTGCAAATTGCTTGGACATACAGCAGGCATGTTTAAGCGTGTTAGGTGTGAATGGAGACAAATGGTTTTGGGGACTTGATGAGCTGTTGGAGTGTGAGCAGGGTAATATTTTGTGAAAATATTTAGGGAAACCAGTTAACCAGACTTGGGTCCTGGAGGTGGGAAGTACAGTGTCTGTACTCTAAAGGAGGGGTTCGAGATATTTATTGTTTCGAGGGACGTCTAAACCATCGTATCTATGCACCTCTGGCAAGACAGTGATAGTGTGAATGATAGTGAAAGTTTTTTTGGGTCACTTTTCATCAGTGGGAGACGAGCAGCGATTTAAAAAAAAAATTATTCTTTGAATTATAAAATTTTTATTAATCATGCAAATTATCATTATTATAGCAACATCACATCCTGCTATTAATTTTAGAATGATATACCTTTGATAAGTTCCTAGAGTTTTTCTACTACTGGAGCCTGGCCATGGGCCAGGCTGTGGTATGTTGATTATTATTATCATTACAATCACAACTAAGCACTAAACTCACGAGGTCATACAGCACTGCAGGGTAGGATGTGCTAAAGATGTATGTACTATGCCAGATCAAAGAGCAGCAAGGGCAAAGAGCATGCCAAAGGCAGTCAGTAAGGGCAGTGAGGAGTGCTAATAGAAAATTAAGATCGAAGTTGCTGTAATAAAGCTGTCATGTTGAACAATGTATCAGCAGTTTATTTTGATCGATTTTTACAGGGATGAAATGGTGAACTTTGCCCTTCAGCGAGGACTGCAAGCCAGCAGGAGCCGCGTTGTCTATTTCCGGCACAATGATGTGGAGCATTTGGAGGAACTTCTTGAGGAACAAGCACGTCTTGACAAAAAGGTAGACATACATTGCTGCATTGTGTGCTCAGACTACACAGTTACCATGAATCTGAGTGAGAATTTGAGTATAACCTGTACAGTAAGGCTAGAAGAGGTAATTATCCTAGGATCACTGGGCGTGAGAATTTGTTGAGTATGACCTACTTATGGCTAGAAGAATGTTACCCCAGGATTGCTGCATGTGAGAATTTTTTGAGTATGGCCTATATAAGGCTAGAAGAGTTAGCTTCCCCAGGATCTCTGTGTGTAAGGGGCTCAAGGCTTCATTTATATAACAAATTTTTCTTTAATAGAACAAAAGAAATGTCATTCTTAACTTCAAATTGATGTGTGTAATTTTGTTATGAATCATTTTGCACAACTAATTATTAGGATGATTCTTGGAGACTGCTACTTTATGTGAAGCAGTTGTTGTATACTTTATGAATTTTTATTATACAATAATTAGTATTCATTGTATTCGTTCAGTTTTTTCTCATTATAATGAAACAACGTCAAACAAGACGATAAAGGGGTTGCTAACTCCATGCTCTCACCATTTTAGTTCCTTTTTATAACATGCAACTTGTGGGGAAAGAGTTCTAACCCGCTATCACCATTCTTGGAGGTGGGAAGGGCAGTGCCTGCACTCTGAAGGAGGGATAAGGATGTTGCAGTTCAGAGGGTAATCTGAATTGTGATATCAGTTCAAGATAGCGATTGAATGAATGATGGTGAATATGTTTTCCTTTGTAGGGTCACTTTGAATTGGTAGGAGATGGAAGTTGTTGTTGTTATAAAGAATGAACCAATTTATGGTGGTGAGACTGCCTTGGCAGGATCACCACCAAACTGGTGGTAAACCTATGCTTTTACTTAACATATTGTCAGTAATTCTGTCAACATTATTACTCATGTTTTATTAAATGTGGGCTTCATACTGGCACTCTTTCTTCCATGTATAATGCAGGATCCAAAGAAAGCCAATGCAACCCGCAAGTTTATGGTTATTGAATCAATTTATATGAACACCGGCAAGATGTGTCCTCTGCCAGAGTTGGTGAAGCTGCGCCAAAAGTACAAATTGCGTCTCTACATTGAAGAGTCGGTTTCCTTTGGCACGTTGGGGCCTAACTGCAGAGGAATCACCGATCACTACAATATACCGGTGAGTCTGTCTTGGGGACGTGATGTTCTCTCTCTCTTGACGATGTGGTGAAAGTTCTTTCTCAGTGAGATTACTTCATCTCTACTTTCGTCTTACTTATTCCCCCCTCTCTCTACCCCTAGTTCCTGCTCTTTCATATGTATGCTGGCTCCCCAACCTTCATGTGTTAGTGTGTGACTAGTTGATAGTCCAAGTTAGACCAAAACATCATCTTAAGTTTCTTTCTGCTGTGTGTGACTTATTTGTGCAATAAGATAAAATGTGTTGGCATCATTTAGTAAATACAGGTGTGGTAGACTCAGCTGGTAAATTAAGTAAGTGGCAGTGGCTGTAGCTGCTGCTCATATGTCAGCAGTCCTAGGAAAGGATGGAAGGAGGGAGTAAAAGAGGTTTTGTGCGCAAGGGGCTTGGACATAGCGCAGGCATGTGCGAGCGTCTTAAATAGGAGTGAGTGGAGACGAATGATTTTTGGGACTTGGCGAGCTGTTGTAGTGTGAGCATGGTAATATTTTGTGAAGGGATTCAGGGAAACCAGTTAACCATACCTGAGGTGGGACGTACAATGCCTGCAGTCTAAAGTAGGGGTCTGGGATATTTGCTGTTTAGAGTGACATCTAAACTCATATGTACGTAAATGCCTCTGGGTGACGGTGTGAATGATGGTGAAAGTGTTTCTTTTTAGGGTCACCCTGCCTTGGTGGGAGGTCTGTAATACCTATGATGAGTTTCAACCAGGCTGTTGCTATTAAAGGCCTGCTGCTCCACATATCCATCACAGCTTGGTTGATTGGCCAACATGTTTAAAAAAAAATGTTAGTAGTAGTAGTAGTAAGGACTACATTTTAGGGAAAACAAGACAGCATGATAGAATCGAAAGTTAGGCTAAATCTAAATCAGGAGGAGGTTCTGGGGGTCAGTGCCCCCACAGCCCAGTTTATGACCAGTCCTCAATGCTGACAAAGCACCACATTAAATTTTTAATTAATCACCAAATTAAGTCGCACTTTGACTGTGAGTGTACATGGGGAAGTGTCAGATTCCTCACAGCAAGTGCCGCTTTCCAGTCACCATATTTTGTTTCCTCACGCCGCACAGATGAAGGAGGTGGACATGATCATGGCTACGTTGGAGACATCGGCAGCCAGTTCAGGTGGATTCTGCGTGGGAACCAAGTTTGTCATTGAGCACCAGCGACTGTCTGGCCTCGGCTACTGCTTCTCGGCTTCCTTGCCACCGATGCTGGCCGCTGCTTCCATTAAGGTGTGCCTGCATCCTCCTGTTTCATAATGGATATTTGTGATTTTATAGGAGACTATTAATAATAAAAATTTTTATTTCTGTGCAGTATACAAAATGTAGTCTATATGTTTTAAAGTATTGTTAAGCACAAAAGACTGGTACTGGCATGCTGTGCATTTCGGTTGAATTACCAATAATATGTTAAGTAAAAGGACACAAGTACAACTAATGTGACATTTTATTGTGGCAACGTTTTGCTCTCCAGGAGCTTGTATCGGCTTGACAAAACTCCTGGAGAGCAATACGTTGTCGCAATGAAGTGTCATATTAGAACACACGTGTCCTTTTACCTAACATATAGAAAACTAGTTAAACTTTAAAGTTTATAAGGTCAACACTGCCGCTTAACCACCTAGATGAAGATCAGAGAAAAGATTTATTACCCTTTGACTGTCACTGTCCTCCAAAATTGAAAGCCCTTTGTGTATCACCATTTAAAAAAAAAAAATGGTTTAGAGAACACAGTATAAATGAACTTCACTTCAATAATTGTATAGCATAACAAGCAGTATATAAGAAAGCATACAAGCACATTTTTATAATGGTCTAACATTTCATAGTAGGTTGGTAGACAGCAACCACCCAGGGAAGTACTACCGTCCTGCCAGATGACTGTGAAACAAAAACCTGTAACTGTTTTGCATGATGGTAGGATTGCTGGTTTCTTTTTCTGTTTCATAAACACGCTAGATAGCAGGGATATCTTGCTACTCCAACTTACACTTTGGTCACACTTCACAGACATGCACATGCATATATATATACATACATCTAGGTTTTTCTCCTTTTTCTAAATAGCTCTTGTTCTTCTTTATTTCTTCTATTGTCCATGGGGAAGTGGAAAAGAATCTTTCCTCCGTAAGCCATGCGTGTCGTATGAGGCGACTAAAATGCCGGGAGCAATGGGCTAGTAACCCCTTCTCCTGTAGACATTTACTAAAAAAGAGAAGAAGAAAAACTTTATAAAACTGGGATGCTTAAATGTGCGTGGATGTAATGCGGATGACAAGAAACAGATGATTGCTGATGTTATGAATGAAAAGAAGTTGGATGTCCTGGCCCTAAGCGAAACAAAGCTGAAGGGGGTAGGGGAGATTCAGTGGGGGGAAATAAATGGGATTAAATCTGGAGTATCTGAGAGTTAGAGCAAAGGAAGGGGTAGCAGTAATGTTGAATGATCAATTATGGAAGGAGAAAAGAGAATATGAATGTGTAAATTCAAGAAATATGTGGATTAAAGTAAAGGTTGGATGCGAGAAGTGGGTTATAATAAGAGTGTATGCACCTGGAGAAGAGAGGAATGCAGAGGAGAGAGAGAGATTTTGGGAGATGTTAAGTGAATGTATAGGAGCCTTTGAACCAAGTGAGAGAGTGATTGTGGTAGGGGACATGAATGCTAAAGTAGGAGAAACTTTTAGAGAGGGTGTGGTAGGTAAGTTTGGGGTGCCAGGTGTAAATGATAATGGGAGCCCTTTGATTGAACTTTGTATAGAAAGGGGTTTAGTTATAGGTAATACATATTTTAAGAAAAAGAGGATAAATAAGTTTACAAGATATGATGTAGGGCGAAATGACAGTAGTTTGTTGGATTATGTATTGGTAGATAAAAGACTGTTGAGTAGACTTCAGGATGTACATGTTTATAGAGGGGCCACAGATATATCAGATCACTTTCTAGTTGTAGCTACACTGAGAGTAAAAGGTAGATGGGATACAAGGAGAATAGAAGCATCAGGGAAGAGAGAGGTGAAGGTTTATAAACTAAAAGAGGAGGCAGTTAGGGTAATATATAAACAGCTATTGGAGGATAGATGGGTTAATGAGAGCATAGGAAATGGGGTCGAAGAGGTATGGGGTAGGTTTAAAAATGTAGTGTTAGAGTGTTCAGCAGAAGTTTGTGGTTACAGGAAAGTGGGTGCGGGAGGGAAGAGGAGCGATTGGTGGAATGATGATGTAAAGAGAGTAGTAAGGGAGAAAAAGTTAGCATATGAGAAGTTTTTACAAAGTAGAAGTGATGCAAGGAGGGAAGAGTATATGGAGAAAGAGAGAGGTTAAGAGAGTGGTGAAGCAATGTAAAAAGAGAGCAAATGAGAGAGTGGGTGAGATGTTATCAGCAAATTTTGTTGAAAATAAGAAAAAGTTTTGGAGTGAGATTAACAAGTTAAGAAAGTCTAGAGAACAAATGGATTTGTCAGTTAAAAATAGGAGGCGAGTTATTAAATGGAGAGTTAGAGGTATTGGGAAGATGGAGGGAATATTTTGAGGAATTGTTAAATGTTGATGAAGATAGGGAAGCTGTGATTTCGTGTATAGGACAAGGAGGAATAACATCTTGTAGGAGTGAGGAAGAGCCAGTTGTGAGTGTGGGGGAAGTTCGTGAGGCAGTAGGTAAAATGAAAGGGGGTAAGGCAGCCGGGATTGATGGGATAAAGATAGAAATGTTAAAAGCAGGTGGGGATATAGTTTTGGAGTGGTTGGTGCAATTATTTAATAAATGTATGGAAGAGGGTAAGGTACCTAGGGATTGGCAGAGAGCATGCATAGTTCCTTTGTATAAAGGCAAAGGGGATAAAAGAGAGTGCAAAAATTATAGGGGGATAAGTCTGCTGAGTATACCTGGTAAAGTGTATGGTAGAGTTATTATTGAAAGAATTAAGAGTAAGACAGAGAATAGGATAGCAGATGAACAAGGAGGCTTTAGGAAAGGTAGGGGGTGTGTGGACCAGGTGTTTACAGTGAAACATATAAGTGAACAGTATTTAGATAAGGCTAAAGAGGTCTTTGTGGCATTTATGGATTTGGAAAAGGCATATGACAGGGTGGATAGGGGGGCAATGTGGAAGATGTTGCAAGTGTATGGTGTAGGAGGTAGGTTACTGAAAGCAGTGAAGAGTTTTTACAAGGATAGTGAGGCTCAAGTTAGAGTATGTAGGAAAGAGGGAAATTATTTCCCAGTAAAAGTAGGCCTTAGACAAGGATGTGTGATGTCACCGTGGTTGTTTAATATATTTATAGATGGGGTTGTAAGAGAAGTAAATGCGAGGGTCTTGGCAAGAGGCGTGGAGTTATAAGATAAAGAATCACACACAAAGTGGGAGTTGTCACAGCTGCTCTTTGCTGATGACACTGTGCTCTTGGGAGATTCTGAAGAGAAGTTGCAGAGATTGGTGGATGAATTTGGTAGGGTGTGCAAAAGAAGAAAATTAAAGGTGAATACAGGAAAGAGTAAGGTTATGAGGATAAAAAGATTAGGTGATGAAAGATTGAATATCAGATTGGAGGGAGAGAGTATGGAGGAGGTGAATGTATTCAGATATTTGGGAGTGGACGTGTCAGCGGATGGGTCTATGAAAGATGAGGTGAATCATAGAATTGATGAGGGGAAAAGAGTGAGTGGGGACAAAGAACTTTGTCCTTGGAGGCAAAGAGGGGAATGTATGAGAGTATAGTTTTACCAACGCTCTTATATGGGTGTGAAGCATGGGTGACGAATGTTGCAGCGAGAAGAAGGCTGGAGGCAGTGGAGATGTCATGTCTGAGGGCAATGTGTGGTGTGAATATAATGCAGAGAATTCGTAGTTTGGAAGTTAGGAGGAGGTGCGGGATTACCAAAACTGTTGTCTAGAGGGCTGAGGAAGGGTTGTTGAGGTGGTTCGGGCATGTAGAGAGAATGGAGCGAAACAGAATGACTTCAAGAGTGTATCAGTCTGTAGTGGAAGGAAGACGGGGTAGGGGTCAGCCTAGGAAAGGTTGGAGGGAGGGGGTAAAGGAGGTTTTGTGTGCGAGGGGCTTGGACTTCCAGCAGGCATGCGTGAGCGTGTTTGATAGGAGTGAATGGAGACAAATGGTTTTTAATACTTGACGTGCTGTTGGAGTGTGAGCAAAGTAACATTTATGAAGGGGTTCAGGGAAACCGGCAGGCCGGACTTGAGTCCTGGAGATGGGAAGTACAGTGCCTGCACTCTGAAGGAGGGGTGTTAATGTTGCAGTTTAAAAACTGTAGTGTAAAGCACCCTTCTGGCAAGACAGTGATGGAGTGAATGATGGTGAAAGTTTTTCTTTTTCGGGCCACCCTGCCTTGGTGGGAATCGGCCAGTGTGATAAAAAAAAAAATCATAGGGGTATGTTGCAAAGTAAAGTAGTGGCATTACAAGACCCTGGCAGTAGCTGCATTTCAAGACCTTGGCAGTAGCTGCATTTCAAGACCATGGCAGTAGCTGCATTTCAAGACCATGTCAGTAGCTGCATTTCAAGACCATGGCAGTAGCTGCATTTCAAGACCAGGGCAGTAGCTGCATTTCAAGAACCTGGCAGTAGCTGCATTTCAAGACCCTGGCAGTAGCTGCATTTCAAGACCCTGGCAGTAGTTGCATTTCAAGACCAGGGCAGTAGCTGCATTTCAAGACCCTGGCAGTAGCTGCATTTCAAGACCCCGGCAGTAGCTGCATTTCAAGACCCTGGCAGTAGCTGCATTTCAAGACCCTGGCAGTAGCTGCATTTCAAGACCCTGGCAGTAGCTGCATTTCAAGACCCTGGCAGTAGCTGCATTTCAAGACCCTGGCAGTAGTTGCATTTCAAGACCTTGGCAATAGCTGCATTTCAAGACCCTGGCAGTAGCTGCTTTTGAAGACCCTGGCAGTAGCTGCATTTCAAGACCCTGGCAGTAGCTGCATTTCAAGACCCTGGCAGTAGCTGCATTTCAAGACCCTGGCAGTAGCTGCATTTCAAGACCTTGGCAGTAGCTGCATTTCAAGACCCTGGCAGTAGCTGCATTTCAAGACCCTGGCAGTAGCTGCATTTCAAGACCCTGGCAGTATCTGCATTTCAAGACCCTGGCAGTAGCTGCATTTCAAGACCCTGGCAGTAGCTGCATTTCAAGACCCTGGCAGTAGCTGCATTTCAAGACCCTGGCAGTAGCTGCATTTCAAGACCTTGGCAATAGCTGCATTTCAAGACCCTGGCAGTAGCTGCTTTTCAAGACCATGGCAGTAGCTGCATTTCAAGACCCTGGCAGTAGCTGCATTTCAAGACCTTGGCAATAGCTGCATTTCAAGACCCTGGCAGTAGCTGCTTTTCAAGACCCTGGCAGTAGCTGCTTTTCAAGACCATGGCAGTAGCTGCATTTCAAGACCCTGGCAGTAGCTGCATTTCAAGACCTTGGCAATAGCTGCATTTCAAGACCCTGGCAGTAGCTGCTTTTCAAGACCCTGGCAGTAGCTGCATTTCAAGACCCTGGCACAAGCTGCATTTCAAAACCCTGGCAGAAGCTGCATTTTAAGACCCTGGCAGTAGCTGCATTTCAAGACCTTGGCAGTAGCTGCATTTCAAGACCTTGGCAGTAGCTGCATTTCAAGACCCTGGCAGTAGCAGCATTTCAAGACCATGGCAGTAGCTGCATTTCAAGGCCAGGGCAGTAGCTGCATTTCAAGGCCAGAGCAGTAGCTGCATTTCAAGGCCAGGGCAGTAGCTTCATATAAAGATTATGGCTGTAGCTGCATTTCAAGTCAATGGCAGTAGATGCATTTCAGGGCCATGGCAGCTGTGCTAAGTTCAGTTGTGACATCAGTACTTCATTCCACATAACCAGAAGCTTCGAATTGTTTTGCAAATGGCACCATTTGCATACCATGAGTGTATATCTTGCATACAGAATGATCACTTGCAGTGGGACACTTAGTAATTGCAAATTCCTACAAAATGAGGGAAAAATCTGTACAAGTTGCTTAATGACGGGGATATGTTCTGAGAAATGCATCAGGTACCTTTGATATACCTTTACCTTTGAAGAATTTCGAGAGTATATCTACTCTCTGAGCCCGGCCATGGGCCAGGCTCGTCTGATGCTTGCCTGGTTGACCAGGCTGTTGCTGCTGGAGGCCTGCTGCCCCACATATCCATCACGGCCTGGTTGATCTGGCACCTTGTGAAGATACTTGTCTAGTTTCCTCTTGAAGGCTTCAACACTTGTTCCAGCAGCGTTTCTGATATCTTCTGGTAAGATGTTGAAAAGTAGGTCTTAATAGCTGTGATAATTCCCTCATCCATTGGTTGGATCAAAGAGGTGGTGTTTGTAGAGAGAAACACCACTTTGATAGGCAATAATAATTTTTCAGATCTTTTATAATCATATGGGACCACAGATGTATATGCAATCCATTGTTGACCAAAACCTCTTTTTGCAGTGCATGACTGTTCAGAACAAGTCGACCATCACTAATTCGGCATCATTGGGACGTGTATGGTGCTGGATTAGTGATTGCCAGATCATTGATGGCCGACCTGTATCATTTCCCTCCATAGTGTCCACTAGTATTGCTGAAATTAGTGCCAGATTAGTGATGGAACCAGAATAGTGATAGCCAGATCAGTGATGGCCAACCTGTAGTTGAATCTCATTCTAACAGTGGCTTTGTTTCTCTCACAGGTGCTAGACATCCTTGAAGCAGAAGGTTCAGACATGGTGATGGAACTGCAGAACAAGTGCCGGCAGATGCAGGAGAAACTTGCCAACATTCATGACAAGGTTAATGTTGTGCGACTTAAAGTACCCACTGACTTGCTTTTGTGAGGTGTAGATATCAATATGTGCCATGCTATTTCTGTGGGTTGGATGAGAAGTCTCATCCAACCCACATATAAAGAGACCCATGATACCACCCTTTCAGAGAGAACAAAAAGGCACATATCATGACTGGAACAATACACAAATAACCAGCACATATGAGAAAGAAACTTATGTTGACGTTTCGGTCTGACTTGGACCATTAACTGTAGTCACATTAGTTAATGCTTCAAATCATCGTAAGTTTCTTTCTTGTATGTGCGGGTTATTCATGTGTCACAATTTTAGTCTTAGAGGTAGACAGTACAGTGCCTGCAGTCTGGAGGGGTTCAGGATATTTCCTGTTTAGAGGGACATCAAAACTGTAGTGTCTGTGCACCTCTGGCAAGACAGTGATGGCATGAATAGTGGTAAGGTTTTAGTTTTTCTGGTCACCTTGCCTGTCAATGTACATGTGTTGAGAATTTATTTTAATTCATATTTTAGAGACTAAGTTATCCTTGACCAGTGGTGAACAGGTTACATGCAGCCTTAATTATCTTCTTTGTAATTGATAAGCTTTAAACCCAATTAGCTAACTTGTTTTTAAAGCCACTCTTAGTATTAGATTAAGTAGTATGTGGCACTTGTCTAAAACTCTT
Source organism: Cherax quadricarinatus (assembly GCF_038502225.1). NCBI lineage: Eukaryota > Metazoa > Arthropoda > Malacostraca > Decapoda > Parastacidae > Cherax > Cherax quadricarinatus. Next base: position 8,876,663 of record NC_091353.1, read on the forward strand.
GCCAGAGCAATACTTTCTTTGAACCAGCCATAGGCAACATGCCCTGCTTTTTAATCACTCGCAACACATTCTACTTGTTCACAACACATCCTGTGTTTACTTATATCTCTGCCTAGCATGGACCAGTAGACCTACGGCAGTGCTCCTTTTTTGTGTTCCTATTTATCCTAGTTATGCACAATGCCTGACAGTTTTTGTTGATTTCAGGTTACAGTGACTGGGGAGGATATTAGCCCAGTGAAACACCTGAAGCTGGCCGAGTCCACAGGTAATAGAGAAGCTGACGAGGGCATCTTGCAGAAGATTGTGGAGAAGGTAATGTAGTTCTCTAGATCCTTGCATCTCCATGGGGAAGTGGAGAAGAATCCTTATTCCGTAAGCCATGTGTGTCAAGGGGTAACTAAAATGCCAGGAGCAAGGGGATAGTAACCCCTTCTCCTGTATAAATTACTAAATGCAAAAAGAGAAAACTTTCATTTCTTCTTTTTCAGGTTGCCCTTCCTCTATGGGAGACAGCCGGTGTTAAAAAAAAAAAATGCTGACCACTGCCTGCTTCTTAGCTGTCTAGCTGAAGCTGTACATACACCCTTTCACTAACTCTTCAGCACTCTGCAGCTTTCTACAGTTTACAAAAACAAATTTTATTTCTTTCTGCAGTTTACAGAATGTGGTTTACATGTAATAAAGTATTGTTCAGCACAAAAGAAGCCACTAGCATTCGGTGCATTATGGGTAGACTAATCCTTATGCTTACACACTGTTTAAGACGACATTTTATTAAGTGGTTTGTGTTGTGATTTACCATCACTGAAAAGGTTGTTGCCTGAACTTTGTAAGTTAATATAAAGAATTACTATTTAAAGAGTGACTGATGTATAGATTTAAAGATGGGGTTGTGAGAGAAGTGAATGCTCAGATGTGGGAGAGGATGTTTATCATTTCTGCACATTACCTTTCTTTCCATCTCCCACAGGCAGAGAGCTATAGCGTAGCTCTAACCTTGGCATCGTACTTGTGGGATAGAGAGGCAAATCCTCCTCCACCCTCTATTCGAATCACTGTCAACAAAGATCTGACGACAGAGGAAATAAAGAAGGCTTGTGATTCCATACAGAAAGCTGTGGTGGATGTGATGGGGTAGCTACATTATAATGCACGTGGGACGTTTTGTGATTTAACTTCATCGAAAAAGGTTGTTGCCTGAATTTAGTAAGTTAATATAGAGTTGTTATTTAAACAGTGAGTGATGTATAGATACTGATTGAATTAGAATGTTAAAAGAATTTATATTTTTCCTGACCTTTTTAGAAGTGTAGGAAAGATATTTCATTTTAAAAACTGAAGTGAATATACAGAAACAAATTGGTAGAGCGGTCACACTCACTACTTGTCGGAAATGGCATGCAGCCCGGTCCCTGTTATTGCTTTGTCTAGTGAAGATGTGATCAATGAGGTTGATGAGGCACCTTCTCTTGTAATGTACACTACCTTTTGCTCCCACAGTCATATGTATTATTCTTGTTATAATCATGAGAAAGCTCTAAATCTGTAAGTCTTATAGTTCCTGGAAGTAAAAGGCTATCAGGTAATTTGAGGATGGGGAGGCTACCTCCCAAATTTATCTAATCGAGAGCCCTTCATCAAAACATCAAGATACTTACTTCAAAGTTATTTTTCTCATAAGTATTGTTGTGCTGAGTTCATTATAATGTAGCCAATTGCATTCTCCATTTTCATAATAAAAACAAACCAGTGGAATGAAGAAAAAACACTGGATACACAGTAATTCTGTCAGGCAGGAATAGTTTCATCATAATGTATGTATATATATACAGTATAGCCATTCCATTTTTCCTCTTTAATCAAACTGTTTAATCACATTTTCCTGGATCACTTCCAGCTTATATAGTGCACAGCTCCATAAAGAGTTCTAGTAAAGGTTGATGTGCTTTGCGCTCTCGGAGTGCACCAATACGGCGACTGCAGGGGCGGCATCAAGGAGATGCTGAAGCACCCATTAATTCTGTCGGCTCCCCCAAAGCTTCCCCTCCCAAGTAAGCTTACTAATAATAAATTCTACTTTGAAACCAGCCCCTTATAGCCCCCTCTTTCAATCAGATTGCCAACTCTAAACCCCTGCACAAATAACCCACACATCGGAGAAAGAAGCCTATGATGATGATTTAGTCTGACTTGGACCACTGACTAGTCAGTAGCCAAGTCAGACCAAAATGTTATAAATTTCTTTCTATGTGCGGGTTTTTTGTATATTTTATTAATGTTGGTAGAATTACTGACAATGTTCGGTAAAAGGACACAAGTGTAACTAATGTGACATTTTATTGTGGCAACATTTCGCTCTCCAGGAGCTTTATCAAACCATTATGGCTTGATAAAGCTCTTGGAGAGCAAAACATTGCCACAATAAAATGTCACATTAATTGCACTTCTGTCCTTTTACCTAACATTTTTATATATTGTTCCAGTCACAGTATTGTGCCTTTTTGTTCTTTCTAAACCCCCTCCTATATAACACTTCTATAGCCGTCCCTGAGTGAACGCCATATCATTATAGAATCTTTATCGTGGTACATGCAGTATTCTATATTTGTGATGCAAATCCTGCTAATCACTAATCATGATCATTGTTTTATAATCTAGATTCTTTTTTTTAAATTGCAGTGGTATTCATTAACATATCTATAGGGAAGTGTTAAATTCACAGGAGTTGTACAGTGTGTGGGGAATGAGAGGTAATTGGGTTTGATCTAAGGAAAGGGAGAGTAACTTCACTAATTTGAATCAAAAGGAACAAGGCACCCACCTTGAAAATGCAGTGAATTTCAGATAGACCTTTTATATAGTATTTCAGTATACTACTTTGCTTTACATTGTTGAATGAGGAACCTTTCAAAGGAAGTGTCTTGATGCTGGTTTAGGGCTCTTGATCTGAGAAATTGGAGCTACTCTGTTTTCTGATCAAGCCTGATTATCTCCTATTCCTTAGGTGCTGTGTGACCTACAGGTTTAGCTCTTCCAGTAGCAGTAAACAAGACAAAGTTAATGGGCATTATTTACAAAAGTGCTGTTTATAATTTGTATTTATAGAAGTTTGCCATTTATGTGATCCTAATGATATATTTTGGTAATGACTATTATTATTATTATTATTATTATTATTATTATTATTATTATTATTATTACAATTTTAGTGAGCCGCCTGTGGCTGTGATTTTTATTTGTCAAGCTGGATGACTCGTAGTTCTTTTAAGCTTTCGCCATTGCATACAAGGCTGATGACTTTCTATGAAAATTTCACATAATGACTGTTATTCTGTGCTCTCATTCAATATCAAAGCATTACTGGTACCCTTTAGGCATTTTTATTCATTAAGAACCAGTATGACTTGTATCTGAGAGGTTACATGCGTGGCCGCCCTCAACGATACCAGGAAGGCTTATGGTTAGAAAAATATTGATTCCAGGTGAATATATTTACTATACAAAACATGCAGTATGCAGTTCAGGTTTATATTATATAAGTACAGGGTATATATCTTCTAGGCATTCTGTATACTGACTTCATAGGTTATAATATAATGCATAGCTATGTCCATTCACCATTGACCTACAATTTGGAGAAGAAATTTTAGATGACATTCAGTATGTTTCAGCCGGTGGCTTCTTTAGTCCAATGCAGAGAAAGATGGAAGATGAGGAGTTTGAGGTAATCAGTCCCTCGGCCTGGAGTCGATGTGTTCAGTCCAGGCTGAGGGACTGATTACCTCAAACTCCTGGTAAGTAAGACACATAGGCAACAGTTAGGCATCTTTATTCCGAAGAATAAAAATGCCTAACTGTTGCCTATGTGTCTTACTTACCAACCTGTTGGTATTGTACACCATTTTGATATTCACCTCAAACTCCTCCTCATCTTCCACCTTTCTCTGCACTGGGTTGAAGAAGTCACTGGCTGGCAAAACGTTTCTGGAGTAAAGATACCAAAAAGTTGCACAAGTGTCTCATTTATTAACTTGTCAGTTTTCTAAACCATTTATTCAAAGTTGCAACCAATGGTCCAGGATTAACTGAAATTTGCCTAACTTCCTCTCCAAATTGGCGAGATGCAAATTGTTGCAGCCACAATATTGTGGCTTATTCCATTACAGTATTACACTAAAAGATAGATTTTATTTCTTTGTAAAGGTTACAATATGAAATTACAATTTTGATTTGCTAAGTACAAAGAAAGCCACTATCATGCCGAGGCACTTCAGGCAGACTAATGACATTATTATTATTATTATTATTATTATTATTATTACAATTTTAGTGAGCTGCCTGTGGGTATGTGATTTTTTTCATCGAGCTGGGTGACCAGCAGTTCTTTTAAGCTTATGCCATTGCTTATGAGGCTGATAACTTTTTCTACAAAAATTTCACATAATGATTAATACAGTGGTCCCTCGCTTTTCGTAGTTCTCGGCAATCGTAAATTTCGCCAATTATAGGGGTATTTTCATATAAACATGGACTCACTTTTCATAGGTTGACTCGCGAATAGTAGTTCGTCCGGGACGCGTGCGCAGAGTGTGAGCCGGGGAGGCCTCCCTACCCAGCCAGTCTGGCATTGTTTACCAGTGAGTGAAGGTCCCCTCAAGTGCTCCTACGAAATATTTCATAATATTCCACTCATTTTAGTGCTTGCAAGTACTAAATAAGCTACCATGGCTTGAAAGAAAGCTCTTAGTGCCAAGCCTGTGGTAAAGAAGGTGAGAAATATGTACAGTGACAAAGTCTTGGGCCATTTTAGGGAAGTGTTAAAGAGACGCCAGAAACAGAGCTCTCTCCACAGTTACTTTGCGAGACAGGACTAGAGTGACTCTCAAGGTGGTCCTAGTGGCATTAAGAAACAGAGAAGAGAAGCAATTGGTACCTGAGGTGTTGCTGGAAGGGGATTCCCCTTCCAAACTGTAAACAATCCAATCTCTCTCCTCCTCCAGTCTCCCATACACTAAGAAGAATCTCCAATAAAGGTAAGTGTTATGCTGTTAATGTTTCATTCATCATTTCCCATTGTATTGTTTATGTACTACATGTATATTTCATGTAAAAAATTTTTTTGTTTTAATACTTCTGGGTGTCAGGAACGGATTAATTGTATTTACATTATTTCTTATGGGGAAAATTGATTCGCATATCATAAATTTTGTTTATAGTAGCTCCTCCAGGAACGGATTAATTACGAAAAACGAGGGACCACTGTACTCTTATGCTCCCATTCGATATCAAAGCTTTACTGGTATTATTCTTTGTATTTTTGTTCATTAAGAACCTTACTGCATAATAGCAGCTATCAATGTTGTTTTCTCACTTCCAGTGATCATTCTTTTATATAGATGTGTTGCACTTTCAGGATGTGCTAGAGATACTCCTAATCATTATTAATGCATTAAAAATATTCTTCGTGCATTCAGAGTGTACCTGCTATTGGTGTCTCACTAAATGCAAGGCATCCTTACATGTACGTAAATCAGAGGTATCCAGGGAAGGCTAATGCAATGGTGGCAGTATGGCATCTGGACCCAGATGGCATACTTCTCTGTTAATAAGACAGTATTCAGTTTATGGCAATATACAGTGGACCCCCGGTTAACGATATTTTTTCACTCCAGAAGTATGATCAGGTGCCAGTACTGACCGAATTTGTTCCCATAAGAAATATTGTGAAGTAGATTAGTCCATTTCAGACCCCCAAACATACACGTACAAACGCACTTACATAAATACACTTACATAATTGGTCACATTTGGAGGTAATCGTTATGCGGGGGTCCACTGTATTGTTATTATAATCCAAGTGGCATTGTATTGATATTTCATCCACCAGGGACAAAACATTGTCTTAATCAAGCACCATAAACTGCATATTGTGCTTTATTTTCTATCATTGATTTACAGGAGGGTCCCACCTATACACTACTTATTTATGACTCGTGAAATCATAATGACACGATTGCAAACAAACCATACCACGGGCGGGGATAAAACCCGCTATCAGAGTCATAAAACTCCAGACCAGCACGTTAGTCACTGGCCCAGTGGCTAACGCGTTGATCTGGAGTGTTATGACTGATTGCAGGTTCTATCCCCCTGTGGTATGGTTTTTTTTTCAACACTTGTTTACATGGCACAGTGCTGACTACATTGAAGAAGACACAAGTTACAGAAGCTGTTATTAGAAGAAAATTTGACTTTCATGACTGAAGCTTTAACTGAAGAAAACATTATTCCAGTGTGTTTTTTTCTTCATTGGTGTTTGATTAAGAGTGAGTAATACATATGAGGGCCTGACGTACTCTAGTTTAGTACTCTTGTAACTTAGTAAAGGATTTCATAACATAGAACAAACACTGTATGTGTGTGTTCTCCACTCCTGTATAGGAATAAACTGTGCCCACAAGCCTAATTATAATATATAGCACAGACAAGTACCTTTCTAATTTAGAATAAATTGTTTATTTCTGTTATTTTCCTGTATTTGTGACACTTTCAAGTCTATATATGTTGGGTTATAATAAAGCTGTATTATACAGTGAAAGCAAGAGATGAATGTTATGTCTTGTACTGTATTATACAGTGGAGGAAACAGATGTATGTTATGCCATGTACTGTGATTACTTATAAAAGATGGTTTAAATTATTTAAAACTTGTAATGTTTTTCTTGTTTTTAATGAATGATTTTTATCCAGTTTATAAATCTCGATAGTTAGCCTGCATAATGAATTGTTTTAGATTTAAGGCGATACTTCCGTACTACAGACTAGAAGAGAAGAAGAAAACCTGCCAAAGATCTTTCATACACATCTGCACAAAGTTATCAGCACAGAGTGGTATAAATTACCTACAGGAGAGCCCCGCTCATACAGCAGGTTAGGTTCCGGGTTGCTGTAGGGCCCTGCTTAAACAGCAGGTTAGGTTCCAGGCTACTGTAGGGCCTTGCTTATGCAGCAGGTTAGGTTCTGGGCTACTGTAGGGCCCCGCTTATGCAGCAGGTTAGGTTCTGGGCTACTGTAGGGCCCCACTTATACAGCAGGTTAGATTCCAGGGCCTGAAGCCTTATTTAAACCTCCTTTACAGGAAATTTGAAGTGTCTGTAATTGAAGAATATTTTTTTTAAATATTCAACTAGTCTATTATAGTCATCAGGAAACACCAGACCCATAAGGGTCTACAATGCCTGTGGAACAGGAGGCAATCATGATCTGAGGGAAAGGTGGCTCTCTTTCCTTGGATCAAGACTGCTTCACTGGCACCAGGACACCTCCCCAAAGGGTTAGCTAGTCAATAATAAAATTCAAAATATTGATCAAAAATAAACATGGGTAGGGGTCGTCCTCGAAAAGGTTGGAGGGAGGGGGTAAAGGAGGTTTTTTTGAGCGAGGGGCTTAGGCTTCCAGCAAGCATGCGTGAACGTGTTAGATAGGAGTGAATGGAGACGAATGGTTTTTGGGACCTGACGAGCTGTTGGAGTGTGAGCAGGGTAATATTTAGAGAAGGGATTCAGGGAAACTGTTTTTTTATATAGCTGGACTTGAGTACTGGAAATGAGAAGTACAATGCCTGCACTTTAAATGAGGGGTTTAGGATATTGGCAGTTTAGAGGGATATGTTATATATCTAGAGAAGTTGCAGAGGTTGGTGGATGAATTTGGTAGGGTATGTAAAAGAAGAATATTAAAAGTGAATACAGGAAAGAGGTTATGAGGATAAAAAGATTAGGTGATGAAAGATTAGATATCAGATTGGAGGGAGAGAGTATGGAGGAGGTGAATGTATTCAGGTATTTGGGAGTGGACGTGTCAGCGGATGGGTCTATGAAAGATGAGGTGAATCATAGAATTGATGAGGGGAAAAGGGTGAGCGGTGCACTTAGGAGTCTGTGGAGACAAAGAACTTTGTCCTTGGAGGCAAAGAGGGGAATGTATGAGAGTATAGTTTTACCAACGCTCTTATATGGGTGTGAAGCATGGATGACGAATATTGCAGCGAGGAGAAGGCTGGAGGCAGTGGAGATGTCATGTCTGAGGGCAATGTGTGGTGTGAATATAATGCAAAGAATTCGTAGTTTGGAAGTTAGGAGGAGGTGCAGGATTGCCAAAACTGTTGTCCAGAGGGCTGAGGAAAGGTTGTTGAGGTGGTTCGGACATGTAGAGAGAATGGAGTGAAACAGAATGACTTCAAGAGTATCAGTCTGTAGTGGAAGGAAGGCGGGGTAGGGGTCGGCCTAGGAAAGGTTGGAGGGAGGGGGTAAAGGAGGTTTTGTGTGCAAGGGGCTTGGACTTCCAGCGGGCATGCGTGAGCGTGTTTGAAGGAGTGAATGGAGACAAATGGGTTTTAATACTTGATGTGCTGTTGGAGTGTGAGCAAAGTAACATTTATGAAGGGATTCAGGGAAACCGGCAGGTCAGACTTGAGTCCTGGAGATGGGAAGTACAGTGCCTGCACTCTGAAGGAGGGGTGTTAATGTTGCAGTTTAAAAACTGTAGTGTAAAGCACCCTTCTGGCAAGACAGTGATGGAGTGAATGATGGTGAAAGTTTTTCCTTTTCGGGCCACCCTGCCTTGGTGGGAATCTGCCAGTGTGTTAATAAATAAATAATAAAATATGCTTCTAAACTGTTGTATCTGGGCATCTCTGCAAAGACAGTGATTATGTATGAGAGGTGAAAGTGTTGAATGATGATGAAAGTATTTTCTTTTTGGGGATTTTCTTTCTTTTTGGGGATTTTCTTTCTTTTTGGGTCACCCTGCCTTGGTGGGAGATGGCTGACTTGTTGAAAAAAAAAATAGATGCTCAATAATAACCCACATGGAGACAAACTTGGGAGATTAATTGATTTAAAACCCTCGTGGATTTAGCACTTGGTTTTGTTTGTATATTTTGACCCCCTTCAGAAGGGGATCAAAATATACAGACCAGTTAATCTCCTGAGTGTCTCCTTGTGGGTTATTATTGAGCATTAACAAGTATTCATTGCACTTTAGTTATTCATTACACAGACCTATCAAGCTTTCCTATTTTGTTAGTATGTAAAAAGTAATAAAATTAATTTCATCCATAAGCATTTACCAGAAAATAACACTAACACTCTAACCCTATAGTTGGAGTTAGGGATAGTATAATGAACCCTTTTTAAAGTGTGTAGTGAATCTCCTCTATTCTTGGTAGTGTTTCTTTAAGAATAGGTTTCTATGTTAGTACAGAAGTGCCCTGGTATCCACGTGGGGTACATTCCAAGACCTACCACAGATACCCAAAACTATGGATAGTAGTGAACCCTATATACTCTGTCCTTTTTCGTTTACATGCGTACCTATGGTAATTTAATTGATAAAATACGCACGAATGGAGAATTAGCACTTTTTCATGGTTTCTCTTAGGCTTTGAAGAACTGCCAAAATTCACTACTTTTGAATTCTGGAGCCCTTATTAAATAAATTAAGGGTTATTTTTGGGCTGTGGTAAACTATGGATAACTGAAGCCATGGAAACTGAATCCATGGATTCGGGGGGTTTTACTGTATACTCTTAATCACTTGTCTTTGTATACATTTTTTTTACTATGTTAAAAGGTTATTATGTAGCTAAATATAGTTTTTTAATGATTATAGCTTGATCCAGATTGTGAATAATTGCACTGAAGTTATAACATGTGTCCTGGTAGGTAATGAGCAAATGTTATTATTGAACTTTTCCGAAAACACAATGTATCGGCAAGAATGGTGACACGGTAAGTACATTCTGAAGCACAGCCACACAAGTTACAGTTCAGGCTTATGTTAGGACATTTTGTTGTGTGTAGAGCTTTACCAAGACAGGATAGTGCTACACAAAGAAACGTCCCTATAAGAGCTCGTTCTACAAGTGTGCGTCTTTGTACTTGGTGGCAAAACTTTCATGTGAATTTACCCTCTAGACATTATTTTATATTATTAACACATTGGCCGTTTCCCACCGAGGCAGGGTGACCGAAAAGAGAAGACGCACTTTCATTTACTCCATCTTGCCAGAGACATGCCTATATTACATTTAAAAAATTACATCATCTCCATTCTATGTAGCAGTTTTATAAGTGTAGGCATGCCTCTGGCAAAACAGTGACAGTGAATGATGAAAGTGTTTCTTTCTGTCCAGGTCACCCTGCCTTGGTGGGAAATGGTCAATATGTTAATAAATGTTACTTTGCTCTCACTTCATACATTAATTCATCTTAATTTAATATTTTATCTATCACCTAAGACCCTAATATTGTTTGCCATATAGGTGTTCTTATATTTAAATAATATACCTATAAAATGTCATCTTTGCAAGGAAAATAAAAATTAAGCAGAATGTATATCCACAATAAAGCATTTTTCCAACAGTAATCTTATTATAAATGTAATCCATCTTTGATTGTAAATCTCAGTATATAATAAAAGTAACTATTTCAGTGACAATTCAGTGCTGTATGACCTTTATGGATTTAGACCTCTTCAAGGGGGGCTCCTTGGCATGGTGAAGAGGCTCTTGGTCTGAGGAATTAGACCTGTCGGTCTCCTTCCTCAGACCGAACCTTATTACCCCCCAATCCCCCCTTCCCTATCCCATCCTCCCCTTTTTCCTTTCCTCCTCCTAATCCCCACCCCTCCCTTTTGCCCTTCCTTTTTTGGCCTTTGGGATTTTTCCCACAGGCGTGCTAGTTCCTGAGTAAGGGAAAGGGTACCAGGGTCCATCCCATTCTGTTGAGGTTCTTGGCAGTGGCGTAGTTTGCCATGGAATCTGGATCGCCTGGGGATGTCCCGATCCCTCTCCGGTATCCCGGAGAGTGGCTTTGGGTGTCTCTCGGGCGACGGGTGTATCTCTGGAAGCCACCTTTCGGATTCTGGGGGTGGTGGCCGAAGGAGGTATGCTTTGTGGCAGATATCCAGCCGCCCTCTCTTTTGTCCACCAAGGTAGCTCGGCAGATGTGAGGTTGCTATCCCGGATTGCTAGTTTACTGGCATGAAGGGTAGGGTATGGCACGGGTTCCATGCTGCATCTGCACTACTTGCGGTGCTGAGGTCCTCTTGGGCGTGGAGGAGATTTCTGGCCCTTTCATTCCTCCTAGGAACTATCCTTCCCCGGTCCCCCCCTCCCCCTTTTTTTATTTATTTATTTTTTTTTTTTATTTTTTTTCTTAAAAACAAAAAGAAAGAAGTAGCCTAACCATGGAGTACCCGATCCATGACCCTGCTACCCCCGGGCCCCTTATTGTTACCGCACCCCGTTCTGACCTCGCCTCGTCTTTTGGCCACTCTTCGGACATTCCTAAGGCCCCTGTACCTCTTGCTGGTGCTGTTTCCTCACCTGCTTCAGGTACCGGGGCTTCCACTGACTCCTTCGATTTGTCTGACCTCCGTTCTCCTTTGACTATGCTTCCGGCTTCTCCCTTTACAGTGCGGCGATTTTCGAATTGCCAGCCCGTCCCACGTCGGACCGACTAGTCCCACTTCTAAACGTCAACGACAATCTCCTAATGACGTTACTTCGTTACCTTCCCTTTCTACTCGGAAAAGACCGACACTTCATGCACTCCCTCTCCACACTCGGTTTCAGACCACACAATGGACTAAATTCTTTACATTAAGACCGACTTCTTCTACTGCCTATCTTTCCGACCATAGTATTGGCAAAGCGCTCCTACGCCACGTTGGTAGAGATATTTCCTTTCATGCTCTTAAGAGTGGTACGTGAATCATCACAGTCCAGAATTCTACTCAAGCTCATGATCTTTCTTTTCTTTCACATATCGATACTATTCTTATCACTATCGAAAAACATCATTCCTTCAATTCTTGTAGTGGTACTGTTATTCTGCCCCATACCATAGTCCAACAGAATTTCCAGACATGTGGCACTGACATTCTCGAACAGCTGGAACTCCAAGATCTCCCAATTCTCAAGGTAGACACTTATGTTCTTCCTGCCCGCGGGCGAAGACGATACCCTTGCAATGTGGCTCGTTTAACTTATGACAGCCGTGAACTCCCATCCTCTGTTTATGTAGCAGGACATCGGTTACAAGTTCGGAAAGTGATCCCTACACCGCAACAGTGTAGGAATTGCTGGCAATTTGGCCACCCAGCAAAATATTGCACATCTATAGCCAAATGCCCAGTCTGTGGTGCCGATGACCTTTCTAATACGTCTTGCAGTCGAACTCCCTCTTGCCTCAATTGTCATGAGGCTCGCCCTTCGTACTCTCGCCGTTGCCAAGTCTACTTAAATGAGCGGGAAATTCGTTGCCTCAAAGAGGCAGAAGGTCTCCCTTATGCTATGGCGGTTTCTCATCTCCGCCTCCAAGGAAGACTGTCCCGTGTTTCTTATTCTTGTATTTCAAAGTGTCCCCCCACTTCTGGGGTCACATCTTCTGCAGCCTCCTCTGCGGTTGCCAGTCCCATAGTCACTCCTGTATCTAATTCTTTTGCTGTCCTGGGCTCAGACGTCCCTACTTCAACTCCTCAGTCTGTCCTCGCTTCTTCATGTCCTCCCTCACAAACCCCGGTATCGAGAAGACCTCGTACGACACCTCCCCCCAATCGTCCCTCTACTTCTCAGAGGCCCAAAAAATCTCCTTTAACCCCTCCTTCTCTTCATCCACCTCCACATTTTACCTTCCCGGTCTCTGTACCTGAGTCTTCCCCTTTCACTGGCTTTGTTACAAGTGTGGAGGTTCATCCTCCTCCTCGTACTGTGCCTTCCTCCCCTGTCCCCTCCTACGTTTCTTCCTCTTCTGCCACCTCCCAGGTTTCTGCCTCTTCTGTCCCCTCCCACACTCCAGTTCCATCCACCCTTTCGCCCCCCCCTACCTTGGTACAGTCCATTACAGCTCCGATCTTTACTCAAACTACTCCTCCTTCCATCTCCAATATTATCTCCCATACGACGTCTCTGAACTCCGAAACACTTGAAGCAATCTCTGAATATATTGCAGAGACCAAACCATCAATGGACACTGATCCACCCTCTGTTCCTTCTCTTTCCTCTTCTCCATCTGCGCAACTCCTTTCTTCACAACGCACCGTTCCTTTGCTACTTGAACGTTTTCCTTTGCCACTGCATGTGGACTTTTCTAACCCCTCTAGTCCGTAGGTACCCTTACCTGCGGATTTCAGGTTTCTTTATCGTTGCCACCTCTTCAAGGGGGGCTCCTTGGCGTGGTGAAGAGGCTCTTGGTCTGAGGAATTAGCCCTGTCGGTCTTCTTCCTCAGACCGAACCTAATTAACCCCCCATTCTCTCCTCCCCTATCCCATCCTCCCCTTTATCCATTCCTCCTCTTCCTCACCCCTCCCTTTTGCCCTTCCTCTTTTTGGCCTTTGGGATTTCTCCCACAGGATTCCGGGGGTGGTGGCCGTAGGAGGTATGCTTTGTGGCGGATATCCGGCCGCCCTCTCTTTTGTCCACCGAGGTAGCTCGGCAGATGTGAGGTTGCTATCCCGGATTGCTGGTTTACTGGCATGAAGGGTAGGGTATGGCACGGGTTCCATGCTGCATCTGCGCTACTAGCGATGTTGAGGTCCTCTTGGGCGCGGAGGGAGATTTCCGGCCCTTTCATTCCTCCTGGGAACTATTCCTCCCTGCTCCCCCGTTTTTTTATTCTTTTTTTATTTTTATTTTCTTTTCTTTCTTTTTTTTCCTTAAAAACAAAAAGCAAAGGAGTAACCTAACCATGGCAGCCCTAGTCCATGAACCCACTACCCCCGGGCCCCTTCTTGATACCGCACCCCATTCTGACCCTGCCTTGTGTTTAGACCACTCTTCGGACACTCCTGATGCCCCTGTACCTCTTGCTGGTGCTGTTTCCTCACCCGCTTCAGGTACCGGGGCTTCGACTGACTCCTTCGATTTGTCTGAACTCCGCTCTCCTTTGACTATGCTTCCAGCTTCTCCCTCTATGGTAAGGCAATTTTCGAATCGCCCGCCCATTTCATGCCGGACCAACTCCGGTCCTACTCCTAAACACCAACGTCAATCTCCTGATGATGCTCCTTCGTTACCTTCCCATTCTACTCGGAAAAGACCGACACGTCAAGCACTCCCTCTCCACACTCAGTTTCGGACCACACAATGGACTAAATTCTTTACTTTAAGACCGACTTCTTCTGCCTACCTTTCTGACCATAGTATTGGCAAAGCGCTCCTGCGTCATGTTGGCAGAGATATTTCATTTCATGCTCTCAAGAGCGGTACGCGCATCGTCACTGTCCAGAATGCTACCCAAGCTCATGATCTTTCTCCTTTCGAATATCGATACTACTCCTATCACTATTGAAAAACATCTTTCTCTCAATTCTTGTAGTGGTACTGTCATTCTGCCCCATACCATAGTCCAACAGAATTTCAAGTCATGTGGCAATGACATTTTTGAACAGCTGGAACTCCAGGATCTCCCAATCCTCAAAGTAGACACTTATGTCCTTCCTGCCCGGGGGCGGAAACGTTACCCTTGCAATGTGGCTCGTTTAACTTTTGACAGCCGAGAACTCCCATCCTCTGTATATGTCATGGGACATCGGTTACAACTTGGAAAGGTGATACCTACACCACAACAATGTAGAAATTGCTGGCGTTTTGGTCACCCAGCGAAATATTGCAGATCTATGGCCGAATGCCCAGTCTGTGGTGCCGACGGCCATTCTAATACATCTTGCAGTCAACCTCCATCTTGCCTTAATTGTAATGAAGCTCACCCTTCGTACTCCCGCCGTTGCCAGGTCCACTTAAATGAACGTGAAATCCGTTGCCTCAAAGAGGCAGAAGGTCTCCCTTATGCTATGGCAGTTACTCATCTCCGCCTCCAAGGGAGACTACCCCGTGTTTCTTATTCTCGTGTTTCCAAACATCCCCCCACTTCTGGGGTCCCATCTTCTGCAGCCTCCTCTGTTGTTACCCCTCCCATAGCCACTACGGCATCTAATCCTTTTGCTGTCCTTGGCTCTGACGTCCCGACTACAACTCAGTCTGTTCTCACATCTTCGCGTCCTTCCTCACAAGCCCCAGTATCGACAAGACCTCGTACGACACCTAATACCAATCGCCCCTCTACTCAGAAGTCCAAAAAATCCACATTGCTCAAATCTTCTTTGCCCCTTCCTTCCCTTCTTCCACCTCCACACTTTACCTTTCCAGTCTCTGTACCTAGTTCTTCCCCTCTCTCTGGCTCTATTACAAGTGTGGAGATTCACCCTCCTCCTCGTACTATGCCTTCCACCCCTGTCCCCTCCCAAGTTTCTCCCTCTGCCACCTCCCAGGTTTCTGCCTCTTCTGTCCCCCCCCACACTTCATCTCCAGTCCCTTACACTCTTCCCTCCCCCTCTACATTGGTACAGTCCATTACTGTCCCAATCTTTACTCACCCTCCTCCTTCAATCTCCAATATGGTCTCCCATACATCTTTGAATTCAGAAACACTTGAAGCCATTTCAGAATATATTGCAGAGACTAAACCTTCAATGGACACTGATTCACTTCCTGTTCCTTCTCTTCCCTCTCCTCCATCTTCACAACCCCATTCTTTGCAACGCTCCGTTCCTTCGCTACTTAAACGTCTTCCAATGCCACCACACGTTGACTTTTCGAACCCCTCTAGTCCGTAGGTGCCTTTACCTACAGATTCCTGGTATTTTCTTAATCGCCAGTCATGGCCTATTTACAGTGGAATATCCGCGGCCTCGGGTAATCGGGGTGAGCTTCAGATGTTGCTTTTCAGGTTTTCCCCTGTTGGTGCTTGCTTACAAGAACCAAAATTACACTCAGCTGTTTTCCAACCTATCTCAGGCGAGAATTTATTGTATTCTTCGGATCCTTTCTCAGATGGGACCTTTAATGAAAGTGCCCTTCTTCTACGCAATGATGTTCCGTACTGTCGACTATTTGTCCATACCTCGCTGCATTACACTGCAGCCCGTATCCACTTGAATAAGTGGTTTACAATATGTTCTTTATATCTCTCTCCTTCTCGGGCATTTTCTATCCCAGACTTTGCCTTTCTTGTTTCATCCTTACCGCCACCACTTCTGTTACTTGGTGATTTTAATGCCCACCATTTCCTCTGGGGGGGGGGTCTCATTGTGACTCAGGTGGCATCCTCCATTGATGAGCTCCTTCACATCTTCTCGACGTCAGTTTATACCGCAGCTTCTCATTATATACCCCAAACCTCAGGCAGGCATTCTCAGAAGTGCGTGCCTTGGTGGTCTCCTGCTTGTGCTCGTGCAGTACGTTTGAAACGTGCTGCATGGGGCAGGTACCGGTACAATAGAACCGCTGAAAGACTTCTTGATTTTAAGCAGAAGCATGCGATCGCTCGCCGTGTCATCCGTGAAGCTAAACGCACTTGTTGGCGAGACTCTGTTTCCACCATCACCTCTGCTTCTTCTATGAGTGCAGTCTGGAAAAAAGTGAGGAAATTGAGTGGTAAATACTCGCCTGACCCAGCTCCTGTTCTACGGGTCGCTGGTGTTGATGTAGCAAACCCTCTTGACGTTGCCATTGAACTTGGCACTCGTCTGGTCCGTATTTCCCGAGGGCTCCATCTATGCCCCTCGTTTCTTTCCTCAAAGTCTGCCAGAGAGTTAGTACCCTTGGACTTTTCTTCTCTCAGAGAAGAACAGTATAATGTGCCTTTTACACTTCAAGAACTGGAGGCAACGCTCTCAGCTTGCCGATCATCGGCAGCTGGGCCTGACGACATTCATATTCGTATGTTACAACATTTACATCGGTCAGCCCTTGTAGTCCTCTTACACCTCTTCAATCTTATTTGGGCACAAGGAGTTCTTCCCCAGCTGTGGAAATCTGCCATTGTTCTCCCTTTCCGCAAACCGGGTACTACAGGACATGATGCCTCCCACTATCGCCCCATCGCTCTTACTAGTGCAGTTTGCAAAGTGATGGAACGCCTCGTAAATCGACGTTTAATGTGGTATTTAGAGACTCACAACAGTCTCTCCGCTAGTCAATATGGCTTTCGTAAGGGTCGTTCTACCATAGACCCCTTACTACGCTTGGATACGTATGTTCGTAATGCCTTTGCGAATAATCACTCAGTTATTGCCATATTTTTTTACCTTGAGAAGGCATATGACACAACTTGGAGGTATAATATTTTGGCCCAGGCCCATTCCTTAGGCCTCCGAGGCAATCTACCATCCTTCCTTAAGAACTTTTTAACTGACAGACATTTCCGTGTTCGAGTCAATAATGTTCTTTCCCCGGACTTCGTCCAAGCTGAAGGTGTCCCTCAGGGATGTGTTCTAAGCACAACACTTTTTCTCCTTGCTATAAATGATTTGGCCTCTGTTCTTCCACCCAATATTTGGTCATCACTCTATGTTGATGACTTCGCTATTGCTTGTGCAGGTGCTAACTCTCGCCTTATTGCAGTTTCTCTCCAGCATGCGGTCGACCGTGTTTCCACTTGGGCCACCACACATGGGTTTAAATTTTCAAGTACCAAAACTCACCAAATTACTTTCACCAGACGCTCTGTTATCTCCGATCATCCTTTGTATCTCTATGGCTCCCGTATCCCCGAACGTGATAGTCAGGTTTCTAGGCCTTCTCTTTGACCGTCGGTTATCCTGGAAACCTCACATTACCTCTCTGAAGGCAACTTGTCACAGCCGGCTAAACCTTCTTAAAACCCTTGCTCATCTTTCCTGGGGAGCTGATCGTCGAACTCTGCTTCACCTACATTCAGCCCTTGTTTTATCGAAACTCGATTATGGTGACCAGATTTATTCCGCGGCCTCTCCTGCTACAGTCTCTAGCCTTAACTCTATCCATCACCAAGGCTTACGTTTGTGCCTTGGTGCTTTTCGCTCTTCCCCTGTTGAGAGCCTCTATACAGAAGCAAATGTTCCATCCTTGTCTGATCGCCGTGATGCCCATTGCCTTCGCTACTATGTACGCTCTCACGATCTACACAATCCTTCCATTTATAGAATGGTCACCGATATTAGTAGACATTCTTTATTCGTTCGCCGCCCCTGTTTGCTCCATCCCTTTTCTCTTCGCCTACATTCACTCTTGTCTTCCCTTCAGTTACCACCTTTATATGTTCATGTAGCATCTCACTTTTCCCTACCCCCCTGGGAAGTTCCAGCTGTTCGGGTCTGTTCTTTCTCACTCCCTTGCTCGAAAGCTCAACTGCCTACGGTGGCTTCCCGCTCTCTTTTTCTTGATCACTTCCACTCCCATTCTCATGCCACCGCTGTGTACACAGATGGCTCTAAGTCTTCAGACGGCGTCGGATTCGCAGCAGTGTTTCCGGACAGCGTCGTACGAGGGCATTTACTATCTTCAGCTAGCATTTTTACTGCTGAACTGTATGCCATTCTTGCAGCACTTATTCGTATCGCATCTATGCCTGTGTCATCATTTGTAGTAGTCTCAGACTCCCTTAGTGCTCTACAGGCTATACGAAAATTTGATACATCTCATCCCCTCGTTCTCCGTATCCAACTTTGGCTACGCCGTATCTCTACCAAACAAAGATATTGTTTTTTGTTGGGTCCCTGGTCATGTCGACGTACAGGGCAATGAACAGGCAGACACTGCTGCGCGGTCAGCAGTATATGACCTACCAATTTCCTATCGAGGTGTTCCATTTCTGGACTATTTTGCTGCAATAGCTACCCACCTTCGCACCCGTTGGTCAACTCTGCTCGGTAACAAACTTCATTCTATTAAACCGAGCATAGGTTACTGGCCGTCTTCTTGTCATCAGTGCCGAGGTTGGGAGACCACTCTCTCTCGCCTTCGCATTGGTCACACTCGTCTTACTCATGGGTATCTCATGGAGAGGCACCCTGTTCCCTCTGTGAGCAGTGTCAAGTTCCAGTATCGATTAGCCACATTCTGTTAGACTGCCCTCTCTATCAACGAGCACGCAGAATTTACCTCCGTCGTCTTCATTCTACTACTCTCTCTTTACCTTCCCTTCTTGCTGATGGACCCTCCTTTAATCCTGACTCTCTCATTGACTTCTTGACAACGACTGATTTACTCCACAAACTCTGATGATACTTTTCGCACTCCCCTCAGCCCTTTCTAGTTCAGTCTCTTGCTGCCCTTTACCCTTTCACCATCCACTGCTCCGCTGTTATCCGTAACCTATTACTCATCCATCTCCCTTTTGCCACCTGATGCCCTCGCTTCCTTCCTGCCCTGCAGCGCTGTATAGTCCTTGTGGCTTAGCGCTTCTTTTTGATTATAATAATAATCTATAGAGTAGTATGTCACTGACATCAGCTATGGTCTGTATACCCTGCACATGTACTTGCAGAAATAAAGATATACAGTATTATTATTAAACCAGGTTATTATTATTACGATCATATTATTATTATAATAAAGGGGAAGCGCTAAACCCGGAGGATTATACAGCGCCTGGGGGGGGGGGATGTGGAAGGCATTCAGGCTTAATTCGGGGAACTGGAGCACAGATCCAATTCCCTAAATCAAGAGCCCCTCACCAACATCAAAGAACCTTCCTTGAGGGGCTTACGATCATAACTAAGCACTAAACCTACAAGCGTCACCCTGATTTATTATAACCCATTCCCCAGGCACTGTATAACCTATGAGCTGAACACTTTCCTGGGAATATAAAAATTAGCAGGTACAAGTTCGTCTTGCTGAATGTCTTCTTTTACCATAGAGGTAATAAACTGAAAAATTCTGATTTTTTTCTTTCTCCATTATTCTTTTGGTTTAATATTTACAGAGCTATTAAATCTTTGTCATTTCCCTGGAGGGTGTTCCTAGGGTCAATGCCCCCCATTGCCTGGTCCATGACCAGGCCTATACAATATATAAGTGATATCACACTCAATAGGGCAAATATACAATTGCTATTATTATTTTATTATACTGAAGTTTTAAACCCAGGAAGTTTATACAGCACCCAGGGAATGGAGGTACTTAGGCTTGATCCAAGGGAAGGGTAACTCCAATTTCTTGAAATACAAACCCTCAGCCAGCATCATGGTGTCCCTTTCGAGGCGAGTTCATATATAGATAATTTTAAATTATCTTGGCACATTCCAGACTGCAACCACCACCTGAGTTCTGCCCTACTGCTAGGTCAACTGGGCCCTCCAAGAAAAAAGGTGGTACCTTGATGCTAATGGAGAACTTGATTTACAGAACTGGAGCTACACTCCAGGTCTAGAAACACTTGCCTATTTGTCTCTTAATCCACAACCTACACATGAGAGACAAACTTATGATGTTTCGGTCCGACTTAGACGAAATGGTCCAAGTCGGCCCATAAGTCATAAGTTGTCTCCTACATGTGGGTTATTTGTTTATTCCAATCACGTTGTTTGTTTGTTTTTATTCTCTGCCTACCTAAGTCAAACCTGTGTTCCTTTGACATACATGTCAGAATAGACAGGAACCTTGTCATATACTATATATAAAATGCAGACGTGGAACCAGTCTTCAAGGAGTCACTAGAAGTGTTGAAATCCGGACCAACACTGATGATATATCCATCCTGCAAGGTAATGGGAAAATAATTCTTGGACCTTAAACTGAATTATGTTTAGAAAGAGGTGTTTAGCGCTTCCCCCTTGATTATAATAATAATAATAATAAGTAATTCGTTTTAAGGCATGATCATGTGTGATATGAGAGTAATTTGCTAGACTGTATAGGTGGCTATTTTTGTGCAATTACCTTTAGCCAGTTAGCCATTTACATACAGGAATGTATTCGGGGAAAGCTGTTAGCCGGACTCAAGTCCTGGAGGTGGGAAGTACAATGCCTACACTCTGAAGGAGGGATGTTAATGTTGCAGTTTTTGAGCTGTAGTGTAGGCATGCCTCTAGCAAGACAATGGAATGAATCATGATGAATTTTGAGGGGGGGGGGGTCACCCTACCTCGGTGGGAAATGGCCAATGTGTTACTAAAATAAAAAATAAAATCTGCAACAAATATTAAATGTAAAGCTAATTTTAAATATTTTTTTTCATTTCTATGGTCTACTGTCACCTTTCATGGGTGAACTGGTTTCTGTGATACAAGCATGAAAACAATCTTGAAAATGACGGACACTGAACACCCCTTGAGTTTACCGACACATCTTGACGGGAATTGCCAATCATTCATTACAGAATGATCATTGTATCTTTGGGTTAATTTAATCTGTTATGCATTCATGTATTATAAGTATGCACATGAGTACATTCACATTTAGACATAAGGAGGATACAAGCAGATGAAAACTGGGAAAGACTGCAAATGTATCTAGACAAACTCAAAAAGTGGTCAAATAAATGGCTGTTTGATTTCAAAACCAGCAATTGTAAGGCTATGGAGACTGGAGAAGGGGACAGAAGATGAGACATGGAATATAAACTCTGGAGACAGAGGCCACACACTGAGCTCAGAGAAAGACCTAGGGGTGAGCCTAGTGCCTAGCATATCACCAGAGGCCAGGAGCTCATGATCCAAGGGATCAGATCTAACTTCCCTTTCCATGGATCCAATCAGATTTCCTCCAACTTAGCTGGTTAAATGAGTTTTAAGCCTATCGACTACTCGAGGATCGTACGCCCAAGGGGTGGGTATGGGGTGCATATTAAAGATGTTAAGTCAAAAATAAGTAAATGGTGATCAAAGAAAACTTTCAGTGGATATACACAAGAGATATACACCTCACTGCATATATTAGGGTTTAGCGCTTCCCCCCTTGATTATAATAATAATAATGCATATATTAGATATACACCTCTGTATATTCTCTCAACTTGTATTTGATCTAGGGAACTGGATCTGTGCTCCAGTTACCTGAATTAACCCTGAATACCTTCCATCCCCCCCATAAGCGCTGTATAATCCTACGGGTTTAGCGCTTCCCCTTGATTCTAATAACAATAATAATAATCTCAACTTGTATAACAAACCTTAATAAAAATGGACTTGCTGGGGAAGGCAGTGTTAAGACTGATGTGTTCTCAGGCGAAGGTCTTGAAGCCCCACAGCTTGCTTACTACCGACTCCGTGCCCAGTGCCAACACAGCTAACAGGAAGCCCATTAACAACACGAAGAATGCCGCCTGTACAACAATGCCACAATGAAATAAATGCATAGAAAGGCCGCACTTGACAGTGCTTCACTTAGTGTTTCGCTAGCACACGAGTTGTCAACTATAACCATTCTTCGTTTATTCAGACTTCCTACAATAAATATATTAACCAATCACTAAAAGCTCAGGACAAAAATATTTTAAGGTAAGTAACATGTGTATTGTATATGTATTTTTTAGGCCTAGCTACATTGCTCACTTAATGTATGATAGTGTAAACATGTTACCAGGCTTTTATATGTATTTTGAAATGAAAAAGGCTGTGTTTTATTTTACAGCAACTTTCCCCCTACAGCAGTTTATTTATTTATTTATTTAATGTCTTTGCAAACAGTACATACAATAGTATATACAATAGTGGGTTGCAATACAAAGAGAGTCTCTATTATGCCTAGGTATTATGGTCCAACTTAACATTATTGGCTTACATTCTACTTAATACTAAGGAGTAGTATATCATAGTTGTACAGTAGGAAAGTTATTATTTCATAGTTGTACAGTAGAATATTAATTATAAATGAATCAAAATTTGTATAATACAAAGGTATATTTATATTCTAAAATGCTTTTGTGAAAAACAATGATTCAGTTATATTCCTGTCAACAATGGATGAAAGGTTCAATGTGATTGTTTCAGTTATGATGTGGGAGTACATAGGTGAGTAAGTGTATACTGAGTATTTAGCATTTAGTCTAGGGTGATTAAGTGGCTTTTGAGAAGAGTCTTAAATTGATTTTCAGAGTGGGTTACTTTAATATCTTCTGGTAATGAATTCCATATTTTGGGGCCCTTTATGTGCATAGAGTTTTTACACAGTGTGATATGGACACGAGGTATATCAAAAGGAGATCTGTGTCTTGTGTTGTGGTCATGTGTCCTGTTTAGGTTGGTAAGGAGAAGTTTGAGTGGGGGGTTTATATTTGTGTGTATTGTTCTGTGTATGTAGTAGGCACATGAATAAGTATGAATGTTCTTAATGGTAAGCAGATTCAGACTTTTGAAAATTGGTGGAGTATGCTGGCGGGAGTGGGAATTTGTTATCATTCTTACTGCTGCCTTTTGCTGGGTTATTAGGGGTTTTAGGTGATTGGATGTTGTTGATCCCCATGCACAAATTCCATATGTAGCCCAGAACCTAACCTGCTGCATAAGTAGGGCCCTACAGTAGCCCAGAACCTAACCTGTATAAGTAGGGCCCTACAGTAGCCCAGAACCTAACCTGCTGTATAAGAAGGGCCCTACAGTAGCCCAGAACCTAACCTGCTGTATAAGAAGGGCCCTACAGTAACCCAGAACCTAACCTGCTGTATAAGAAGGGCCCTACAGTAGCCCAGAACTTAACCTGCTGTATAAGAAGGGCCCTACAGTAGCCCAGAACCTAACCTGCTGTATAAGAAGGGCCCTACAGTAGCCCAGAACCTAACCTGCTGTATAAGAAGGGCCCTACAGTAGCCCAGAACCTAACCTGCTGTATAAGAAGGGCCCTACAGTAGCCCAGAACCTAACCTGCTGTAAAAGAAGGGCCCTACAGTAGCCCAGAACCTAACCTGCTGTATAAGAAGGGCCCTACAGTAGCCCATAACCTAACCTGCTGTATAAGTAGGGCCCTACAGTAACCCAGAACCTAACCTGCTATATAAGTAGGGCCCTACAGTAGCCCAGAACCTAACCTGCTGTATAAGTAGGGCCCTACAGTAGCCCAAAACATAACCTGCTGTATAAGTAGGGCCCTACAGTAGCCCAGAACCTAACCTGCTGTATAAGTAGGGCCCTACAGTAGCCCAGAACCTAACCTGCTTTATAAGAAGGGCCCTACAGTAGCCCAGAACCTAACTTGCTGAATAAGAAGGGCCCTACAGTAGCCCAGAACCTAACCTGCTATATAAGAAAGGCCTACAGTAGCCCAGAACCTAACCTGCTGTATAAGAAGGGCCCTACAGTAGCCCACAACCTAACCTGCTGTATAAGTAGGGCCCTACAGTAACCCAGATTATTATTATAATCAAAAAGAAGGGCTAAGACAGTAACCCAGAACCTAACCTACTGTACAAGCAGGGCCCTACAGTAGCCTGGAACCTAACCTGCTATATAAGCAATCAATTCATTACTGCCATTTTAGTCTTAAGTTAGGCTTTAGTTTGCCTGACATGCTGTGCATACTAAGGGACTTTCTTCATGCACACCTAAATGTCACCCATCTCTGTACAAACACTGCATCGTGGTGCAACAAAAATATTTATGAAATCGTAATAGCAATTTCAAACAAATCACAGAAGGGAGAGAGAGTGAGAGCCTGAATCCATGGTAAATGTGTGATTCATCTGTAAAATCCTGCATTTGTGGTGGCCTATGCTAACCTCCCTATAGTGTATAGAAATACAGTATAGTACCTAATTCGATGAAATATCTGAAGCAGTGGTTAACACACTGGCCTAAAAGTTTCAGGACTCAACTACCACCTGTTTTAAATAAACACAAACTTTGATAATACATACTTCCTTTAGTACTCTTGGCTATTTTCTGCTCCAGCAACACCCCCTGCCCTGCAGTGCTGTATGACCTTAGTGGGTTTAGTGCTTCTTTTTTATTATAATAATTTAAATGGGAGAATGAACGGGGATTCTAACCATGATCCTCAGTCTCTCATTATAACATAGTCTGAGCTTATTACAATTGTTTCTATAGATTCTTTGACCTGCACTTCAGAGAAAACACATATCCATATCAAAGAATAAGAGGAATGAGTACATGAAATTACGTACATCAATATATACATTATCAAAATAATATCTATCTTTGGCCATACTGTATTATATAGAAAAAACATTCTACTCTCAAATATGAGGTTCAGAGTAACTGAAAGGTCATAGTAGTTTACCTGGAGTTTATCTGGAGAGAGTTCTGGGGGTCAACGCCCCCGCGGCCCGGTCTGTGACCAGGCCTCCTGGTGGATCACGCTGTATAGTCCTTGTGGCTTAGCGCTTCTTTTTTGATTATAATAATAATCCAGGTGGATCAGAGCCTGATCAACCAGGCTGTTACTGCTGGCTGCATGCAAACCAACGTACGAGTCACAGCCCAGCTGGTCAGTGTGATGAATCTTTTGTTATTGACTGTAACCATCTTGGGTATAATGTCAAGTTTCAACATTGAGATTCGTGGTTCTTACCGAATTTATAGACATAACAGCTATATCATTTTTTACTGTCACTACTGCTGTTCCTTAAGTATATCATGTGCTACAGAATTAACTGGGAAAGTCGCAAAGATGCACACCAGTT
Organism: Cherax quadricarinatus; assembly: GCF_038502225.1. Lineage (NCBI taxonomy): Eukaryota > Metazoa > Arthropoda > Malacostraca > Decapoda > Parastacidae > Cherax > Cherax quadricarinatus. The sequence continues at coordinate 8,902,130 of NC_091353.1, forward strand.
TATACAGATCTACCTGGAGGGCGAGTCTACCTGAACGGTGTTTCGAGGGTCAACACCCCTGCAGTCCTGTCCATGACCAGGCCTCGCAGTGGATCAGGACCTGATCAACCAGGCTGTTACTGCTGGTCACACGTGAACCAATGTATGAACCTCAGCCCAGCTGATCACATACTGACTAAGTGCTTGTCCAGCATCTTCTTGAAGACAGCCAGGGGTCTATTGGACATCCCCTTTATGTGTGCTGGGAGGCAGTTGAACAGTCTTGGGCCCATGACACTGTCTCTTAGCATACTCATGGTGCCCCTGCTTTTCACTAGGGGATGTTACATCTCCTGCAGTCTTTTGCTTCGTAGGGAGTGATTTCCAATTTCATATTTTGAACTAGGCCCTCTAGGATTTTCCAAGTGTACATAATTCAAGTTTATTTCTTTCTTTACAAGTACATACACTGTATTTACAATAATGGGTTGCAGTGCAAGGAGATCCTCTATTATGCTTAGGCATTATGAGCTGACAATCTAATGGCTTGTTGACTACTCAACATTAATTAAAGAAATTTATCATAGTTGTACAATAGTTCTATTAGTTATAAATGAATCTAATTTATATAAACCAAAGGATATATTCATATTTTTAAAACTGCTTGTTATGAAGCATGATTCAATTACATTCCTGTTGACAATGGACAACAGATTCCAAAGTAATTATTGTAATTATATTATGGGAATATAACATTGTGATTTGCTAAAAGTAGTTTATAGTATGAGAATGCTACTAGTTCAGCCATCCAAACTTTGGGGCCCAGTCCCTGGATCCATTACGTACCTCTGTAATCTGTAAATACCTTTGTAACTTGTCACGATTGTGACTAGACCTACCCGGAGTTCATTACCTTTGTAATTTGTGAGTTCATTACCTTTGTAAATTGTGAATTCATTACCTCTGTAACTTGCTCAGCTATCAAAACTTTGGAGTCCAGTCCCTGGACCAATTATGTACCTCTGTAATCTTTTGACTACCGCCCACAGGATGGGTATGGGGTGCATAATAAACATATTAAACTAACTAACAATACTGTTTTTGGGTAGGTATTTATATCACTATGTAGTATTAGTCAATGTATGAACTTGCTCATCTAGTCTTGAAGTTTTAAGATTTAGGTAATTTATTGGTCAAGTTAAATATTGAGTATTTAGTCTAGGGTGAGTAAGTGGCTTTTGACAAGAGTCTTAAATTGAATTTCAGACTGGGTTTCTTTAGTATTTTCTGGTAATGAATTCCAAATTTTGGGGCCCTTTATGTGCATAGAGTTTTTACATAGTGTGATATCGATATGGGGTACATCAAAAAGAGATCTGTGTTTTGTGTTCTGGTCGTGTGTCCTGTTAAGGTTGGTGATTATTATTATTATAATCAAAAAGAAGCGCCAAGCCACAAGGGCTATACAGTGCTGCAGGGCAGGAAGGAAGCGAGGGCATCAGGTGGCAAAAGGGAGTTGGATGAGTAATAGGTTACGGATAACAGCGGGGTAGTGGATGGTGAAAGGGTAAAGGGCAGCAAGAGACTGAACTAGAAAGGGCTGAGGGGAGTGCGAAAAGTATCATCAGAGTTTGTGGAGTAAATCAGTCGTTGTCAAGAAGTCAATGAGAGAGTCAGGATTAAAGGAGGGTCCATCAGCAAGAAGGGAAGGTAAAGAGAGAGTAGTAGAACGAAGACGACGTTGGAGGTAAATTCTGCGTGCTCGTTGATAGAGAGGGCAGTCTAACAGAATGTGGCTAATCGATACTGGAACTTGACACTGCTCACAGAGAGGAACAGGGTGCCTCTCCATGAGATACCCATGAGTAAGACGAGTGTGGCCAATGCGAAGGTGGGAGAGAGTGGTCTCCCAACCTCGGCACTGATGACAAGAAGACGGCCAGTAACCTATCCTCGGTTTAATAGAATGAAGTTTGTTACCGAGCAGAGTTGACCAACGTTGTTGCCAACGGGTGCGAAGGTGGGTAGCTATTGCAACAAAATAGTCCAGAAATGGAACACCTCGATAGGAAATTGGTAGGTCATGTACTGCTGACCGCGCAGCAGTGTCTGCCTGTTCATTGCCCTGTACGTCGACATGACCAGGGACCCAACAAAAAACAATATCTTTATGTTTGGTAGAGACATGGCGTAGCCAAAGTTGGATACGGAGAACTAGGGGATGAGATGTATCAAATTTTCGTATAGCCTGTAGAGCACTAAGGGAGTCTGAGACTACTACAAATGATGACACAGGCATAGATGCGATACGAATAAGTGCTGCAAGAATGGCATACAGTTCAGCAGTAAAAATGCTAGCTGAAGATAGCAAATGCCCCCGCACGACGCTGTCCGGAAACACTGCTGCGAATCCGACGCCGTCTGAAGACTTAGAGCCATCTGTGTACACAGCGGTGGCATGAGAATGGGAGTGGAAGTGATCAAGAAAAAGAGAGCGGGAAGCCACCGTAGGCAGTTGAGCTTTCGAGCAAGGGAGTGAGAAAGAACAGACCCGAACAGCTGGAACTTCCCAGGGGGGTAGGGAAAAGTGAGATGCTACATGAACATATAAAGGTGGTAACTGAAGGGAAGACAAGAGTGAATGTAGGTGAAGAGAAAAGGGACGGAGCAAACAGGGGCGGCGAACGAATAAAGAATGTCTACTAATATCGGTGACCATTCTATAAATGGAAGGGTTGTGTAGATCGTGAAAGCGTACATAGTAGCGAAGGCAATGGGCATCACGGCGATCAGACAAGGATGGAACATTTGCTTCTGTATAGAGGCTCTCAACAGGGGAAGAGTGAAAAGCACCAAGGCACAAACGTAATCCTTGGTGATGGATAGAGTTAAGGCTAGAGAGAGTAGCAGGAGAGGCCGCGGAATAAATCTGGTCACCATAATCGAGTTTCGATAAAACGAGGGCTGAATGTAGGCGAAGCAGAGTTCGACGATCAGCTCCCCAGGAAAGATGAGCAAGGGTTTTAAGAAGGTTTAGCTGGCTGTGACAAGTTGCCTTCAGAGAAGTAATGTGAGGTTTCCAGGATAACCGACGGTCAAAGAGAAGGCCTAGAAACCTGACTGTATCACGTTCGGGGATACGGGAGCCATAGAGATACAAAGGATGATCGGAGATAACAGAGCGTCTAGTGAAAGTAATTTGGTGAGTTTTGGTACTTGAAAATTTAAACCCATGCGTGGTGGCCCAAGTGGAAACACGGTCGACCGCATGCTGGAGAGAAACTGCAATAGGTGACAGTCAGCGCCTGCACAAGCAATAGCAAAGTCATCAACATAGAGTGATGACCAAATACTGGGTGGAAGAACAGAGGCCAAATCATTTATAGCAAGGAGAAAAAGTGTTGTGCTTAGAACACATCCCTGAGGGACACCTTCAGCTTGGACGAAGTCCGGGGAAAGAACATTATTGACTCGAACACGGAAATGTCTGTCAGTTAAAAAGTTCTTAAGGAAGGATGGTAGATTGCCTCAGAGGCCTAAGGAATGGGCCTGGGCCAAAATATTATACCTCCAAGTTGTGTCATATGCCTTCTCAAGGTCAAAAAATATGGCAATAACTGAGTGATTATTCGCAAAGGCATTACGAACATACGTATCCAAGCGTAGTAAGGGGTCTATGGTAGAACGACCCTTACGAAAGCCATATTGACTAGCGGAGAGACTGTTGTGTGTCTCTAAATACCACATTAAACGTCGATTTACGAGACGTTCCATCACTTTGCAAACTGCACTAGTAAGAGCGATGGGGCGATAGTGGGAGGCATCATGTCCTGTAGTACCCGGTTTGCGGAAAGGGAGAACAATGGCAGATTTCCACAGCTGGGGAAGAACTCCTTGTGCCCAAATAAGATTGAAGAGGTGTAAGAGGACTACAAGGGCTGACCGATGTAAATGTTGTAACATGTTGTGATAGAAACACAGGCCTTATCTCTAAGCTTTATTGAACATAGAATCTTCATAGTACTTCTGCAACAACAAAATATAATGACTAGTACATCTAATAATGGCTTCTACAGGGATGGTGATGTCTTGCATATGTCAAGAGAAAAGTTATAACTACAGGCCACATATTTAAACTCACCATGTAATCTGCATCGCTGATAAATGGATAAAGTAGGAGAGAATCACACACCATGTGTTGGTGCCCATGACACACACCAAACTGTTGTTGTTGTTAAGGGCCCCTAGAGGTGGTGCAGTATTATCCTGCTGCTGCTCCCCACAGGACCAGTATCACTACAATCTCCCCCTTCTAAAATATCAGAGACAGTAATCTCCCAAACTGTTAGGTGGGCGACGTACACGTCCCGACCTTCGTAGCCCTTGAGCCTCTTCACCAGGTTCGATATTTTCCAGCGGGGTTTGATTAACTGCTGGAGCAGAATCCTCTATTTCCATAGGGGTAGTCTCAAGGGGCTTTCCAGGAGAAAACGAAGCATCTTTCACATCTATTGGTGTATCTTGAGATTCCACACTAATAGGGATTTCAACTGGGGCTAAATGTCTTGTAGATACTGTAGTCTCTTCACCATTTTGGTAGCGAATGTGGGCATAATGTGGATTAGCTTGCAGGAGCTCTACCTCTTCCACTAAAGGATCCGTCTTGTTCATCCTACAGTGACTCTTCAGGAGAACGGGTCCAGGATGACATAACCAAGTGGGCACGGAGGCTCCAGTAGAGGAACGACGTGAATAGTTGAGGAGTCTTTCATGAGGGGTTGCATTAGCAGCTGTGCACAGCAGTGATCTAATAGAGTGAAGAGCATCAGGTAGGACAGTTTGCCAGTGTTGAACAGGTAGATTGCGCGACTTTAATGTCATTGTAACTGCCTTCCATATAGTACCATTGAACCGCTCCACTTGACCATTGCCTTGAGGGTTGTAGCTTGTTGTTCTGCTGCAGGCAATACCTTTGCTAGCCAAAAACTCCTGAAGTTCGTTACTCATGAACGAGGATCCCCTGTCTGAATGGATATAAGCTGGCATACCAAAAATAGAGAACAACTGTGAAAGACAACTAATAACAGTTGAAGCAGCCATATTTGCACAGGGGAATACAAAGGGAAACCTTGAATATTCATCTACTATGTTAAGGAAATACCTATTCTGATTTGTGCTTGGTAGAGGTCCTTTGAAATCTATATTCAATCTTTCGAAAGGCTGGGTGGATTTTATGAGATGAGTCTTCTCTGGCTGATGAAAGTTTGGCTTGCACTCTGCACATACTCTGCATGCTCTGATCACTTGTCGCACATCTTCCACTGAGTAGGGCATATTCTTTGATTTGACAAAATGGTACAGGCGTGTAACTCCTGGGTGACACAAAGCCTTGTGGAGAGCTGAGAGTGATTGCAAATCATGACATGCTGCTCCACAGTGGGACCTAGAGAATGCATCAGGTGAGATGTTCTCTTGACCCGGTCGGTACAGAATATCAAAGTCATAACACGATAGTTCCATCCTCCAGCGTAATATCTTGTCATTCTTTATCCTACTTTTGTGCCTCTTGTCGAACATATACATCACGGACCGTTGGTCAGTCCTTATGGTGAAATGTCTACCAGTTAAATAATGCCTCCAGTGGCGAACTGCTTCTATGATGGCCTGGGCTTCCTTTTCTACAGCAGCATAACATTTCTCTGATCCTTGAAAAGTTCTTGAAAAGAAGGCTACTGGTCGTCCTGCCTGAGATAAGACTGCAGCAATGGCAATGTCAGATGCATCCGTTTCCACTTCGAATGGTAGGGACTCATCAATGGCTTGAACTACTGAGTTTTCAATGTCCTGTTTGAGAGTATGGAAAGCGACTTCTGCTTCCTTTGTCACAGGAAATGTGGTAGCACTCAATGGGCGGACTTTACTTGAATAGTTGTAGATCCATTGTGAGTAATAAGCAAAGAGACCAAGAGTTCTTCGGAGTGACTTTTTGTCTTGAGGCATTGGAAGTTCCCGTAGAGGTCGTAGTCGTTCAGGGTCTGGGAATATTGAACCTCCTTCCACTACATAACCAAGGATGCTAAGCCTTTTAGTTGAAAAAGTGCACTTTTCCTCATTGTAACTGATATTTTTCTTCTTGGCGGCTTCCAAAAACTTATCAAGGTTTGCATCATGTTCCTCCTGGGTCTTGCCACAAATGGTAACATTATCTAAATACGCGTAAGTTCCCATGAGTTGCTCTTCCTGAATGAGTGAATCCATAATTCGTTGGAAGCAGGCTACCCCATTGGTGACTCCAAAAGGGACTCTGGTAAACTGATACAGGCCATCACTAGCCTGAAACACTGTGTATGGTTTATCTTCATTCCTTATAGGGACTTGATGATAGGCACTCTGCAGATCAATTGTGCTAAACACGTAGTACTGAGCAATTTTGTTCACTGTATCGTCAATTCGAGGTAGAGGGTACCCATCAAGAAGTGTAAATTTGTTGATTGTCTCAGAGTAATCGATAGCCAGTCTCCGTTTCCTATAACCATCTTTAACAACAACAACCTGTGCACGCCAAGGGGAATCACTCGGTTCTATAATACCCTCCTTCAGCAGCCTCTGAGTTTCTTTCTCAATGAACATCCGATCCTCATAAGAATAGCGGCGTGACTTAGCTGATATAGGATGGCAATCCGCGGTAAGATTTGCAAACAGCTTTGGTGGGTCTACCCTTAAAGTGCTAAGTCCACAGACAACAAGAGGAGGCAGTTCACCTCCATATGTTAAGGTGACACTACCATGCAGCTTCTGAAAGTCCTGACCAAGGATAACATCAGAGCACAGTTGTGGCAGAATAGCTAAATGTACATCTTGATAATCCTTTCCATTAACTCTGAGATTTACCTTACAAAACCCTAAGGTCTGAATAGAGAGAGACGTTGATGCCATGGAAACGGTACCTGATGAGTGATGTAGAGTCAAGGAGAGCCGTTTAACTAAGTCAAGGTTTATGAAACTCTCTGAGCTGCCACTATCAATAAGACCATCTACTTCTGTTCCTTTGATGAATACTTTCACAACTGCCTTTGACAGTGAATTTGGAGTAGCCGCAGAAGTCACTGTTGCTAGAGTCGCATGATCACTGGAATGTGTGGAGGCACTAGCTCTTGTTGATGCATTAGCACGACATACTTTAGCAAAGTGACCTTTCTTGTGGCATTTATGGCACATTGCTTCACGAGCAGGACACTTTGGACGTGGATGTCTTGAAAAACCACAAAAGAAACACACCGTACCTGCTGCTGCTGTCACTGAGGCAGGTTCCCCAGTAACTTCATTGCAAGAGTCTTGGTCAGGAATTGCAGCACTTACCACTCGAGAAGGCTGAGTGGTACTGTATACTTCAGAATTCTTCTGGGCTGAATCTAGAGCTCTTGCCTGGTCAAAGGCAGCGGCTAAGTCGAGAGTTTTATTCTCCAATAAACGCTGCCTTATTATTGGAGATTGCAGGCCACTGATAAAAGCATCCCTGATGGACTCTTCACAATACTGAGCAGCTGTCACTCCTTGGAAGTGACAGTCCTTACCTAAAATTTTCAGTGCTTGAAAGTATTCCTCTAAGGATTCATCAATCTGCTGGCGGCGAGTTGCAAGGCGATAGCGTGCAAAGATTTCATTTGTAGGTTTAATATACTGAGACTTGAGGGTTTTGATAGCATCTTCGTAGGTATTACACTCAGAAATAGCCTCATATATCTTAGGTGACACAAAATTGATGAGCAGACTTAGTTTATCTAGATCTTCTTTAGGAAGGGCTCCCAAGAAGTTTTCGAAAGTCTTAAACCAGTGCTTCCATTCCTGAGCAGCCGTTGATAAGCTGGGGTCACAGTCTAGCCTCTCAGGTTTCAGTAAACGCTCCATGTTGTGATGTAGTCTAGCTCAGGATCACCACCAGGTAGCCCAGGATTCTATGTTCAATAAATTGTTGTGATAGAAACACAGGCCTTATCTCTAGGCTTTATTGAACATAGAATCTTCATAGTACTTCTGCAACAACAAAATATAATGACTAGTACATCTAATAATGGCTTCTACAGGGATGGTGATGTCTTGCATATGTCAAGAGAAAAGTTATAACTACAGGCCACATATTTAAACTCACCATGTAATCTGCATCGCTGATAAATGGATAAAGTAGGAGAGAATCACACACCATGTGTTGGTGCCCATGACACACACCAAACTGTTGTTGTTGTTAAGGGCCCCTAGAGGTGGTGCAGTATTATCCTGCTGCTGCTCCCCACAGGACCAGTATCACTACAATACGAATATGAATGTCGTCAGGCCCAGCTGCCGATGATCGGCAAGCTGAGAGCGTTGCCTCCAGTTCTTGAAGTGTAAAAGGCACATTATACTGTTCTTCTCTGAGAGAAGAAAAGTCCAAGGGTACTAACTCTCTGGCAGACTTTGAGGAAAGAAACGAGGGGCATAGATGGAGCCCTCGGGAAATACGGACCAGATGTGTGCCAAGTTCAATGGCAACGTCGAGAGGGTTTGCTACATCAACACCAGCGACCCGTAGAACAGGAGCCGGGTCAGGAGAGTATTTACCACTCAATTTCCTCACTTTTTTCCAGACTGCATTCATAGAAGAAGCAGAGGTGATGGTGGAAACATAGTCTCGCCAACAAGTGCATTTAGCTTCACGGATGACACGGCGAGCGATCGCACGCTTCTGCTTAAAATCAAGAAGTCTCTCAGCGGTTCTATTGTACCGGTACCTGCCCCATGCAGCACGTTTCAAACGTACTGCACGAGCACAAGCAGGAGACCACCAAGGCACGCACTTCTGAGAATGCCTGCCTGAGGTTTGGGGTATAGAATGAGAAGCTGCGGTATAAACTGACGTCGAGAAGATGTGTAGGAGCTCATCAATGGAGGATGAAGAAGGAACCTCACTAAAGGCAGTGAGGTGTGAGTAAAGATCCCAATTTGCCCGATCAAATTGCCAGCGAGGGCTATGGAAAGGTGGTGAATAGGAAGGAGAAGTAAGAATGATCGGAAAATGATCGCTGTCATGTAAGTCTGGTAGAACAGACCAGGTGAAGTCTAGTGCAGTGGAGGAAGAGCAGACTGATAGATCGATGCAAGAGAGAGTATGAGTACGAGGATCAAAATGGGTGGGAGTACCCGTATTTAAAACATGGAGGGGGTGAGAGGCGAGAAAAGCCTCCAACTGGATGCCACGTGAGTCACAATGAGACCCCCCCAGAGGAAATGGTGGGCATTAAAATCACTAAGTAACAGAAGTGGTGGTGGTAAGGATGAAACAAGAAAGGCAAAGTCTGGGATAGAAAATGCCCGAGAAGGAGAGAGATATAAAGAACATAGTGTAAACCACTTATTCAAGTGGATACAGGCTGCAGTGTAATGCAGCGAGGTATGGACAAATAGTTGACAGTACGGAATATCATTGCGTAGAAGAAGGGCACTTTCATTAAAGGTCCCATCTGAGAAAGAATCCGAAGAATACAATAAATTATAGCCTGAGATAGGTTGGAAAACAGCCGAGTGTAATTTTGGTTCTTGTAAGCAAGCACCAACAGGAGAAAACCTGGAAAGCAACATCTGAAGCTCACCCCGATTACCACTGAGGCCTCGGATATTCCACTGTAAATAGGCCATGACTGGCGATTAAGAAAATACCAGGAATCTGTAGGTAAAGGCACCTACGGACTAGAGGGGTTAGAAAAGTCAACGTGTGGTGGCATTGGAAGACGTTCAAGTAGCGAAGGAACTGAGCGTTGCGATGAATGGGGTTGTGAAGATGGAGGAGAGGGAAGAGAGGGAACAGGAAGTGAATCAGTGTCCATTGAAGGTTTAGTCTCTGCAATATATTCTGAAATGGCTTCAAGTGTTTCTGAATTCAAAAATGAATGGGAGACCATATTGGAGATAGAAGGAGGAGGGTGAGTAAAGATTGGGACAGTAATGGACTGTACCAAAGTAGATGGGGACGAAAGAGTGTAAGGGACTGGAGATGAAGTGTTGGGGGGGGACAGAAGAGGCAGAAACCTGGGAGGTGGCAGAAGAGGAAGAAACTTGGGAGGGGACGGGGGTGGAAGGCATAGTACGAGGAGGAGGGTGAATCTCCACACTTGTAATAGAGCCAGAGAGAGGGGAAGAACTAGGTACAGAGACTGGAAAGGTAAAGTGTGGAGGTGGAAGAATGGAAGGAAGGGGCAAAGAAGATTTGAGCAATGTGGATTTTTTGGACTTCTGAGAAGTAGAGGGGCGATTGGTATTAGGTGTCGTACGAGGTCTTGTCGATACTGGGGCTTGTGAGGAAGGACGCGAAGATGTGAGAACAGACTGAGTTGTAGTCGGGACGTCAGAGCCAAGGACAGCAAAAGGATTAGATGCCGTAGTGGCTATGGGAGGGGTAACAACAGAGGAGGCTGCAGAAGATGGGACTCCAGAAGCGGGGGGATGTCTGGAAACACGAGAAAAGAAACACGGGGTAGTCTCCCTTGGAGGCGGAGATGAGTAACTGCCATAGCATAAGGGAGACCTTCTGCCTCTTTGAGGCAACGGATTTCACGTTCATTTAAGTAGACCTGGCAACAGTGGGAGTATGAAGGGTGAGCTTCATTACAATTAAGGCAAGATGGAGGTTGACTGCAAGATGTATTAGAATGGTCGTTGGCACCACAGACTGGGCATTCGGCCATAGATCTGCAATATTTCGCTGGGTGACCAAAACGCCAGCAATTTCTACATTGTTGCGGTGTAGGTATCACCTTTTGAACTTGTAACCGATGTCCCGCGACATATACAGAGGACGGGAGTTCTCGGCTGTCAAAAGTTAAACGAGCCACATTGCAAGGGTAACGTCCCCGCCCCCGGGCAGGAAGGACATAAGTGTCTACTTTGAGGATTGGGAGATCCTGGAGTTCCAGCTGTTCAAAAATGTCATTGCCACATGACTGGAAATTCTGTTGGACTATAGTATGGGGCAGAATGACAGTACCATTACAAGAATTGAGAGAAAGATGTTTTTCAATAGTGATAGGAGTAGTATCGATATTCAAAAGGAGAGAAAGATCATGAGCTTGGGTAGCATTCTGGACAGTGATGATGCGCGTACCGCTCTTGAGAGCATGAAATGAAATATCTCTGCCAACATGATGCAGGAGCGCTTTGCCAATACTATGGTCAGAAAGGTAGGCAGAAGAAGAAGTCGGTCTTAAAGTAAAGAATTTGGTCCATTGTGTGGTCCGAAACTGAGCGTGGAGAGGGAGCGCTTGACGTGTCGGTCTTTTCCGAGTAGAATGGGAAGGTAACGAAGGAGCATCATCAGGAGATTGACGTTGGTGTTTAGGAGTAGGACCGGAGTTGGTCCGGCGTGAAATGGGTGGGCGATTCGAAAATTGCCATACCATAGAGGGAGAAGCCGGAAGCATAGTCAAAGGAGAGCGGAGTTCAGACAAATCGAAGGAGTCAGTCGAAGCCCCGGTACCTGAAGCGGGTGAGGAAACAGCACCAGCAAGAGGTACAGGGGCATCAGGAGTGTCCGAAGAGTGGTCTAAACACAAAGCAGGGTCAGAATGGGGTGCGGTATCAAGAAGGGGCCCGGGGGTAGTGGGTTCATGGACTAGGGCTGCCATGGTTAGGTTACTCCTTTGCTTTTTGTTTTTAAGAAAAAAAAAGAAAGAAGAAAAGAAAATAAAAATAAAAAAAAAGAAAAAAAGGGGGGAGCGGGGAGGAATAGTTCCCAGGAGGAATGAAAGGGCCGGAAATCTCCCTCCGCGCCCAAGAGGACCTCAACACTGCTAGTAGCGCAGATGCAGCATGGAAACTGTGCCATACCCTACCCTTCATGCCAGTAAACCAGCAATCCGGGATAGCAACCTCACATCTGCCGAGCTACCTCGGTGGACAAAAGAGAGGGCGGCCGGATATCCGCCACAAAGCATACCTCCTTCGGCCACCACCCCCGGAATCCGAAAGGTGGCTTCCAGAGATACACCCGTCGCCCGAAAGACACCCAAAGCTACTCCGGGATACCGGAGAGGGATCGGGACATCCCAAGGCAATCCAGATTCCATGGCAAACTACGCCACCGCCAAGAACCTCAACGGAATGGGATGGACCCCGGTGTCCTTTCCCCTACCTAGGAACTAGTGCGCCTGTGGGAGAAATTCCAAAGGCCAAAAAGAGGAAGGGCAAAAGGGAGGGGTGAGGAGGAGGAGGAGGAATGGAAAAAGGGGAGGATGGGATAGGGGAGGGGAGAATGGGGGGTAATTAGGTTCGGTCTGAGGAAGAAGACCGACAGGGCTAATTCCTCAGACCAAGAGCCTCTTCACCACGCCAAGAAGCCCCCCTTGAAGAGGTTAAGGTTGGTGAGAAGTTAGAGTGGAGGGTTTATATTTGCATGTATTGTTCTATGTATGTAGTAGGCAGATGAATAAGTATGGTCTTTTGAATATTGGTGGAGTATGCTGTTGGGAGTGGGAATTTGTTATCATTCTGACTGCAGCCTTTTGCTGTGTTATTAGTGGTCTTGGGTGATTTGATGATGATGTTTCTCATGCACAGATTCCATATGTGAGATAAGGGTAGATGAATGAATGATACAGTGCAGGGAGAGCTGATTGTGGAACACAGTACCGTATCTTTGATAGTGTGCCAACTGTCTTAGAGATTTACTTGGAAATTTGTTGTATATGTGTCTGAAATTTGAGGCTACTGTCAGGGTGGATTCCTAGGAATTTTCCGTCTGAGTCTTGTGATAGGTGATCCGTTTAGAGTTATATTAAGTGAAACATTTGCAGCTGTTTTCAAACTGAATGAAATAGGTTTTGTCAGTATTCAGAGTAAGTTTATTAGTCTTCATCCAGGCAGATATTTTCTGTAATTCAGCATTGACAGTGTTGGCAAGTATGACTGGGTTTGGGTGGGAGAAGATGTATGTTGTGTCATCTGCAAATACGTAATATGGGTTTGAGTAGCTGTGATGCATTCGGTAAGTCATTGATGTAGATGAGAAAGAGGAGTGATCCAAGAACACTTCCCTGTGGGACTCCTACTGTGATTGGTTGAGTGGAAGAGTTTGCACCATTTGTGTACACATAATGGCTTCTGTTACTAAGGTATAACCTTAGGTAGTTGAGTGAGTGGCCTCTTATACCACAGTGTGTCAATTTTGTGTGCAGCAGTTCATGGTCGACTGCATCAAAATCTTTACATAAATCAATGAAAATTCCCAGCGAGACTTCTCTCTTCTCGAGAGCGGTATATTTTAGTTCTAGCATGTGTATGATAGCATCATTTGTGCTTTTATTATTCCTGAACCCAAACTGACAGGAGGTTTAGTACGTTGTGCGAGACGAGTTAGGAATAAAGGATCACTTGCACAACGAAATATGGATCCCAGGTTACAACCTATACAGATGTGACAGAGTGAACAGGCAAAAGGGGGGGAGGGGGGTTGGCCTGTACATTGCAGAATCACTTGTTTGCACAGAACTGCTTAATGCCTCAAATAATGTAGTGGAAGTTTTAGCAGTAAAGGTCGAGAACCAAAACCTAGTCATTGTGGTAGTCTACAAGCCTCCGGATGCAACATCCCAGCAATTCCAGGAACAGCTGTTAAAAATTGACCACTGTCTGGAAAATCTTCCAGCTCCTGCACCCAACATCTTGCTCCTGGGGATTTCAACTTAAGACACCTAAAATGAAGGAATATAGCAAATAACATTACTGCAGTAATAACACCAGGAGGCAGCTCTGATGAAAGCTCACACTCACACGAGCTTTTAAATCTCTGCACAAAATTCAATTTAAACCAGCAAATAATAGAGCCTGCTAGACTGGAGAATACACTAGACCTCATCTTCACTAACAATGATGAACTGATAAGAACTGTCACCATATCAAAAACAATATACTCGGATCGCAACATAATTGAGGTTCAGACATGTATGCATGGAGCCCCAGACCAACATAATGAGATTAGTCACGAGGGAGCATTCACCAAATTAAACTTCAATAACAAAAACATAAAGTGGGACCAAGTAAACCAAGTCATAACCGATATAAGCTGGGAAGATATACTAAGCAACACAGACCCCAACTTATGCCTAGAACAGATTAACTTGGTGGCACTCGATGTATGCACAAGGCTTATTCCTCTAAGAAAAAGGAGGAGTAGATGTAAAATAGAAAGAGACAGGCGCTCCCTTTACAGGCGACGGAAAAGAATAACAGAGCGGCTAAAAGAGGTCAATATATCTGAAATGCGTAGGGAGACACTGGTCAGAGAAATAGCAAGCATCGAACTTAAGCTAAAGGAATCTTATAGGAGTCAGGAATTGCGGGAAGAACTAAAAGCCATAAATGAAATCGAAAGAAACCCAAAGTATTTCTTCTCCTATGCCAAATCAAAGTCGAGAACAACGTCCAGTATTGGGCCCCTACTTAAACAAGATGGGTCCTACACAGATGACAGCAAGGAAATGAGTGAGCTACTCAAGTCCCAATATGACTCAGTTTTTAGCAAGCCACTAACCAGACTGAGAGTCGAAGATCAAAATTAATTTTTTATGAAAGAGCCACAAAATTTGGTTAACACAAGCCTATCCGATGTTATCCTGACGCCAAATGACTTCGAACAGGCGATAAATGACATGCCCATGCACTCTGCCCCAGGGCCAGACTCATGGAACTCCATGTTCATCAAGAACTGCAGGAAGCCCCTATCACGAGCCTTTTCCATCCTATGGAGAGGGAGCATGGACACGGGGGTCGTCCCACAGTTACTAAAAACAACAGACATAGCCCCACTCCACAAAGGGGCCAGTAAAGCAACAGCAAAGAACTACAGACCGATAGCACTAACATCCCATATCATAAAAATCTTTGACATTGTCCTAAGAAGCAAGATCACCACCCATCTAGATACCCATCAGTTACACAACCCAGGGCAACATGGGTTTAGAACAGGTCGCTCCTGTCTGTCTCAACTATTGGATCACTACGACAAGGTCCTAAATGCACTAGAAGACAAAAAGAATGCAGATGTAATATATACAGACTTTGCAAAAGCCTTCGACAAGTGTGACCATGGCGTAATAGCGCACAAAATGCGTGCTAAAGGAATAACAGGAAAAGTCGGTCGATGGATCTATAATTTCCTCACTAACAGAACACAGAGAGTAGTAGTCAACAGAGTAAAGTCCGAGGCAGCTACGGTGAAAAGCTCTGTTCCACAAGGCACAGTACTCGCTCCCATCTTGTTCCTCATCCTCATATCTGACATAGACAAGGATGTCAGCCACAGCACCGTGTCTTCCTTTGCAGATGACACCCGAATCTGCGTGACAGTGTCTTCCATTGCAGACACCGCAAGGCTCCAGGCGGACATCAACCAAATCTTTCAGTGGGCTGCAGAAAACAATATGAAGTTCAACGATGAGAAATTTCAAATACTCAGATATGGTAAACACGAGGAAATTAAATCTTCATCAGAGTACAAAACAAATTCTGGCCACAAAATAGAGCGAAATACCAACGTCAAAGACCTGGGAGTGATCATGTCGGAGGATCTCACCTTCAAGGACCATAACATTGTATCGATCGCATCTGCTAGAAAAATGACAGGATGGATAATGAGAACCTTCAAAACTAGGGAGGCCAAGCCCATGATGACACACTTCAGGTCACTTGTTCTATCTAGGCTGGAATATTGCTGCACACTAACAGCACCTTTCAAGGCAGGTGAAATTGCTGACCTAGAAAATGTACAGAGAACCTTCACGGCGCGCATAACGGAGATAAAACACCTCAATTACTGGGAGCGCTTGAGGTTCCTAAACCTGTATTCCCTGGAACGCAGGCGGGAGAGATACATGATTATATACACCTGAAAAATCCTAGAGTTTACCTGGAGAGTTTACCTGGAGAGTTTACCTGGAGAGAGTTCCGGGGGTCAACGCTCCCGCGGCCCGGTCTGTGACCAGTCCTCCTGGTGGATCAGAGCCTGATCAACCAGGCTGTTGCTGCTGGCTGCACGCAAACCAACGTACGAGCCACAGACCGGCTGGTCAGGAACCGACTTTAGGTGCTTGTCCAGTGCCAGCTTGAAGTCTGCCAGGGGTCTGTTGGTTATCCCCCTTATGTATGCTGGGAGGCAGTTGAACAGTCTCGGGCCCCTGACACTTATTGAATGGTCTCTTAACGTGCTAGTGACACCCCTGCTTTTCATTGGGGGGATGTTGCATCGTCTGCCAAGTCTTTTGCTTTCGTTGTGAGTGATTTTCGTGTGCAAGTTCGGCACTAGTCCCCCTAGGATTTTCCAGGTAAATATAATCATGTATCTCTCCCGCCTGCATTCCTGGGAGCACAGGTTCAGGAACCTCAAGCGCTCCCAGTAATTGAGGTGTTTTATCTCCGTGATGCACGCCGTGAAGGTTCTCTGTACATTTTCTAGGTCAGCAATTTCACCTGCCTTGAAAGGTGCTGTTAGTGTGCAGCAATATTCCAGCCTAGATAGAACAAGTGACCTGAAGAGTGTCATCATGGGCTTGGCCTCCCTAGTTTTGAAGGTTCTCATTATCCATCCTGTCATTTTTCTAGCAGATGCGATTGATACAATGTTAAGGTCCTTGAAGGTGAGATCCTCCGACATGATCACTCCCAGGTCTTTGACGTTGGTGTTTCGCTCTATTTTGTGGCCAGAATTTGTTTTGTACTCTGATGAAGATTTAATTTCCTCGTGTTTACCATATCTGAGTAATTGAAATTTCTCATCGTTGAACTTCATATTGTTTTCTGCAGCCCACTGAAAGATTCGGTTGATGTCTGCCTGGAGCCTTGCAGTGTCTGCAATGGAAGACACTGTCATGCAGATTCGGGTGACATCTGCAAAGGAAGACACGGTGCTGTGGCTGACATCCTTGTCTATGTCGGATATGAGGATGAGAAACAAGATGGGAGCGAGTACTGTGCCTTGTGGAACAGAGCTTTTCACCGTAGCTGCCTCGGACTTTACTCTGTTGACGACTACTCTCTGTGTTCTGTTAGTGAGGAAATTATAGATCCATCGACAGACTTTTCCTGTTATTCCTTTAGCACGCATTTTGTGCGCTATTATGCCATGGTCACACTTGTCGAAGGCTTTTGCGAAGTCTGTATATATTACATCTGCATTCTTTTTATCTTCTAGTGCATTTAGGACCTTGTCGTAGTGATCCAATAGTTGAGACAGACAGGAGCGACCTGTTCTAAACCCATGTTGCCCTGGGTTGTGTAACTGATGGGTTTCTAGATGGGTGGTGATCTTGCTTCTTAGGACCCTTTCAAAGATTTTTATGATATGCGATGTTAGTGCTATCGGTCTCTAGTTCTTTGCTGCTGCTTTACTGCCCCCTTTGTGGATTGGGGCTATTTCTGTTGTTTTTAGTAACTGTGGGACGACCCCCGTGTCCATGCTCCCTCTCCATAGGATGGAAAAGGCTCGTGATAGGGGCTTCTTGCAGTTGATGAACACGGAGTTCCATGAGTCTGGCCCTGGGGCAGAGTGCATAGGCATGTCATTTATAGCTTGTTCGAAGTCATTTGGCGTCAGGATAACATCGGATAGGCTTGTGTTAACCAAATTTTGTGGCTCTCTCATAAAAAATTAATTTTGATCTTCGACTCTCAGCCTGGTTAGCGGCTTGCTAAAAACTGAGTCATATTGGGACTTGAGTAGCTCACTCATTTCCTTGCTGTCATCTGTGTAGGACCCATCTTGTTTAAGTAGGGGCCCAATACTGGATGTTGTTCTCGACTTTGATTTGGCATAGGAGAAGAAATACTTTGGGTTTCTTTCAATTTCATTTATGGCTTTTAGTTCTTCCCGCGATTCCTGACTCCTATAATTTTCCTTTAGCTTGAGTTCGATGCTTGCTATTTCTCTGACCAGTGTCTCCCTGCGCATTTCAGATATATTGACCTCGTTTAGCCGCTCTGTTATTCTTTTCTGTCGCCTGTAAAGGGAGCGCCTGTCTCTTTCTATTTTACATCTACTCCTCCTTTTTCTTAGAGGAATAAGCCTTGTGCATACATCGAGTGCCACCAAGTTAATCTGTTCTAGGCATACGTTGGGGTCTGTGTTGCTTAGTATATCTTCCCAGCTTATATCGGTTAGGACTTGGTTTACTTGGTCCCATTTTATGTTTTTGTTATTGAAGTTGAATTTGGTGAATGCTCCCTCGTGACTAGTCTCATTATGTCGGTCTGGGGCTCAATTATGTTGTGATCTGAGTATATTGTTTTTGATATGGTGACATTTCTTATCAGATCATCATTGTTAGTGAAGATGAGGTCTAGTGTATTTTCCAGTCTAGTAGGCTCTATTATTTGCTGGTTTAAATTGAATTTTGTGCAGAGATTTAAAAGCTCGTGTGAGTGTGAGTTTTCATCAGAGCTGCCTCCTGGTGTTGTTACTGCAACAATATTATTTGCTATATTCCTCCATTTTAGGTACCTTAAGTTGAAATCCCCCAGGAGCAAGATGTTGGGTGCAGGAGCTGGAAGATTTTCCAGACAGTGGTCAATTTTTAACAGCTGTTCCTGGAATTGCTGGGATGTTGCATCCGGAGGCTTGTAGACTACCACAATGACTAGGTTTTGGTTCTCGACCTTTACTGCTAAAACTTCCACTACATCATTTGAGGCATTTAGCAGTTCTGTGCAAACAAGTGACTCTGCAATGTACAGGCCAACCCCTCCCCGTTTGCCTGTTCACTCTGTCACATCTGTATAGGTTGTAACCTGGGATCCACATTTCGTTGTCCAAGTGATCCTTTATGTGGGTCTCAGTGAAAGCCGCAAACATTGCCTTTGCCTCTGCAAGCAGTCCACGGATGAAAGGTATTTTGTTGTTTGTTGCTGGCTTTAGACCCTGTATATTTGCAAAGAAGAATGTCATCGCACTGGTGGTATTGTTGGTACTGGGGGGGGGATTTTTTTTTCCGTCATTAGTATCTGTATCTGTTGGTTTGGAGTGGAGGCCATCGACTGTGGTTCCACTCCAGGAATGACTGGATTTGGTGTACGATTTCTGCCATTTCCTGCCAGTTTTTTTTTTTCCTTCCTGGCACTAAAAAACCTCTCCCTCTTGAGTGGCTGTGGCTACCCAGGTTTTCCCATGGCCTGGATGTTTTGTATCTTTTTTTACCCTTTAGATGGTGTGCCTGGCAATTTAAGTTATAGCACAGTCTTTCCTGTACTGAAGAGGTACACATTTCAGGGTGAAAAAGCTTACAGGAAGGGAGTTTGCATTTTTCTGTTGTCGTATGGGCATGGCATTTTCTAGGGTGGTCATAGTTACACGTCCCGTCTGTTTTTCCAGATTTCCCATGTCTGCAGATACCAAGTGCATAGTATGTGCACAGGCTTGGTTTCCGTTTGCCTTGGGTTTCTGTGACTGTATTCCCTGTTGGTGCATGTTTCCCTGTCTTATTCCTATCCTCCCTAGCACCAACAATGGAGCTCCCACCAGTTGTTTTTGGTAATATATCCTCACTATAGCTAGTGGAGTCCTCTTGTTTGCTATTTCCTGTGGTATTTCTAGTTTGCAATATTGGTTTTATCTTATCTTTGACTACACTTGTTTCCCCACTACGGTTCCTGTCCCCTATGAGGTCATTTATATGTATTCCTTCCTGCGTATAATTCCCGACTACCTGGACGAAACCTCCAGCTTCACCATTACTGTCTCCCAGGACAGCACCTCCAGCTTCACCATTACTGTCTCCCAGGACAGCACCTCCAGCTTCACCATTACTGTCTCCCAGGACAGCACCTCCAGCTTCACCATTACTGTCTCCCAGGACAGCACCTCCAGCTTCACCATTACTGTCTCCCAGGAGAGCACCTCCAGCTTCACCATTACTGTCTCCCAGGACAGCACCTCCAGCTTCACCATTACTGTCTCCCAGGACAGCACCTCCGGCTTCACCATTACTGTCTCCCAGGACAGCACTATCAGCCCCACATTTACTGACTACCAGGACATCACCTCCAGCCTTACAGTTTCTGGCTACATGGCCAGTATCAAGGGCAGTACCATTCAGCCCAGACTTTTTATGTTTCCATCTGTTGTAGAAAGCTTCCAGGTTGTCTATGAAAGCAGCTTTGATGTTATCCTCTTTTAATACCCCTGTGATTTTAGTCCACAGATTTATCTCATTTGGGCATACCCAAAAACACTTCCCTGTTTTAATACTGCTTGTAGCTAGTTCTTGGATATCTGCACAAGGGGCGTGACACCAATTTCCACAAAAATGACAATTTATCCATGTGGAAGCCCGTTTGTTTGATTGACTGCAGACTATACAGAGCTTCATTATTGTTTGAGTGGTTGATTTACTGTAATTCTACTAGAAACCTCTTGAATACTCTATTAATAACCTCCTTAAATGTAGCTCTAGCTATTTGTATTTACTAGAGGGACTAGTACCGAACTTGCACATGAAAATCACTCACGGGGGCTCTGGTGGCCTGGTGGTTAACGCTCTCGCTTCACACGGTGAAGGCCTGGGTTCGATTCCCAGCCAGAGTAGAAACATTGGACGTGTTTCTTTCCACCTGTTGTCTATGTTCCCCATCAGTAAAATGGGTACCTGGGTGTTAGTCGACTGGTGTGGGTCGCATCCTGGGACACTGACCTAAGGAGGCCTGGTCACAGACCGGGCCGCGGGGGCGTTGACCCCCGGAACTCTCTCCAGATAAACTACGAAAGCAAAAGACTTGGCAGACGATGCAACATCCCCCCAATGAAAAGCAGGGGTGTCACTAGCACGTTAAGAGGCCATACAATAAGTGTCAGGGGCCCAAGACTGTTCAACTGCATCCCAGCATACATAAGGGGGATTACTAACAGACCCCTGGCAGTCTTCAAGCTGGCACTGGACAAGCACCTAAAGTCGGTTCCTGACTAGCCGGTCTGTGGCTCGTACGTTGTTTTGCGTGCAGCCAGCAGTAACAGCCTGGTTGATCAGGCTCTGATCCACCAGGAGGCCTGGTCACAGACCGGGCCGCGGGGGCGTTGACCCCCGGAACTCTCTCCAGGTAAACTCCAGAGCAGTGGTAAGTTAGATATTGGTCTATAGTTGTTCAAGTCAGCATGGTCACCTCCTTTGTGGATTGGGGTGACCCTCACTATTTTGAGAATTGCTCAGAAGGTGGAGGATTCAACGGATTTGTTAGTGTTGCAATAATTGGTGACGATACTTGAGAAGCTTTTTTGTACATAAAAGTTGGCAAGTTGTTTATGTCTCCTGCTTTGTTTTTAAGGTTGTTTATGATGAGCAAGACTTCTGTTGGGTTGGTAGGAGCTAGGAATAGTGTATTCGAGAAGGTGTCCGTGAGGTAGTCTGATGGACGGGTGCTTGGGCTTGGGATTTTGCTCGCTAGGTTGTTTCCTATGGTGGAGAAGAAAACACCGAGTGCTGTTTCAGTTGGTGTGAGTAGGGGTTCGTCTGATTTCATTAATTTGATTGTTTTATTTTTTGATATCTTTTTAGTTCCTAAAATTTCAGCTAGGGTTTTCCAGGTCTTTTTCAAATCACCTTTGATGCTATGTAATCTGTTGTTATAATACAATTTTTTAGACCTTATCAGGCTGGTAAGAGCGGACGAGTAACGTTTAGACTGTTCTCTAGTTATTTGACCTATTCAGTACTGTTTTTCATATTTGTGCTTTGTGTTAATGTTTTTAAGGATGCTTGGTGTTAGCCAGGGATTATTCATTCTCTTTGCTGTGATCTGTTTAGTTTTTTTAGGGCAATGTTTGTTGTAGAGGTAGTGGGCTTTTTTTTTTTTTTTTAGAAAATTATTAATACATTCATTCATATTTGTATATGTTTCAAGCTCATTATGCCAGTCGATGTTATTCATGGCTGCTACTATAAAGTTATTAACAGCTGTCTCATTATGTAGTCTGAAGGTAACTTTAGTAGTGTCTTGGGCCAATTTATCTAGGTTGGTTATCAGAAAGGTTGGGTAGTGGCCTGTGTTGTCTGTGATTATGCCTGATTTTAAAGGGGATATGATGTTAGTCAAATGTGGTCTAATAAAGAGATGTTAGTCTCGGAGATTCTTGTAGGTTTTGATATTGTTGGTAGCAACCAGCAGTTGCTCATAGCATTTGTGAATTCGGTTACTTGTGGATTTATGTTGAAGTCTTCTGTTAGCAGCAGGTGGTTTTTTATTCGTATGTGCATCAGTTATCAAGTTTCCTAATTTTTCACTAAAGTGGTAAATGTTTGACTGTGTAACTCTGTAGATGTTTATAACTGAGGGGTTTTTGCAGGTCTTTTGATTTAAATTTAGCTACGATATATTCACCATGCTCATCCTTTGTGCAAGATTTATTGATACATTCCAGTTGATTTGAGTAGTATATAGCTGTTCCACCCCCTTGCTGGTCTGTTCTACAGTTGTGTATGGCTGTGTAATCAGGAATGGCATAGACATCTGCAATATCAGGCTTTAGCCAGGTTTCTGTAAGTGTGATGATTGACATACTGGAATGAAGAGAATTGAGTAACGTTGTGAGGTCATCGTAATGTTTGCTCAATGATCTGACATTGTTTGCTCTGAGTAATGTCTTTGCTTGGTCTGCTGTATAATAATTAGAGTTGCAGTTTGATTCATGTAAGTCATTTAATAAAAGGTTTAAATCAGGATCAATGCCTGCAATCATAAGAATGATTTTTTAATAAAATATTATGTTAAACTTAATAATTATGATAAATTATCTTACTAGCTAATGGATTGTTACAAATGGGAGGTTGGTATTAGGAGCAATGCTTGTAATCATAAGATTTATAGTGAATCTATAACTTGACTTAAGAATAAGACTATGTAATTATTCTAAAACTAAAAAGTAGTTATTTAAAGGTAGTTATTTAAAGCTAAAATAAAGGAGCTAGTGAATATAATAAATTATGTAGCTTTCTCACTTGCAAATTTTAAGAAAATCATCACTGGTTTAGCTGTATATTAATCACTAACTATTAGTTTAACATGTTTATTATGCACTCTATACCCATCCTGTGGGAGGTAGTTACAAACTAGCATCATCATATCTCCAGTGCTTGGTGGTGTTGCTGTCTTCAGATTCTCACATCTGCATTCATTGATGTGTTCATTCCATTCCATTCGTGTCATAGCCTCCACAAGAGACTATGTATGTAAACTCCTGCATTGACTGGCCCAGGGTTCCCCAGTTTGGTTCTGGCGAGATCTCTGACAGATGTACTGGAAGCTATGGTAAATCTAATGTCCAGTGCGAGTATTTGTAGACTCGTAAGGCAACTTGGTTGTTGGGAAGGATTATAACTGTTCAAATTTGAAGGGTTTGTTTCTTGCAATCTTTGATGGAAAAAAAAGGAAAATATAGTCAAGTGAAGGTTAGTGTGTGTATGATCCTTTCTAGTCAAGAAACTCTTGAGCTGCAAATTCAGCAGGCTCTCATGAAAAGATAAATGTTGCCTCGTTTGGTCTTAGTGTTTTGAGTGGAATTGAAGTATTTTATGATATGTATTTGTTTGTAGGCTTTCTGTATATGTACTTTGAAATTAAGCGTTGAACGTTTTGTAGATGAGGATTTTGAGGAATGGTAATCCATCATTCTCTCCTTTTCAAGTGTAAATGGGAATGCTCATTCCACTTCATTGAACTTTCTCAGTAAGTTCTGCATGTTAAAGCTGTCAAGAGTAATTACATTTACATACCTTGTGGAGACTGTAACAATGTATATGTCGGAGAAATAATGTGAAGCCTCGGGAAAATGTCTGAACTGTATACAGGTACTTAAAAAGGTAACTGCTCACCTGCAGGTGCTTGAGAGTGATAGCAGAGGGTCTCCTGTCCGTGGGAGAGTCACTGGAGTAAGATCCTGCAGAAATCTTCTCAATCTCCCCAACCTTCCACTGAGAGATCAGTCCGGCTTCTGTTATACGTCTCAACCTGACCAGAGAGATTATTGTTACATTATCATCACATGGAAGAATTAATACTCTCAATATCTGTATTCATCTCAAATGTTAATCACTCCATTGTGGCCGCCTAAGATTAATAATCAAAATTGTACGTCTTATCTACAAGATTTAAAGCCATATAGCATGACCTGATCATGTAATTGTAACTCGTCTAATGACCATATGTACTGTTATTGCCTCATTAATCTTAAGTTAATTTTAAATTTGCTCGAAATGCTCTGCATATAAAGGGGCTTTTGGCATGTACACCCAATTATTATATTCCTTTGTATTCCTTTGTATATTATATTCCTTTGACACAGCAACGAGGCTGAATCGTAGCCTACTGTCCTGTGTTAATATTTAATTTTAAATGTAGCAGGTTGGTATACAGCAACCACTCAGGGAGGTACTACCGTCCTGCCAAGTGAGTGTAAAACGAAAGCCTGTAATTGTTTTACATGATGGTAGGATTGCTGGTGTCTTTCTTCTGTCTCATAAACATGCAAAATTTCAGGTACGTCTTGCTACTTCTACTTACACTTAGGTCACACTACACATACATATACACGTTTATGTATACACACTCATCTGAGTTTTCTTTGATTTTATCTTAATAGTTCTTGTTCTTATTACTTTTCCTTTTATATCCATGGGGAAGTGGAATAAGAATCTTTCCTCCGTAAGCCATGCGTGTTATAAGAGCCAACTAAAATCCCAGGAACAATGGGCTAGTAACCCCTTTTCCTGTAACAGTTACTAAAAAGAATAAGAAAATTGTCAAAGTGGGAAGTCTGAATGTGCGTGGATGTTGTGCGAATGATAAGAAAGAGATGACTGTGAATGTTATGAATGAGAAGAAGCTGGATGTCCTGGCTTTAAGTGAAACAAAGCTGAAAGGGGTGGGAGAGTTTCAGTGGGGAGAAATAAATGGGATTAGGTCAGGGGTTTCAAATAAGAGTTAGAGCTAAAGAAGGAGTAGCAATAATGTTGAAGGATAAGTTATGGCAGGAAAAGAGGGAATATAAATGTATTAATTCAAGGATTATGTGGAGGAAAATAAGGGTTGAATGTGAAAAGTAGGTTATAGTAAGCATTTATGCACTTGGAGAAGAAAGAAGTGTAGAGGTGAGAGAAAGATTTTGGGAAATATTGAGTAAGTGCATGGGGAGTTTTGAACCAAGTGTGAGAGGACTTGTGGTTGGGAATTTCAATGCTAAAGTGGGAAAAAATATTGTGGAAGGAGAAGTAGGTAAATTTGGGGTGCCAGGGGTAAATGAAAATGGGGAGCCTTTAATTGAGCTATGTGTAGAAAGAGGTTTGGTAATAAGTAATACATATTTTATGAAAAAGAGGATAAATAAGTATACAAGGTATGATATAGCACATAATGAAAGTAGTTTGTTAGATTATGTATTGGTGGATAAAAGGTTGATGGGTAGGCTCCAGGATGTACATGTTTATAGAGGGGCAACTGATATATCGGATCATTACTGAGTTGTAGCTACAGTTAGAGTAAGAGGTAGATGGGATGAAAGGAAAATGGAAACAAGTAAGAGAGAGGTGAAAGTTTATAAACTAAGGGAGGAAGAAGTTAGGGTGAGATATAAGCAACTATTGGCAGAAAGGTGGGCTAGTGCAAGTATGAGTAGTGGGGAGGTTGAAGAGGGTTGGAATAGTTTTAAAAATGCAGTATTAGAATGTGGGGCAGAAGTTTGTGGCTATAGGAGGGTGGGTGCAGGAGGAATGAGGAGTGATTGGTGGAAAAGCAGGGGTGTCACTAGCACGTTAAGAGACCATACAATAAGTGTCAGGGGCCCGAGACTGTTCAACTGCCTCCCAGCACACATAAGGGGGATTACCAACAGACCCCTGGCAGTCTTCAAGCTGGCACTGGACAAGCACCTAAAGACAGTTCCTGATCAGCCGGGCTGTGGCTCGTACGTTGGTTTGCGTGCAGCCAGCAGCAACAGCCTGGTTGATCAGGCGCTGATCCACCAGGAGGCCTGGTCACAGACCGGGCCGCGGGGGCGTTGACCCCCGAAACTCTCTCCAGGTAAACTCCAGGTAAAGGGTGTGATAAAAGAGAAAAAGGTAGCTTACGAGAGGTTTTTACAAAGCAGAAATGTTATAAGAAGAGCAGAGTATATGGAGAGTAAAAGAAAGGTGAAGAGAGTGGTGAGAGTGCGCAAAAGGAGAGCAGATGATACAATGGGAGAGGCACTGTCAAGAAATTTAAATGAAAACAAGAATATTTTTTAGAGATAAACAAGTTAAGAAAGCCTAGGGAATGAATGGATTTGTCAGTTAAAACAGAGTAGGGGAGTTAGTAGATGGGGAGCTGGAGGTATTGGGTAGATGGTGGGAATATTTTGAGGAACTTTTAAATGTTGACAAAGAAAGGGAAGCAGTAATTTCATACACTGGCCAGGGAGGTATACCATCTTTTAGGAGTGAAGAGCAGGATGTGAGTGTGGGGGAGATGCGTGAGGCATTACGTAGAATGAAAGGGGGTAAAGCTGCTGGAACTGACAGCATCATGACAGAAAGGTTAAAAGCAGGGGAGATATAGTGTTGGAGTGGTAAGTATTTTTGTTTAATAAATATATGGAAGAGGGAAGGTACCTAGGGATTGGTAGAGAGCATTTATTGTTCCTTTATATAAAGGGAAGGGGACAAAAGAGATTGTAAAAAATATAGGGGAATAAGTTTACTGAGTATACCAGGAAAAGTGTACGGTAGGGTTATTATTGACAGAATTAGAGGTAAGACAGACAGTAGGATTGCAGATGAGCAAGGAGGCTTTAGAGTGGGTAGGGGATGTGTTTACCTGGAGTTTACCTGGAGAGAGTTCCGGGGGTCAACGCCCCCGCGGCCCGGTCTGTGACCAGGCCTCCTGGTGGATCAGAGCCTGATCAACCAGGTTGTTGCTGCTGGCTGCACGCAAACCAACGTACGAGCCACAGCCCGGCTGATCCGGAACTGACTTTAGGTGCTTGTCCAGTGCCAGCTTGAAGACTGCCAGGGGTCTGTTGATAATCCCCCTTATGTGTGCTGGGAGGCAGTTGAACAGTCTCGGGCCCCTGACACTTATTGTATGGTCTCTTAACGTGCTAGTGACACCCCTGCTTTTCATTGGGGGGATGGTGCATCGTCTGCCAAGTCTTTTGCTTTCGTAGTGAGTGATTTTCGTGTGCAAGTTCGGTACTAGTCCCTCTAGGATTTTCCAGGTGTATATAATCATGTATCTCTCCCTCCTGCGTTCCAGGGAATACAGGTTTAGGAACCTCAAGCGTGTAGATCAAGTGTTTACATTGAAGGATATATGTGAGCAGTAGGGAAGTTTTTATTGCATTTATGGATTTAGAAAAGAATGGATAGGGGAGCAATGTGGCAGATGTTGCAAGTATATGGAATAGGTAGTAAGTTACTAAATGCTGTAAAGAGTTTTTATGAGGATAGTGAGGCTCAAGTTAGGGTGTGTAGAAGAGAGGGAGATTACTTCCAGGTAAAAGTAGATCTTAGACAGGGATGTGTAATGTCACCATGGTTGTTTAATATATATACAGATGGGGTTGTAAAAAGTAAATGCTAGGGTGTTGGGGAGAGGGGTGGGATTAAATTATGGGGAATCAAATACAAAATGGGAGTTGACACAGTGAATGTTTTCAGATATTTGGGAGTTGACGTGTCAGCGGATGGATTTATGAAGGATGAGGTTAACCATAGAATTGATGAGGGAAAAAAGGTGAGTGATGTATTGAGGTATATGTGGAGACAAAAAAACATTATCAATGGAGGCAGAGAAAGGAATGTATGAAAGTAAAGTGGTATCAACACTCTTACATGGGAGTGAAGCTTGGGTTGTAAATGCTGGAGCGAGGAGGCGGTGGAAGGCAGTAGAGATGTCTTGTCTAAGGGCAATGTGTGGTGTAAATATTATGCAGAGAATTCGAAATTTGGAAATTAGAAGGTGTGGAGTTAATAAAAGTATTAGTCAGAGGGCTGAAGAGGGGTTGTTGAGGTGGTTTGGTCATTTAAAGAGAATGGATTAAAGTAGAATGACATGGAGTGTGTATAAATCTGTAGGGGAAGGAAGGCGGGGTAGGGGTTGTCCTAGAAAAGGTTGGAGGGAGGGAGGCAAAGGAGGTTTTGTGGGCGAGGGGCTTGGACTTCCATGAAGCATGCATGAGCGTGTTAGACAGGAGTGAATGGAGATGAATGGTTTTTGGGACCTGACGAGCTGTTGGAGTGTGAGCAGGGTAATATTTAGTGAAGGGATTCAGGGAAACCTGTTATTTTTATATAGCCGGACTTGAGTCCTGGAAATGGGAAGTACAATGTCTGCACTTTAAAGGAGGGGTCTGGGATATTGACAGTTTGGAGGGATATGTAATAGGACGGTATATATATAATTGGGGGCCTGATATTATATTCTATATTGAGTTTATCATATTATTTCAGGTCACTTTTTATATTATATCTTTATATATGTTTCTAAACTGTTGTATCTGGGTGCCTCTGCAAAAACAGTGATTATGTATGAGTGAGGTGAAAGTGTTGAATGATGATGAAAGTATTTTTGTTTTGGGGATTTTCTTTCTTTTTGGATCACCCTGCCTCGGTGGGAGATGATTATGTACCTCTGTGATCTTTCAACTACTGCCCATAGGGTATGGGGTGCACAATAAAGATTGTAAATTAATAACTCATACAACACACGAGAAATGAAATATATGGTTACATCCAAGGAAGGGGAGCTTGATTCATTGTATCAAGAGCATCTCAGCAACCTTACATTAACCCTCCTAAAGAGTGACTAGGGCAAGATTATTACGTATTTACATTATATCACACTGAGGCTGTTACCAAACGAGGACACGTCCACTGACATTCATCTAATAATTACATGTAACCTACTCACATCTGATTAAATTTTGGAATGAAGGGGGAGCCCTTGCAGCAGGCCATGGCATACCCCTGAGGGTAGAAGGTTTGACGACCTATGTAGTACTTCTGACGACCCTTCTTGGCTGCCCTCACCTCAGAGTTGAGCTCGGGGTTGATAAGTGCAAACTTTCCCTCCAAGATCTGTGCCAGACAGGATTGACATTAGTTGGTTAACTGATCCAGCTCAAAGCTTATCAATTACACGAGGGTTACTAAGGCTGCTGCACCTGTTCACGATCAGTTAAGAATATTTTAATTCCTATAATAGGAATTTAAATAAAGTTTCAGCATGTATATACTGAGTTTTTCCTGGATCTCTAGGATATACATGTGTTACTAAATAGTAATCTGAGAGTAATTATAATGGCTTTCATGGCATTTCTATAGTTTAAGCTCAATATATAATTGGCAATTATCAATATTTTTAGTGTGGATACTGTCAGAAGAATACACAAACACACACACACATATGTATACATGTGTCATGCCAAACAGGTAAAACTTGTTATTTTGGTTTAAATAGCAACGCTCTTCTTGCCGAATAAGGCAAGCCAAAATTTTTGCATGCAATAATTTTGCAAAAATCATTCTGAACCTAATGAAAAAAATATATTTCATTGTTTATTATTAAATTACTTAAGACTTATCTAAAATATATTTAGTTAGATTAGGCTAAATTAAATTGCACTTGTTATAATAAGGTTATGTAAGTTTTCTAATGTTCTTTTGGTACAAAATTATTAATTTTTACATTAATATAAATGAAAAAAATGTATCTTTAAACACACGTATAAGAGAAATTTTTATAAAGGACTTAATTTTAAACGAGTCCTTGCTAATAGACCAATTTTACCTATTCAGCATGATATATATACGTATATAATGGGTCAATCTACGTAACTTAGAGGTTTAGCAATTTTTTTTATTAGCACATCGGCCGTCTCCCACCAAGGCAGGGTGGCCCGAAAAAGAAAAACTTTCATCATTCACTCCATCACTATCTTGCCAGAGGCGCGCTTACACTAGTTATAAAACTGCAACAATAACACCCCTCCTTCAGAGAGCCGACACTGTACTTCCCATCTCCAGGAATCAAGTCCGGCCTGCCGGTTTCCCTGAATCCCTTCATAAATTTTACCTTGCGCACACTCCAACAGCACGTTAGTCCTAAAAACCATTCGTCTCCATTCGATCCTATCTAACATGCTCAGGCACACTTGCTGGAAGTCCAAGCCCCTGGCACAAAAAATCTTTACCCCTTCCCTCCTAGGCCGACCCCTACCTCGCCTTCCCTCCATTACAAATTTATACACTCTCGTAGTCATTCTATTTTGTTCTTTCCTCTCTACATGTCCAAACCATCTCAACAACTCCTCAGCTCTCTAGATAATAGTTTTAGTAATCCCACACCTAATCTCTAAACTATGGATTCTGTGCATTATATTCACACCACACATTGCCCTCAGACATGACATCTCCACTGCCTCCACCCTTCTCCTTGTTGCAACATTCACAACCCATGCCTCACACCCATACAAGAGTGTTGGTATAACTATACTCTCATACATTTCCCTCTTTGCTTTCATGGATAAAGTTCTTTTACATACCCTACCAAACTCATCAACCAACCTCTGCAATTTTTCTTCAGAATTTCCCAAAAGCACAGTGTCATCAGCAAAGAGCAACTGTGACAACTCCCACTTTGCGTTAGATTCTTTATCTTTTAAGCCTTGCCAACATCCGAGCATTCACTTCTCTTACAACTACATCTATAAATATGCTGAACAACCATAGTGACATCACACATCCTTGTCTAAGGCCTACTTTTACTGGGAAATAATCCCCCTCTTGCCTATATACTCTAACCTGAGCCTCACTATCCTCGTAAAGACACTTCACTGCTTTCAATAACCTACATCCTATTCCAAACATTATTAACATATTAAACTCAGGAGATATGACAGCACAGAGAAGGGAGGGAAGGTAGGTAGGTAGGTACCTTGGGGAACCCAAAATCTGGGGTCTGGAAGAAGCTCTTGGAACGATCCTTGTGGTTAAACAGACCCCACACCTGCTTGTAGATACCATCTGTTGCCTCCTGCAATTTTGCACACATCATTTTAACTAATAACCACTTTAAACTTGTTTACATTCAACCACGCTTTACTAAACTATAAGGTAATGTGGATAATTAAAAAACTGCATATAAACTACACTAATATTTTGTGAGTTGACTCGTATTTCCGTAACTCATTACGACTAACCAGATATACACATGTAAATAGTTCATTACCAGTAACTTGCTCAGCTATCAAAACAAACTTTATATAAGAGGAGTACAGTATATTATATAATTAGGGTGACTGATATATGTTACTACTTTACAGAAGCTCCTCATTATACGTAGCATTTTAGATCCAGTCCCTGGTCCCATTATGTGCCACCATGAATATAATAATAATAACAATATTTCTACAAGTACATGTACAAGGTACACAGTCCTAGCTGACATCAATGACATACTACTATGCATGCTAAGCCCTTGTTATGCAGAGCATTTTAGGTATACAGCCCTTTCTCACTTAACGACAGAGTTCTGTTCCTAAGACCACGTAGGTAAACGAATTTGTCGTTAAGCGAGGAGCATACTATACGTAATGGTAGTGGGTTTGTGTCAACCATCTTAAATATTGCTTTAATGTCACTTTTGCACCATTTATAACATTTCTGGTATATTTTTAAATGTTTATACAGTAGTGTACTGTATATTGTAATAAACAGAATAGAGGAAATCAGCTCTAATATACATTATTTAGGTATGCATACTGGTCAGAGAGTCCATCATAAGTCCAAGGCATCAGTAAACAAGTATATATGTTGCTAAGTGAGGAGAGGCTGTATTAGGTCAATTTTGTCCCAGGATGCACCAGTCGATTAAACACCCTGGTACCTATTTTACTGATGGGGAACAGGGATGGCAGGTGTCTTAATTAAGGAAACACGTCCTAATGTTTCCACCCATACTGGGGATCGACCCCCGGACCTCAGTGTACAAGCTGAGTGCACTACCAATCAAGTTATGGGGTGATTACCACCTACACCATGGGTATGTAGTGACTACCACCTACACCATGGGTATGAGGGGTACATAAGTTATTAAACTGAAACAAGGGTCTGATCTGTAAGGTGTCTAGCAGTGTGTTTGTTACCTTGAATATGAACTCCAGGCTGGAGTCACTGACAGTGCCAACAGTGAATCCTTGAGCTACTGCCTTGGGTAGATCCACCAATCCATCAATGGGTTTTTCATACGCGGGTATGGCCAACACGGCAGTCAGTGTCCCAGAGTACAATGCTGTGTGTACCACCAGTATAATTTATTACACAAAGAATGTTGCAAGATTTAAAATAACATGAACCAGTTTCTCTAGCCACTTGACCTGATCCAGTCAGTGCCACTTGACCTGATCCAGTCAGTGCCACTTGACCTGATCCAGTCAGTGCCACTTGACCTGATCCAGTCAGTGCCACTTGACCTGGTCCAGTGGTTACAATCGCAGCTCAGGAAAAACAAGAGTTCAACCTAGGAAATAAGATCGAGTTTGCATGATAGTGTCCTCCATCGAAGACACTGCAAGTCTCCAGTCAGACATCAACGAAATTTCAATTACTCGGATATGGAAATTAAAATGGTATTGGAGTATAAAATAAATTCCAGCCACATAATAGAGCAAAAAACTAATATGAAGGACCTGGGAGTGATATGTCAGAGGATCATGCTTTCAAAGATCACAACAGTGTGTCTACCACATCTGCTAGATAAATTATAGGATGGATAATGAGAACCTTAAAGACTAGAGATGCCAAGCCCATGATGATTCTCTTCAAATCGCTTGTTCTCTCTAGGCTGGAATATTGCTGTACACTAATGGTGCCCTTCAAGGCAGGTGAAATTGCAGACCTGGAGAACATGCAGACAACTTTCACAGCATGTATAAGTACAATAAAGCACCTAAATTACTGGGAATGGTTAAGTCCCTTGATTTGTAATCCATGGAATGCAGGCGGGAGAGATACAGGATAATATACACTTACAAAATCCTAGAGGGACTAGTCCCAGATTTGCACATGAAAATCTCCCCAATGAAAAGCAGGGGTGCCACTAGCACAATAAGAGACAACACAGTAAGAGTGAGGAGTCCAAGACTGTTCAACTGCCTCCCAGCATACATAAGGGGGATTACCAATAAGCTCCTGTCTGTCTTCAAGAAGGTACTGGATGGGCACTTAAAGTCAGTACCTGACCAGCCATTCTGTGGTTCGTGTGTAAAAGTGTGGCTAGCAGTAACAGCCTGATTGATTAGGCCTGTGAAAATTTTTTTCTGAATTTCCTAAATGTAGAACATGTAAATGAATATAATAATTGCATATTAAACTGTGATGCTATTTGGACTTTTCGAGAAATCTTGAGTGAGGGGAGTGCAGAGCAGCTGGGGAGTGATGCAGGAGGGGATGCCATATTGAATTTACTGTGTGAACACTGGTCTGACTTGTGCAACATAGTCAGGCATTCTCGAAGGTCAATTGGTATATACTATCTGCCTCAAACTGTACTTTAGACATTACTGACACATTCCTGGTGAAGAATTAGGAGTGTGGAAAACCCTTACAGTTCAGCATTATCATAATCAAGGGGGAAGCGCTAAACCTGTAGGACTATACAGCACCTGTGGGGGTGTGTGGAAGGTATTTAGGCTTAATTCAGGGAACTGGAGCACAGATCCAATTCCCTAGATCAA
Organism: Cherax quadricarinatus; assembly: GCF_038502225.1. NCBI lineage: Eukaryota > Metazoa > Arthropoda > Malacostraca > Decapoda > Parastacidae > Cherax > Cherax quadricarinatus. The sequence continues at coordinate 8,935,878 of NC_091353.1, forward strand.
GATCCCCTCATCAGCATCAAGGAATTACAATTTGGCAACAAGGACATTTGTAATTTGTGAACACTGGTCGTCATGGAAAATTCAACTAATAATCCGGCATGTTCATGGCCATATTGGGGATTTTCAGCCTAAATTTGTAATAGAAACCCGTGTTAATGTCCCCTGCTGAAGAACTGGGACAGAAAATTTGTGGAGCCTCAAGAATTATGTGTGGATGGTGGAAGATAAGGGATACAACCATCACTCACAAGGAAGTACTCCATTAACCCTTTAATTTAGATCTCTAACTGGCCAGTGTTGGGTCTAGGTGTTAGGCAGGTGTTGTGGTGTGATCCATTTACAGTAATTAAATGGTAAGTGGTAATATGAATTTCTTTTGTCTACCCAGCAAGCCTAATCATATACAGACCACAATTTTAATTTACCAGAGTAGCTGGTTTTAGTATTGTAATTATTAATTTAATGTCATGTCTAGCTTTTTGTGAGAGTGGTAGGGAGTGGGCATCAAGGGAGTGACAGTTCAGCAAAATACTGTGACCAAGTTTCACTTACCTCACCCAAATAGCTTGCAGGTAATAATTCAGGTAATACCCTGTAAACCTCCTGCAGATAATTTGCCCACATAATAATTCACAAGACCAATATGCCACGAGGCCTGGTCACAGACTGGGCTGCTGAGGCACTGACCCCCAAAAACCCTCTCCAGGTATAGTCCTCAATAATCCTAAATAATAAACGCAAACTCTAAACCCGATGGAGGTTGTATCCCCTTGGAGCTAGCGATCATGTGGTTCTGAGTTTTGACTATATAGTAGAGTTACAAGTGGAGAAGGTAACAGGAACTGAAGGGGACAGGCCAAACTATAAAAGGGGGGACTACACAGGTATGAGAAACTTCCTGCAGGAGGTTCAGTGGGACAGAGAAATGGTAGGAAAATCAGTAAACGAGATGATGGAATATGTGGCAACAAAGTGCAAGGAGGCAGAGGAAAGTTTTGTTCCCAAGGGAAACAGAAATAATAGGAAGACCAAAACGAGTCCTTGGTTTACCCGAAGGTGTAGGGAGGCAAAAACTAAGTGCAACAGAGAATGGAAAAGGTACAGGAGGCATAGGACCCAGGAAAACAAGGAGATTAGTAGAAGAGCCAGAAACGAGTATGCGCAGATAAGGAGGGAGGCCCAGCGACAGTATGAAAACGACATAGCATCGAAAGTCAAATCTGACCCGAAACTGCTGTATAGCCACATTAGGAGGAAGACAACAGTCAAGGACCAGGTGATAAGGCTGAGGAAAGAAGGTGGAGAACTCACAAGAAACGATCAAGAGGTATGTGAGGAGCTCAACACGAGATTTAAGGAAGTATTTACAGTAGAGACAGGAAGGACTCTGGGGGGACAGACCAGATGGGGACACCAACAAGGAATGCACCAACAAGTGTTGGACGACATACATACAGATGAGGAGGAGGTGAAGAAACTGCTAAGGGACATCGATACCTCAAAGGCAATGGGACCGGACAACATCTCTCCGTGGGTCCTTAGAGAGGGAGCAGATATGTTGTGCGTACCACTTACCACAATCTTCAACACATCCCTGGAAACTGGGCAACTACCTGAGGTATGGAAGACGGCAAATGTAGTTCCCATTTTCAAAAAAGGAGACAGAAAAGAGGCACTAAACTATAGACCTGTGTCATTGACGTGTATAGTATGCAAAATTATGGAGAAGATTATCAGGAGGAGAGTGGTGGAGCACCTGGAACGGAACAGGAGTATAAATGCCAACCAGCACGGATTCACGGAAGGCAAATCCTGTGTCACAAACCTTCTGGAGTTTTATGATAAAATAACAGAAGTAAGACAAGAGAGAGAGGGGTGGGTTGATTGCATCTTCTTGGACTGCAAGAAGGCCTTTGACACAGTTCCTCACAAGAGATTAGTGCAGAAGCTAGAGCATCAGGCACATATAACAGGAAGGGCACTGCAATGGATCAGAGAATACCTGACAGGGAGGCAACAACGAGTCATGGTACGTAATGATGTATCACAGTGGGCACCTGTGACGAGCGGGGTCCCACAGGGGTCGGTCCTAGGACCAGTGCTATTTTTGGTATATGTGAACGACATGACGGAAGGGTTAGACTCAGAAGTGTCCCTGTTTGCAGATGATGTGAAGTTAATGAGGAGAATTAAATCTGATGAGGACCAGGCAGGACTTCAAAGAGACCTGGACAGACTGGACACCTGGTCCAGCAAATGGCTTCTCGAATTTAATCCTGCCAAATGCAAAGTCATGAAGATAGGGGAAGGGCACAGAAGACCACAGACAGAGTATAGGCTAGGTGGCCAAAGACTGCAAACCTCACTCAAGGAGAAAGATCTTGGGGTGAGTATAACACCGAGCATGTCTCCGGAAGCACACATCAATCAGATAACTGCTGCAGCATATGGGCGCCTGGCGAACCTGAGAACAGCATTCCGATACCTTAGTAAGGAATTATTCAAGACACTGTACACCGTGTATGTCAGGCCCATACTGGAGTATGCAGCACCTGTTTGGAACCCGCACTTGATAAAGCACGTCAAGAAACTAGAGAAAGTACAAAGGTTTGCAACAAGGTTAGTTCCAGAGCTAAGGGGAATGTCCTATGAAGAAAGATTAAGGGAAATCGGCCTGACGACACTGGAGGACAGGAGGGTCAGGGGAGACATGATAACGACATATAAAATACTGCGTGGAATAGACAAGGTGGACAAGGACAGGATGTTCCAGGGAGGGGACACAGAAACAAGAGGCCACAATTGGAAGTTGAAGACACAAATGAGTCAGAGAGATAGTAGGAAGTATTTCTTCAGTCACAGAGTTGTAAGGCAGTGGAATAGCCTAGAAAATGACGTAGTGGAGGCAGGAACCATACACAGTTTTAAGACGAGGTTTGATAAAGCTCATGGAGCGGGGAGAGAGAGGGCCTAGTAGCAACCGGTGAAGAGGCGGGGCCAGGAGCTAGGACTCAACCCTTGCAACCACAAATAGGTGAGTACAAATAGGTGAGTACACACACTGCCCAGGGCCACACAAGGGGCCCCTTAATCATGACCGCAAGAATGAGCTATTATCCTTTTTCTCGAATCAAACCCGATTAATTCACATTCTCCAAGTGCTGTATGAACCTTAAGGGCTTAGTACTTCCCAATGAATATAATACTGAGTGAATAAATGAATAAGTGAGTGGATGAATTGGCGAGTGAGGTATATAATACAAATATTAAACTAACTATATTGTTACACAAATAACCTGCACATGTGCGGGTTAGTTGTGTATTGTTCCAGTCACGGTATTGTGCCTTTGTTTGTTATTTAACTATATTGTCCGTGTTTAATTTTCCTTCGTGTGAAGCTTCCTGCTTACAGAGACAGCAGGACCTTGAAACACCTACCACAGATGTGATGAATGGTTTGAAAAACCGACAAGTTGAAGATTGAGACACTTATGCAGCATATGGGAATCTTTATTCAGGAAACGTTTCGCCACACAGTGGCTTCATCAGTCCAATACAAAGAGGATGGACTGAACACATCGACTCCAGGCTGAGGGACTGATTACCTCATACTCCTCCTCTCCTTACGCCTTCCTCTTTGTATTGGACTGATGAAGCCACTGTGTGGCGAAACGTTTCCTGAATAAAGATTCCCATATGCTGCATAAGTGTCTCAATCTTCAACCTACCACAGATGTAGAAGCAGTTAGGTACCTATCATATATGTAGAAGAGGTACCCACCATATAGGTAGGAGAAAGGTACCCATCAAATAACATAAGAACATAAGAATGTAGGAACACTGCAGAAGGCCTACTGGCCCATACGAGGCAGGTCCTTATCAAAACGACATCTACCTAAAGCTACTCAAGAAATAACTCCCGTACCCCTTGACACCAATCAAACCCAGCCCCTCCCACTCATATATTTGTCCAGTCTCTTCTTAAAGCTACCCAAGGTCCTAACCTCTATCACCCAGCATATAGGTAGGAGAAAGGTACCCATCAAATACCTGTCGGTATTGTATACCATTTTGATGTTCAGCAAAAGAGGTACCCACCATATATGTAAAAACAGAAGAGGTACCAGAAGAAGAAGACGAGTCTATGAGGCCAGTAAGAGGGTCGGAGGAGGTTACTCTGAACCACAAGGACACGGAATAAGTGAAAGATATAATCATGGGTCTTGGAACGGGGAGGTCTGCTGACGTAGAAGGTCAAGCCATGACCCAACATGCTCATGATGGGTCCAATGATGACCGTAGACGCCGCGATGCACACCCAAACCTGTCGATAAAGAATAATTAAAAAAAAATCAATACTGTGGAAAATAATTTCCCAAAATTTATGCTGTGTAAATAAACCTGATTAATACGTTACTATTGTTCTGTTGAGTGCATTTTAAATAAGAGAATCGACAGGGAAGCTCTGCACCTGCGCTGACGGGGAGAGGCCATTTTTTTTTAATGTGATACAAACACGTTAATGTGAGGTGTATAATTTTCGTCGCTCTAGGGGTTATATTGGGCTTAAAACCTCTCAAATAGGAGCTGAAATTGTTGGATGTGCAGTCCTGCATAATTTGAGCATTAAGCAGATGGACAGGATAGCTCCAGGAACCCCAGATAAGCTATCTAAATTATGTTTGTAATTCTGGCCAGTATTATCATCATATTATCATTATTATAATCAAAGGGAAAGCGCTAAACCCGGAGGATTATACAGCACCTGGGGGGGGGGATGTAGAAGGCATTCAGTCTTAATTTGGGGAACTGGAGCACAGATCCAATTCCCTAAATCAAGAGCCCCTCACCAACATCAAGGAACCTTCCTTGAGGGGATTATCATCATAAATTTAGTTAGAGGGGGGTTCTGTACATGACACACACTAATCTCCAGACTAATTGGTGAGTGTTATGATTATAAGTTCTCCTTCTGTTACATAAATGTGTATATGTAGACATTTATTAATTTTAATATACAGTCCACAAATTTATATTAAATTTTACCAGAATCCCTGGTGATGTACATTTCATTTGCAATTAATATAGGTCTAGAGCAACTTGTGGAGAGATAGATTATGGCAGGTATCGAAGGGGGACATTTTTTGCGACCTAGGTGTCCTAAAAATTCCTACTTGTCTCTGTAACTTTGATAAATAATAATTATCTTTGTTACCATTTACTGGTATGTATCTAATGAGAAACAACCAGGTAAATTTAATTTTCCAAAATTTAGTTGCCCGTTGGTCCTTGATCGAACTGGATGTAATTAGTGTAGTCATTAATTAGTGAATTAATTACTTAATAATTATATGTGAACTGACAGAAAGAGGTGGATGTTAGGTCCACAAATTTACTTAATGTGTAGTGGATTATTATTATAATATTAATTTTGCTAAGCCAAGTCTGGCAAGGATAAGCCAAGTCTGGCTAAGGTTTATATTAATGTGTATTTAAAATTTATATTATAATTTTCTTACAAGTGTAATTACTAAGCTCAAGTGTAGCTAACATTATTAATGTATATTTAAAGTTTATATTATAATTTTCTTACATGTAATTGCTAAACTCAAGTGTAGCTAGGCTTTATTCCAAGGTAAGTTGTAATATTTACCTTTATGAAGTGCATAATTAAGTACATAATCAGTGTTATTAATTAAGTTGAATTTAATACATTGCACCATGCATGAAAATGGGGAAATTAATGTAGAAGACAAACACATGAAATATAGAGCAAAAAAATCATCATTGCAGGCTAGAAAAGGTCATGTAACAAAAGCATACAATAAGTGTTTGGAAGTAAGTTTAATATGTTTATTATGCACCCCATACCTATCCTGTGGGCGGTAGTCAAAAGATTACAGAGGTACATAATGGGTCCAGGGACTGGACCCCAAAGTTATGATAGATGAACTAGTTACAAAGGTAATGAACTCCAGGTAGATCTGGTCACAATCATGGCAAGTTACAGAGGTAATGAATCAGCTTCACTCCTATACATGGTTACAGTCATGAACAAATTACAAAGTAATGAACCACTGATACGTCCACACATGGTCACAATTGTAATGAGTTATAAATACAAATATTAAGTGGGTCATACGCCCACACTAGCGCACGTGTGTGATGTAGTTCAGCTGGGCTTGTGAGGTCTCTGGGGAGACCTAATTTAACCAATTGTATGGTCACACCTTGCCTTGGCAAACGTCTGTCAGCCACGCCCACGTCTGAGGTCTTTTGTTCTTGACGGCATCAGGTCGTACACGTGGTTGTGGAGGGTGCTTGGACCACCATAAAAGCCCAAGGAAGAGCATGATCAGGAGATTCGAGCGGAGCTGCTGCTGGGGTGCAGGGCTCGGGAGAAGGCTGCTGAAGTCTCTGGAGGAGACTGTTGGAGGCATTGGGCAGAGTACTGGCTTGGCGCATTACTCGTGCTGTATAGGTCTTGGGACCTGTGGCTTAGTTCCTGTAGTGAACTGTCCTCTGTGCTATATTGTAAGTTATATTCATTTTCGTCAAGTTGATTGTATTTCCCTGTCTCACTGCTTATGTGTACCACCCCATTTATCTAAACCACAATAATGCTCTGTTCCCAAATATATTATTGTACAAAGACTTAATAATAAACTGTGTTTGAGTAGAATAGTAATATTCACTGTCCCCGTTATTTTCTCCATTTATTTATGTTTAGTTAAAGTAGTGAGAGGGTGAGTAGTGTGGAGTGGTGGGTAGAGTAATGAGAGGTGAAGTTGTAGTCACCAGTGACCTCACATTACCTACCTCCGCATACCTCACTCCTACCACCTCGCCTGTCCCCTACCTACTGACTCCCCCCGCTTACCCCCATATTCCATTCAATCATTCCCCCCTACATGACACGTGCCCACATACACACACGAGGGCGCACGCACGGACATGTGCACACGAGCGTACAAATATATGCATACACACAAGCACATGCACATGCACACACACACACACACACACACACACACACACACACGAGGTGTCAGAGTGGGCAACTGTGACCAGCGGGGTCCCGCAGGGGTCAGTCCTAGGACCAGTGCTGTTTCTGGTATTTGTGAACGACATGACGGAAGGAATAGACTCTGAGGTGTCCCTGTTTGCAGATGACGTGAAGTTGATGAGAAGAATTCACTCGATCGAAGACCAGGCAGAACTACAAAGGGATCTGGACAGGCTGCAGACCTGGTCCAGCAATTGGCTCCTGGAGTTCAATCCCACCAAGTGCAAAGTCATGAAGATTGGGGAAGGGCAAAGAAGGCCGCAGACGGAGTACAGTCTAGGGGGTCAGAGACTACAAACCTCACTCAAGGAAAAAGATCTTGGGGTGAGTATAACACCAGGCACATCTCCTGAAGCGCACATCAACCAAATAACTGCTGCAGCATATGGGCGCCTAGCAAACCTCAGAACAGCATTCTGACATCTTAATAAGGAATCATTCAGGACCCTGTACACCGTGTACGTTAGGCCCATATTGGAGTATGCGGCACCAGTTTGGAACCCACACCTAGCCAAGCACGTGAAGAAACTAGAGAAAGTGCAAAGGTTTGCAACAAGACTAGTCCCAGAGCTAAGAGGTATGTCCTACGAGGAGAGGTTAAGGGAAATCAACCTAACGACACTGGAGGACAGGAGAGATAGGGGGGACATGATAACGACATACAAAATACTGAGAGGAATTGACAAGGTGGACAAAGACAGGATGTTCCAGAGATTGGACACAGTAACAAGGGGACACAGTTGGAAGCTGAAGACACAGATGAATCACAGGGATGTTAGGAAGTATTTCTTCAGCCACAGAGTAGTCAGTAAGTGGAATAGTTTGGGAAGCGATGTAGTGGAGGCAGGATCCATACATAGCTTTAAGCAGAGGTATGATAAAGCTCACGGCTCAGGGAGAGTGACCTAGTAGCGATCAGTGAAGAGGCGGGGCCAGGAGCTCGGACTCGACCCCCACAACCTCAACTAGGTGAGTACAACTAGGTGAGTACACACACACACACACACACACACAGGGAAATCGGCCTGACGACGCTGCAGGACAGGAGGGTCAGGGGAGACATGATAACGACATATAAAATACTGCACAGAATAGACAAGGTGGACAAAGACGGGATGTTCCAGAGATGGGACATAGACACAAGAGGTCACAATTGGAAGTTGAAGACTCAGATGAATCAAAGGGATATTAGGAAGTATTTCTCCAGTCATAGAGTAGTCAGGCCGTGGAATAGCCTAGAAAGGGACGTAGTGGAGGCGGGAACCATACATAGTTTTAAGGTGAGGTATGATAAAGCTCATGGGGCAGGGAGAGAGAGGACCTAGTAGCAATCAGCGAAGAGGCGGGGCCAGGAGCTATGGATCGACCCATGCAACCACAAATAGGTGAGTACAAATAGGTGAGTACACACACACACACACCCACAAACACACACACACACATACACACCCACAAACACACACACACACACACACACACACACACACACACACACACAGAATACCTGACAGGGAGGCAACAACGAGTCATGGTACGTAATGATGTATCACAGTGGGCACCTGTGACGAGCGGGGTCCCACAGGGGTCGGTCCTAGGACCAGTGCTATTTTTGGTATATGTGAACGACATGACGGAAGGGTTAGACTCAGAAGTGTCCCTGTTTGCAGATGATGTGAAGTTAATGAGGAGAATTAAATCTGATGAGGACAAGGCAGGACTTCAAAGAGACCTGGACAGACTGGACACCTGGTCCAGCAAATGGCTTCTCGAATTTAATCCTGCCAAATGCAAAGTCATGAAGATAGGGGAAGGGCACAGAAGACCACAGACAGAGTATAGGCTAGGTGGCCAAAGACTGCAAACCTCACTCAAGGAGAAAGATCTTGGGGTGAGTATAACACCGAGCATGTCTCCGGAAGCACACATCAATCAGATAACTGCTGCAGCATATGGGCGCCTGGCAAACCTGAGAACAGCATTCCGATACCTTAGTAAGGAATCATTCAAGACACTGTACACCGTGTATGTCAGGCCCATACTGGAGTATGCAGCACCTGTTTGGAACCCGCACTTGATAAAGCACGTCAAGAAACTAGAGAAAGTACAAAGGTTTGCAACAAGGTTAGTTCCAGAGCTAAGGGGAATGTCCTATGAAGAAAGATTAAGGGAAATCGGCCTGACGACACTGGAGGACAGGAGGGTCAGGGGAGACATGATAACGACATATAAAATACTGCGTGGAATAGACAAGGTGGACAAGGACAGGATGTTCCAGGGAGGGGACACAGAAACAAGAGGCCATAATTGGAAGTTGAAGACACAAATGAGTCAGAGAGATAGTAGGAAGTATTTCTTCAGTCATAGAGTTGTAAGGCAGTGGAATAGCCTAGTAGCAACCGGTGAAGAGGCGGGGCCAGGAGCTAGGACTCGACCCCTGCAACCACAAATAGGTGAGTACAAATAGGTGAGTACACACACATACACACCCACAAACACACACACACTCAGGACCAGAAGCTTTGATTCAGCCCCTGAAAACACCACACACACACACACACACACACAATACACACACACCCACACACCACACCGCACACACCACACACACACACCACACACACACACACACACACCACACACACACACCACACACACACCCAACACCACACACACACAACACTAACATCCCATATCATAAAAATCTTTGAAAGGGTCCTAAGAAGCAAGATCACCACCCATCTAGAAACCCATCAGTTACACAACCCAGGGCAACATGGGTTTAGAACAGGTCGCTCCTGTCTGTCTCAACTATTGGATCACTACGACAAGGTCCTAAATGCACTAGAAGACAAAAAGAATGCAGATGTAATATATACAGACTTTACAAAAGCCTTCGACAAGTGTGACCATGGCGTAATAGCGCACAAAATGCGTGCTAAAGGAATAACAGGAAAAGTCGGTCGATGGATCTATAATTTCCTCACTAACAGAACACAGAGAGTAGTCGTCAACAGAGTAAAGTCCGAGGCAGCTACAGTGAAAAGCTCTGTTCCACAAGGCACAGTACTCGCTCCCATCTTGTTCCTCATCCTCATATCCGACATAGACAAGGATGTCAGCCACAGCACCGTGTCTTCCTTTGCAGATGACACCCGAATCTGCATGACAGTGTCTTCCATTGCAGACACTGCAAGGCTCCAGGCAGATATCAACCAAATCTTTCAGTGGGCTGCAGAAAACAATTTGAAGTTCAACGATGAGAAATTTCAATTACTCAGATATGGTAAACACGAGGAAATTAAATCTTCATCAGAGTACAAAACAAATTCTGGCCACAAAATAGAGCGAAACACCAACGTCAAAGACCTGGGAGTGATCATGTCGGAGGATCTCACCTTCAAGGACCATAACATTGTATCAATCGCATCTGCTAGAAAAATGACAGGATGGATAATGAGAACCTTCAAAACTAGGGAGGCCAAGCCCATGATGACACTCTTCAGGTCACTTGTT
>NC_091353.1:8946556-9211556 GCF_038502225.1 Cherax quadricarinatus
GAACTGATTACATTAACTCCAGGTTGAGGGACTGATTACCTCAAGCTCTTTCTGATTTTCACCACTCTTCATTGTATTGGACTGATGAGGCCACTGTATGGTGAAATGTTTCCTCAATAAAGATAACCAAGTGTTGCACATGTGTCTAATTTATCATTATCTAACTCAGTGGTTCTCCCACACTCAATCTCTTTTTCTTAGTCTAGCCATTATTTCTAATATATATCAATGTTAAGCAGACTAGAATGATATATGACAGATATATAGGAGAATCTCAGCTGTCCACCAAAATCAGTCATAGCATTACACAAATTACCTGCACATAGAAGAATGAATCTTATGACATTGTTTTGATCTGACATGGACAATTAACAAGTCGAACCAAAACTTTGGCATAAGTTGCATTCTCCTATGTATGGGTTGTATATTGTTCCAGTCTAGGTATTGTGCCTTTTTATTCTTTCCTATAGTATCATGAGTCCAATGTCAGAAACATGCACTTAATGAGGGTTGTACTATAATAATACAGTGGACCCCCGCATAACGATTACCTCCGAATGCGACCAATTATGTAAGTGTATTTATGTAAGTGCGTTTGTACATGTATGTTTGGGGGTCTGAAATGGACTAATCTACTTCACAATATTCCTTATGGGAATAAATTCGGTCAGTACTGGCACCTGAACATACTTATGGAGTGAAAAAATATCGTTAACCGGGGGTCCACTGTAATAATAATAATAAACATGTTCCTGTTTGTATATAATAATAATAATAATAATAATAATAGCTATAATAATTACCATTGCTTTAGTATCAGTTACTTGTCTCTTAAGCACAGAGTGAATTCAAAACGACACCAAAATTTGTTAGGTAAACTAAATTTTGTATTATTCACAATATCTAGTTTCCCAGGACCTCTGGGAGTGTAACTCCAATTTGTAAACGAAAGTGAACTACACAGGTGGTCCTCGACTTAAAATTTGGCTACGTTCCGACAAACCTAAGTCAAAAATATTATGAGTCAAATACGATATTCTAAATAAGTAAATAAATAACTAATGTCAGTGAATATATGAGTAAATAATTACTATAACTAAATACCATTATTGAAAAGTAAATAAATACGAGTTACGGACTTACCACCTTCATGCTGGATAATTATCCTAAGTTTCATCTCCAAATTAATTGCTTGTGCACCATCATAAAGTCGAAATATCGTAAGTTGGACCATCATAAGTCGAGGACCACCTGTATACGTAATTTTTACCATGTGTAAGATTTTAAGCATTGTTTTATTTAGCCTATGTTGTAATTTAGAAACTGTTCTTTATTTAGCGGCTTTGGACCACCCCAGGAGGACAGAAGGTTCCGCCGTAATTCTGATTCAGATCAAGGTGAGTTGCATTAACTAGGTGAGTGAAGTGTAGTATAGATCTCAGAACAAATCTGTACTAATGTACAAATAGTGTACTAGTGTACAAATATTTAGTGAACATGGTGTAAAAAATTGGCAAATGCTCACCACATTCAAAACATTATGGTAATATAACTCCAGCTATTTCGAGATTGTAATAACACAATCGTAAACAAACCACGGAACGGGTGAGGTTTGGACCCTTGGTGAGTGAGTGGTAAAATTCACAGGTCAGTGCATTAACCCACTGACCAGTGCACTAAACCCACAAGGGTCAATATTACTGTATACATGTATAATCAACATTATGATGTATTCCTTGTACAGTGTAGTACTTGATTTCTGAGTTTTTCCTTGAATTACTAAATTGTAATCTTAAAAGCAATGATCATGCTGCCCTGCTCCCAGATCTGATATTTTGCTTAAATAGTCTTGTCATTTTCATTATGCTTTTAACTCTTATCGTCTGTTTTCAGTGTTTCCTATACCATGTATTGATAAATTGGTAATGCTTTATTAATTAAAAAAACAATGTTTTGCTAATAAGTTTTTTATGAAATGGTGAAGACTTGGTAATAAAGTGTTCCTAATTTGTTGTAGACATGCCTATTATACCTGACCTCGATGATGTGGTGGAAGAGGACTTCACACAACAGATTGCTAATGCTCCCAGGTGAGTGTACGGGAAGGGCAGATGCCTTGCGTCTACGTTGTGTGCTCGTTGCTACACCAGGTAATCCCTTTCAAGGAAGGAGGTGCCTTGATGCTGCAGACTCATAATCCAAGGAATTGGAGCTACTTACCTTGGATCAAGCTTGATCACCTCCCATTTCCAAGGTGCTGTGTGACCACTCTAAGTTTAGCACTTCCCCATGGACATAATAATAGTAATAATAATAATAATATGGATGTGAAACATGGGTTGTGAATTTTGCAGCTAGGAGGAGGCTGGAGGCAGTGGAGATGTCGTGTCTGAGGGCAATATGTGTGGTGTGAAAATCATGCAGAAAATTTGTAGTTTGGAGATTAGGAGGACGTGTGGAGTTGCTAAAAGTATTATCCAGAGGGCTGAGGAGGGGTTGTTGAGGTGGTTTGGTCATGTAGAGAGGAAGGAGCAAAATAGGATGACTTGGAAGGTGTGTAAATCTGTAGTGGAGGGAAGGAGGGGTAGGGGTTGTCTTAGGAAAGGTTGGAGGGAGGGGGGTGAAGGAGGTTTTGTGTGCAAGGGGCTTGGACCTAGAGCAGGCATGTGTGAATGTGTTATATAGGAATGAGTGGAAGCAAGTGGTTTTTGGGACCTGACAAGCTGTTGGAATGTGAATATGGTAACATTTTGTGAAGGGATTCAGGAAAACCGATTAGCTGGACTTAAGTCCTGGAGGTGAGAAGTACAATGCCTGCATTCCAATAAGAGATTTGGGATACTTGCTGTTTGGAGTGATGTCAAAACTGTTGTATCTGTACACCTCTGGCAAGACAATGATAGTGTGAATGATGGTGAAAATATTTCTTTTTCAGGTCACTGTGTTAAAAAATAATAATAATAATAATATACAGTGGACCCTCGACATTCGATACTAATCCATTAGTGAGAGCTATTGAATGCCGAAAATATCGAAAGTCGAATTAAGAAATAATGGTAATCAAATTAATCCGTGCAAGACATCCAAGAGTATGAAAAAAAAAATTTACCACATGAAATATTAAGTTTAATGCAATAGAATAATTACAATAATAATAATAATAACAATAGAATAATAATAGAATAATTGACACTTACCTTTAATGAAGTTCTGGTGATGATTGATGGGATGGGAGGAGGGGAGAGTGTCAAAGTTGTTACTGTCTAGAAGGGGAATCCCCTTCCATTAGGACTTGAGGTAGCAAGTCCTTTTCCGGGGTTACTTCCCTTCTTCTTTTAATGCCACTAGGACCAGCTTGAGAGCCACTAGATCTCTGTTGCCGTTCCTTTAAGATTTGTCTAAAATGGGCCATAACATTGTCATTGTAATAGTCACCAGCTCGGCTTGCAATAGCTGTGTTAGGGCGATTTTCATCCATAAAGGTTTGCAGTTCAACCCACTTTGCACACATTTCCTTAATTTTTGAAGTAGGCACAATGGAGTCCACAACTGGCATAGGCTTCTAAGGGTTAGCCCCAAACCCTTCAAAATCTTTCTTAATTTCCATACTAATTCTCACCCTTTTTACCACAGGGTTGGCACTAGAAGCTTTCTTGGGGCCCATGGTGACTTATTTTGCAGAAACAAGCACCAAAAACAGTGATAATATGGAATGTACCGAATGTATCCTTAGATGCGCGCACACTGGCTGGCTTGTAAACACTGGCACACACGAGGCAGTTCATGCCACACATGGACACGTCTCGTACAAACCGTATCGAATGTCGGGTTTTCCATCGAATGTCGAGGCGAAATTTTTGCGTTAAAATGCATCGAATGTCGGATTTATCGAATGTCGATGCCATCGAATGTCGGGGGTCCACTGTAATAAAAATACTCAATTTGCATCAGGGAGCTGTCATTCTAGACTACATTATTGCACTTGTTTTTGCTGCAGTGTTGCCATCAACTTGGTAGCCACATACAAGGAACTGGATACAGATCTGTTGCGTCATGCTGCTTTCTCAACCTTGGATGACATAGACCTGCGACTCCTCGCCAACTGCCTGGCAAACGAAGCTGACATACGAGAGGTGAGACTTTTATTTCAACCTAAAGCTATCGTCAGTAGTGTGTTCTTTCACTGTAGTAAATAATATAGGTTAGGTTAGGTTTGTCGGGAAACAGGACAAGTGTTTCCTGATGCTGGTCTTAGTAATATAATGACCCACAGCTGGAGCTTTTGGTCATCTGACCGAGGCCTTCCACTGACTTATCCCTCCACTTTAAAAATTAAGGTATAAGTGTCTATTGGATTTGTCAGTTAAAAACAGAGTAGAGGAGTTAGTAGAAGGGGAGATGGAGGTATTGGGTAGATGGTGGGAATATTTTGAGAAACTTTTAAATGTCGACGAAGAAAGGGAGGCGGTAATTTCATGCATTGGCCAGGGAGGTATACCATCTACTAGGAGTGAAGAAGAGCAGGATGTGAGTGTGGGGGAGGTGCATGAGGCATTACATAGAATGAAAGGGGGTAAAGCTGCTGGAACTGACGGGATCATGACAGAAATGTTAAAAGCAGGGGGGGATATAGTGTTGGAGTGGTTGGTATTTTTGTTTAATATATGTCTGAAAGAGCAGAAGGTACCTAGGGATTGGTAGAGAGCATGTATAGTTCCTTTATATAAAGGGAAGGGGGACAAAAGAGATCATAAAAATTATAGAGGAATTAGTTTACTCAGTATACCAGAAAAAAGAATACGGTAGGGTTATTATTGAAAGAATTAGAGGTAAGACAGAATGTAAGATTACAGATGAGCAAGGAGGTTTCAGAGTGGGTAGGGGATGTGTAGATCAAGTGTTTACATTGAAGCATATATGTGGACAGTATTTAGATGAAGGTAGAGAAGTTTTCATTGCAGTTACGGATTTAAAAAAGTCATATGATAGAGTGGATAGGGGAGCAATGTGGCAGATGCTGCAAGTACTATATGGAATAGGTAGTAAGTTACTAAATGCTGTAAAGAGTTTTTATGAAGATGGTGAGGCTCAGGTTAAGGTGTGTAGAAGAGAGGGAAACTACTTCCTGGTAAAAGTAGGTCTTAGACAGGGATGTGTAATGTCACCATGGTTGTTTAACCCTTTCAGGGTCCAGAGGCCAAATTTCAAAGTGTGCACCAGGGTCCAAGAATTTTCAAAAAATAATTTTGTTATTTTTTCTTATGAAATGGTAGAGAATCTTTTTCTGAAGGTAATAAAACAAAAAGTACAAAATTTGACGGAAAATTGACAAAATTATGCTTTCGCGAATTTTGATGTATCAGCGATATTTACGCATCGGCGATTTTGCTGACTTTGACTCCCATTTTAGGCCAATTATGTTATTCCAGTCGACTAAATTCTTAGCTATTTCACTAGTATTACTTCTATTCTATCAATTGAGCACAAGAATTCGCCAAGTCAACTTTTTCAACTACAAAATAAAGTGATCGGAAATTGGTAATTTGGTCAATTTAATGCAAAGTTCAAAATATTCCAGTTTCAAAATAGGGTTCAGAATAAACAATGCAGGCATTCCTGGCACTAAACTAACATTTCCTCTGTTCATTAGTTACATTTTCAGGCTTTACTAATGAATTTCATTTTTATTTTTTATTCACATAATGAATTTTTATTCAAACCAAAAAATAGAAGATTTACTGTTATGCAATATTGTAATAATTGGATAAATAATATCACCACATTTGTGAACATATATTAGACCCACCAGCTGGCATGTATTAGACACGTGAGGTCATTTGTTTACTCTTGAACATCAGCAAAAATTTAACATTTCCGCTACTTTGAGCTCAGTTTCAAGCCATTTCCAGTACTAAAACCAATCAAAATCATCTCCATTTCTGTAATAAATCTTCCATTCTATCAGATGAGACCAAGAAATTGCAAATACAACCATAAAAAACATAGGAAAAAACACTGAAAAGTCGCTGTTTTAATCGAAAATTACGGTCTCAGTTTTTTTTCTCTCATTATGCACTGTGTGTTGCAGGATTTGTTTTATGTGGTGCACACACACCACATAGATGTATTTTCTCATATCTAGGCCAAAATTTACCACTCACAGCTTAGAGTGAGCTGAGCTCATGACGTAGATCTACGGTTTTGACCCTCGATGTATAGCCGTAGATCTACGGCACGGACCCTCAAAGGGTTAATATATTTATAGATGGGGATGTGAAAGAAGTAAATGCTAGGGTGTTTGGGAGAGGGGTGGGATTAAATTATGGGTAATCAAATACAAAATGGGAGTTGACACAGTTACTTTTTGCTGACAATACTGTGCTTATGGGAGATTCTAAAGAAAAATTGCAAAGGTTAGTGGACAAGTTCGGGAGAGTGTGTAAAGGTAGAAAGTTGAAAGTGAGCATAGAAAAGAGTAAGGTGATGAGGGTATCAAATGATTTAGATAAAGAAAAACTGGATATCAAATTGGAGAGAAGGAGTATGGAAGAAGTGAATGTTTTCAGATATTTGGGAGTTGGTGTGTCAGCGGATGGAGTTATGAAGGATGAGGTTAACCATAGAATTGATGAAGGAAAAGAGGTGAGTGGTGCGTTGAGGTATATGTGGAGACAAAAAACGTTATGTATGGAGGCAAAGAAGGGAATGTATGAAAGTATAGTAGTACCAACACTCTTATATGGGTGTGAAGCTTAGGTTGTAAATGCTGCAGCGAAGAGACGGTTGGAGGCAGTGCAGATGTCCTGTCTAACGGCAATGTGTGGTGTAAATATTATGCAGAAAATTCGGAGTGTGGAAATTAGGAGACGGTGTGGAGTTAATAAAAGTATTAGTCAGAGGGCTGAAGAGGGGTTGTTGAGGTGGTTTGGTCATTTAGAGAGAATGGATCAAAGTAGAATGACATGGAGAGCGTATAAATCTGTAGTGGAAGGAAGGCAAGGTGGTGTATGGGTCATCCTCGACAAGGTTGGATTGAGGGGGTAAAGGAGGTTTTGTGGGCAAGGGGCTTGGACTTCCAGCAAACGTGTGCAAGCATGTTAGATAGGAGTGAATGGAGACAAATGGTATTTGGGATCTGATGAGCTGTTGGAGTGTGAGCAGAGTAATATTTAGTGAAGGGATTCAGGGAAACTGGTTATTTTTATATAACCAGACTTGAGTCCTGGAAATGGGAAATGCAATGCCTGCACTTCAAAGGAGGGGTTTGGGATATTGGCAGTTTGGAGGGATATGTTGTGTATCTTTATACGTATATATACTTCTAAACTGTTGTATTCTGAGCACCTCTGCAAAAACAGTAATTATGTATGAGTGAGGTGAAAGTGTTGAATGATGATGAAAGTATTTTCTTTTTGGGTCACCCTGCCTCTGTGGGAGACGGCAGACTTGTTAAAAAAAAAATGTTCATTTTTTCCAACGAGGTATATTACCGTTACATTATTATAATTATTATTCTCTGGGTGACCCAGCCTTGGGGGGAGATGGTCGTTGAGTTTAAAAATTAGTAATTATTATTTTTTTTTATCACATCGCCCATCTCCCACAAAGACAGGGTGGCCCAAAACAGAAAAACTTTCACCATTATTCTCTCCATCACTGTCTTGCCAAAGGCGTGCTTACACTACAGTTATAAAACTGTAACATTAACACCCCTCCTTCAGAGTGCCGGCACTGTACTTCCCATCTCCAGTGCTCAAGTCTGGCCTGCTGGTTTCCCTTAATCCTTTTATAAATGTTACCCTGTTCACACTCCAACAGCACGTCAAGTCCTAAAAACTAGTATTTGCCTTCATTCACTCCTATCTAACACGCTGGCTCACACATGCTTGCTGGAAGTCCAAGCCCCTCTCACACAAAACCTCCTTTATCCCCTCCCTCCAACCTTTCCTAGGTCGACCCCTACCACGCCTTCCCTCCACTATGGATTTATATACTCTCAAAGTCATTCTATTTTGTTCCATGCTTTCTACATGTCTGAACCACTTCAATAACCCCTCCTCAGCCCTCTGGATAATAGTTTTGTTAATCTCATACCTCATCCTAATTTCTAAACTATAGAGTCTCTGCATTATATTATTATTATTATTATTATTATTATTATTATTATTATTATTATTATTATTATTATTATTATTATTATTATTATTATTATTACTGCTATATTTGTGAGAAGCCTTAAAGCTGTGAGGAGGGGGAGTCATTCAGTGCAAGTAGTGGAGCCTTGTTCCTCTGACCACTAAGTGCAAAACAGCAACAGCCACACTAACCAGCACTTCGAGACTGTATATACAAGCAGTCAATTAGTTATTGCCTTTTTAGTCTTAAGATAGGCTTAGGTTTAAATAAAATGTTCTGCAAACAAAGGGGCTTTCTGCATGCATACTTAAATGTCACCCACCTCTGTACAGGCATTATATCATGCTGAAATAATGATTATGATTAAGAAATACTAAATATTTGTTTATTACTCCTGTGGAAAAGCCCATAATTGTGCAAAGCATTTTGGGCTGATTTAAACAAAGAGGAAAACTAATAGATAACTAAATAACACTTCATGTGTAGATTGGTTTATGTCAGCCATATAATTTGATTTAATTGTCACTCATAATCAGAAATTTACCACATGGAAAAAATCATACTACTGAACGTGTTTATGCATAATTAACCCTCGATGCCAGTGAAGAGTTCTTGATCCAGAAAAAAAAAAAAGAGTTATCCTCCCTTTCCATATATTGAATCTGATTGCCTTCCCTTCTCCTAGGTGCTGTGTGACCCCTATGGGTTTAGTGCTCCTCACCATGTAATGTAAGAAAAATGTCAAATGTACAGAATTAAAGTACAGTATTGGCACTTGCTGTTCTTGTAAAGTCCGTAGTGTTGATAAATCTTAGGTCTAGTTGCAGGGTGCAATAAAGCTATGATTCACCCTACAGTCATTTTGTTGTATGGCAGTAGCCCAGAACCTAACCTGCTGTATAAGTGGATCCCTACAGTAGGCTGGAACCTAACCTGTTGTATAAATGGATCCCTACAGTAGCCTGGAACCTAACCTGCTGTATAAGTGGATCCCTACAGTAGCCTGGAACCTAACCTGCTGTATAAGTGGATCCCTACAGTAGCCTGGAACCTAACCTGCTATATAAGTGGATCCCTACAGTAGCCTGGAACCTAACCTGCTGTATAAGTGGATCCCTACAGTAGCCTGGAACCTAACCTGCTGTATAAGCAGATCCCTACAGTAGCCTGGAACCTAACCTGCTGTACAAGTGGTGCCCTACAGTAGCCCAGAACCTAACCTGCTGTATAAGTGGGTCCCTACAGTAGCCTGAAACCTAACCTGCTGTATAAGTGGGGACCTACAGTAGCCTGGAACCTAACCTGCTGTATAAGTGGGGCCCTACAGTTGTTTATTAACCCTTTGGGGGTTTCGGCCGTACTAGTACGGCTTACGACCCAGGGTTTTTGACGTACTAGTACGCCTAAATTCTAGCGCCCTCAAATCTAGCGAGAGAAAGCTGGTAGGCCTACATATGAAAGAATGGGTCTATGTGGTTACTGTGCACAGTATAAAAAAAAACCTGCAGCACACAGTGCATAATGAGAAAAAAAAAACCTTGACTGTTTTTTTGGAATAAAACAGAGACTTTGCACTGTATTTTCGTATGGTATTTATTGTTGTATTCTAGTTTTCTTGGTCTCATTTTATAGAATGGAAGACATATTACAGAAATTAAGATGATTTTGACTGGTTTTACAATGAAAAGTACCTTGAAATTGAGCTCAAAGTAGCAGAAATGTTCGATTTTTACCAAAGTTCAAAAGTAAACAAATCATGCCAAGCATCCAATACACGTCAATTGGTGAGTCTAATATTCTTTTGCAAGTGCGCCAATATTATTTATACCATTTTTTACACTAATGCAGTAGTCTGCATAACAGTAAATCTTCTATTTTTTTATGAGAATAAAAATTCAAAGTGGAAAGCAAAAGAATGTAAGAGGGGCCTTGTGACATGACTAATGAACAGAGGAAATGTCATTTTAGTGCCAGGAATGTCTTTCTTGTTTATTCTGGACCCTGTTCGGAAATTAGCATCTTTTGAAATTTGTGTGAAATTGGCAAAAATTGCTAAATTCTGACCACTGTACTGGATAGTTGAAATTGGTAAAGGGGTGGTTTCTTGCACTCATTTGATAGAAAAAATGGAGTTCTAGTGAAATGTTCATGTTTTTTGTCGAATAGTACAGTGGAATTGGCCGAAAATAGGGCTCAAAGTGGGCAAAATCGCCGATGCGTAAACATCGCGGAGACCGCTAACTTCGCGAGAGCATAATTCTGTAAGTTTTCCATCAAATTTCATACTTTTGGTGTCATTATGATCAGGAAAAGATTCTCCGTCTTTTCATAAGATTTTTTTTTTTTTTTTTTTTTTTTAATTTGGCTGACCCTGAGAATGAGTCTCAGAGAGGGCCTGTCGACCCTCAAAGGGTTAATTAGTGTTCAACAAGAATTTGGTAATCTGAAATAGACAGTTCTCCATATACATGTACATTAATGCACACTTTATTCAGTTTACATTATAATACATTATATACGACTTTATTATTTTCACCGGCCAGCCAGACATAGAGTGGAAGTGGGATACAATCTTCACCGAGGTATCGTCGGACCTGAGGAACGAGTGGGACCCAAGTGACGAATCTAGCGAGCGTGAAACAACTCCCTCATAGTCTGCGTAGGAGACCTGCACTTCCATCACCTTTTCTTTCATCTCAAAACAAGCATTTTCTTTCTGCAGTATACAGAATGTAGTTTACATGTAACAAAATATCGTTAAGCACAAAAGAAAGTCACCAGCATGCAGTGCATTTCAGGAAGACTAATCCTAATGCTTACACACTACTTGAAAAGTGAAGTAGCTTAGTGAGCGTTATAACAATTTTAAGTATGCATTAATACCCAAAAAGTGAGGTAGCTAAATGAAAATAGTACAATTTTAAGTATGCATCAATACTTTAAACTGATTCAGTGATCTTAATGTAATTGTAATTTCTTAAGCAGTTTCAAACTGGCTGTGTGTCTTCAAGCTGTGGAACGCTCTTCGTGCATTTGCATTCACGTTTTTGTAATTTGTAGCTAGGGATACAAACCGGTGGCTTGTTCTGTGAATTCTGCTCTCACAGCTTGCTCTGAGACCAGACTTCCCTGAAGACTGTCTAAAGCAACCATGGTGTTACTATCCATAGGCCTACAAACCCCTTTCTTCACGAATTAGCATGTTCTTCATGAACTGGTCCAGATTCTCCTTGTAGACCTCTTCACCCATATTTCTTACATCTGGTAGATGTTGAAGATATTTACTAACTCTGTATTAGTGGGAGATGTTAAGAGTTAACAAAATTGTTTTACAGATTCTAGTCAAATGAAAATAACAAAAAGACATAATACCGTGACTGGAACAATACACAAATAACCCGCACATAGGAGAGAGACACTCACGATGATATTTTAGTCCGACTTGGACCATTAGTGGTCCAATTAACAAGTTAATCCAATTAACTGGTTAATGGTCCAATTAACTAGGTAGTTATCCAGTTAACTAGTTAATGGTCCAAGTCAGACAGAAATGTCATAAGTTTGTTTCTTCTATGTGTGGGTTATTTTGTACTAATCACTGAGTATGAGATTTCCTAAATGGAATAATAGTTGTAGGTATATTACAAGGAGCTCCACAAACTTTCGATGGAGGTTATGTTTCACTGAACTTATTGTAAGTTGAAAATATCGTTAGTTGAATACGAATATGATAAATAAATAGGCAAATAAATTTCTATCACTTAATAGATAATTACTGTAACTAACTAAATGCTAGTATTGAAAAGTAAATAAATAAACACAAATTTATCCTATCAATAAATATACAGTACTGTACAATTCAAAACTAAATTTGAATGTGCATTGCTATCGCACCATCGTACAGGCGCTCCTCGTAAAGCAAGGAGCATCTGTACTAATGTTGGGTCTTCATATGATAAGTTCAGTTGAAATGCAGTTGAATCACCATAAAAGAAAATATAATTGAAGCACAGTTGAACTTTCAATAGAGAGAAATACACTTGAAGCAAGGTCGGTTCTTCACTGTACCTTAACACATTCACCCAGAACTCCGTCCATCATGTGATAAACACTTTATACAAAATGTAAACATTCACACATGCTGTACACATATACATGTACATACATACATACGTCCATATATACTGTACTTGGTGTGTGTGTGTGCGAGTGTTTTATCTTGTTTTATTAAACAGTAATAAAATAAAACTTCATTTACTGAATAAAATCTTTTAAAATTTTATACACATTGATTACATATCCTGATATTCCATGTGCAGCATATATGTATATACTGTATATACATATGCTGCTCAACTGTAAAATATGTACAGTGGTCCCTCGTTTTTCGTAATTAATCCGTTCCTGAAGGAGCTACTAAAAACGAAATTTATGATTTGCGAATCAATTTTCCCCATAAGAAATAATGTAAATACAATTAATCCGTTCCTGACACCCAGAAGTTTTAAAACAAAAAAATTTTTTACATGAAATATACATGTAGTACATAAACAATACAATGGGAAATGATGAATGAAACATTAACAGTATAACACTTACCTTTATTGGAGATTCTTCTTAGTGTATGGGAGACTGGAGGAGGAGAGAGATTGGATTGTTTACAGTTTGGAAGGGGAATCCCCTTCCAGCAACACCTCAGGTACCAATTGCTTTTCTGGGGTTGCTTCTCTTCTCTGTTTCTTAATGCCACTAGGACCACCTTGAGAGTCACTCTAGTCCTGTCTCGCAAAGTAACTGTGGAGAGAGCTCTGTTTCTGACGTCTCTAACACTTCCCTAAAATGGCTGAAGACTTTGTCACTGTACATATTTCTCACCTTCTTTACCACAGGCTGGGCACTAGGAGCTTTCTTTGGAGCCATGGTAGCTTATTTAGTACTTGCAAGCACTAAAATGAGTGGAATATTATTAAATATTTCGTAGGAGCACTTGAGGGGACCTTCACTCACTGGTAAACAATGCCAGACTGGCTGGGTAGGGAGGCTGCCCGGGCTCACACCGTGCGTACGCGTCCCGGAAGAACTACTATTCGCGAGTCAACCTATGAAAAGCAAGTCCATGTTTATACGAAAATACCCCTATGATTGGCGAAATTTACGATTGCCGAGAACTACGAAAAGTGAGGGACCACTGTATATATATATATACATATATATATATATCCATTTGTTCTCTAGGCTTCCTTAACTTGTTAATCTCACTCTAAAACTTTTTCTTATTTTCAACAAAATTTGTTGATAACATCTCACCCACTCTCTCATTTGCTCTCTTTTTACATTGCTTCACCACTCTCTTAACCTCTCTCTTTTTCTCCATATACTCTTCCCTCCTTGCATCACTTCTACTTTGTAAAAACTTCTCATATGCTAACTTTTTCTCCCTTACTACTATCTTTACATCATCATTCCACCAATCGCTCCTCTTCCCTCCCGCACCCACTTTCCTGTAACCACAAACTTCTGCTGAACACTCTAACACTACATTTTTAAACCTACCCCATACCTCTTCGACCTCATTGCCTATGCTCTCATTAGCCCATCTATCCTCCAATAGCTGTTTATATCTTACCCTAACTGCCTCCTCTTTTAGTTTATAAACCTTCACCTCTCTCTTCCCTGATGCTTCTCTTCTCCTTGTACCCCATCTACCTTTTACTCTCAGTGTAGCTGCAACTAGAAAGTGATCTGATATATCTGTGGCCCCTGTATAAACATGTACATCCTGAAGTCTACTCAACAGTCTTTTATCTACCAATACATAATCCAACAAACTACTGTCATTTCGCCCTACATCATATCTTGTATACTTATTTATCCTCTTTTTCTTAAAATATGTATTACCTATAACTAAACCCCTTTCTATACAAAGTTCAATCAAATGGATTTGTCAGTTAAAAATAGAAGAGGAGAGTTGTTAAATGGAGAGTTAGAGGTATTGGGAAGATGGAGGGAATATTTTGAGGAATTGTTAAATGTTGATGAAGATAGGGAAGCTGTGATTTCGTGTATAGGGCAAGGAGGAATAACATCTTGTAGGAGTGAGGAAGAGCCAGTTGTGAGTGTGGAGGAAGTTCGTGAGGCAGTAGGTAAAATGAAAGGGGGTAAGGCAGCCGGGATTGATGGGATAAAGATAGAAATGGTAAAAGCAGGTGGGGATATAGTTTTGGAGTGGTTGGTGCAATTATTTAATAAATGTATGGAAGAGGGTAAGGTACCTAGGAATTGGCAGAGAGCATGCATAGTTCCTTTGTATAAAGGCAAAGGGGACAAAAGAGAGTGCAAAAATTATAGGGGGATAAGTCTGTTGAGTATACCTGGTAAAGTGTATGGTAGAGTTATTATTGAAAGAATTAAGAGTAAGACGGAGAATAGGATAGCAGATGAACAAGGAGGCTTTAGGAAAGGTAGGGGGTGTGTGGACCAGGTGTTTACAGTGAAACATATAAGTGAACAGTATTTAAATAAGGCTAAAGAGGTCTTTGTGGCATTTATGGATTTGGAAAAGGCGTATGACAGGGTGGATAGGGGGGCAATGTGGCAGATGTTGCAGGTGTATGGCGTGGGAGGTAGGTTACTGAAAGCAGTGAAGAGTTTTTACGAGGATAGTGAGGCTCAAGTTAGAGTATGTAGGAAAGAGGGAAATTATTTCCCAGTAAAAGTGGGCCTTAGACAAGGATGTGTGATGTCACCGTGGTTGTTTAATATATTTATAGATGGGGTTGTAAGAGAAGTAAATGCGAGGGTCTTGGCAAGAGGCGTGGAGTTAAAAGATAAAGAATCACACATAAAGTGGGAGTTGTCACAATTGCTCTTTGCTGATGACACTGTGCTCTTGGGAGATTCTGAAGAGAAGCTGCAGAGATTGGTGGATGAATTTGGTAGGGTGTGCAAAAGAAGAAAATTAAAAGTGAATACAGGAAAGAGTAAGGTAATGAGGATAACAAAAAGATTAGGTGATGAAAGATTGGATATCAGATTGGAGGGAGAGAGTATGGAGGAGGTGAATGTATTCAGATATTTGGGAGTGGATGTGTCAGCGGATGGGTCTATGAAAGATGAGGTGAATCATAGAATTGATGAGGGGAAAAGGGTGAGTGGTGCACTTAGGAGTCTGTGGAGACAAAGAACTTCGTCCTTGGAGGCAAAGAGGGGAATGTATGAGAGTATAGTTTTACCAACGCTCTTATATGGGTGTGAAGCATGGGTGATGAATGTTGCAGCGAGGAGAAGCCTGGAGGCAGTGGAGATGTCATGTCTGAGGGCAATGTGTGGTGTGAATATAATGCAGAGAATTCGTAGTTTGGAAGTTAGGAGGAGGTGCGGGATTACCAAAACTGTTGTCCAGAGGGCTGAGGAAGGGTTGTTGAGGTGGTTCGGACATGTAGAGAGAATGGAGCGAAACAGAGTGACTTCAAGAGTGTATCAGTCTGTAGTGGAAGGAAGGCGGGGTAGGGGTCGGCCTAGGAAAGGTTGGAGGGAGGGGGTAAAGGAGGTTTTGTGTGCGAGGGGCTTGGACTTCCAGCAGGCATGCGTGAGCGTGTTTGATAGGAGTGAATGGAGACAAATGGTTTTTAATACTTGATGTGCTGTTGGAGTGTGAGCAAAGTAACATTTATGAAGGGGTTCAGGGAAACCGGCAGGCCGGACTTGAGTCCTGGAGATGTGAAGTACAGTGCCTGCACTCTGAAGGAGGGGTGTTAATGTTGCAGTTTAAAAACTGTAGTGTAAAGCACCCTTCTGGCAAGACAGTGATGGAGTGAATGATGGTGAAAGTTTTTCTTTTTCGGGCCACCCTGCCTTGGTGGGAATCGGCCAGTGTGATAATAAAAAAAAATAATAATAATAAATAATATATATATAGTATATATATATATATATATATATAAATATATATATATATATATATATATATATATATATATATATATATATATATATATATATATATATATATATATATATATATATATATATATATATGCAAAACAACCACTCTGAAAGAATAGAGAAATTCCAAGCGCTTTCGTGACTACTCACATTATCAAGGAACTATGATAGTAAGGTGCTGGCCGACCCCTTATATAGCTTCCTTGGATGCTTCACTTTCATAGTTCCTTGATAATGTGAGTAGTCACGAAAGCGCTTGGAATTTCTCTATTCTTTCAGAGTGGTTGTTTTGCATATATATATATATATATATATATATGCTCAAATGTAAAATATATAAATTGAATTTACATTATTTTTAACACATTGGCCATATCCCACAGAAGTACGGTGACCCAAAAAAGAAGAAACACTTTCATCATCACTTATTTCAGCACTGTCTTGCCTGGTTCCTTCTGGCAAGACTTCTTGGTGGTAAGATCAGCTCATGTTGTTTTATGGGCACTTTGGAAGACATTCAAAACATAAACTATAGATTTCAAAATGTTAACTACAGATATCATGATGTCAGTGGTACATAATACCAGCATTTACTATAGAATTCCCTATACAGGAGGGATCTGCTTATACAGCATTTTAGGTTCCGAGCTACTGTAGGGCCCCATTTATACAGCAGGTTAGGTTCCGAGCTACTGTAGGGCCCCACTTATACAGCAGGTTAGGTTCTGAGCTATTGTAGGGACCCACTTATACAGCAAGTTAGGTTCCAGGCTACTGTAGGGCTCCACTTATACAGCAGGTTAGGGTCTGGGATACTGTTGGGCCCTACTTATACAGCAGGTTAGGGTCTGGGCTACTGTAGGGCCCCACTTATACAGCAGGTTAGGTTCCGGCCCACTGTAGGGCCTCACTTAAACAGCAGGTTAGGTTCAGGGCCACTGTAGGGCCCCACTTATACAGCAGGCTAGGTTCCAGGCTACTGTAGGCCCCCACTTATACAGCAGGCTAGGTTCCAGGCCACTGCAGGGCTCCACTTATACAGCAGGTTAGGTTCCAGGCTACTGCTGTAAAAAGAAAATCGTGAAGTGAAGTATAGCCTTTTTTCGCTTTCAAATGAATATAAAACCTGATATGTTTACACTATCATATATCAAGTGAGGGATAGAGCTAGACATAAAAAAATGTATATACAGTACACACATTACTTACCTTAAAATATTTTCATCCTTAGCTTCCAGTGAGTGGTGAATGTATTTATTGTAGGAAGTCTTGAATAAATGAGGAATGGGTATAATTGACAACTGCTGTACTGAGTGAATATTAAAATGGTAAACAATACCGACAGGTTGGTAGGTAAGACACATGGGCAACAGTTAGGCAACTTTATTCCGAAACGTTTCACCTTGGACAACTTTTTCAAGTGAGAATTGTTAATCTGAGAGGGACGTGACCTCTCAGTAACTACATTCTCTCTACTACCACCCTGCACGTCTTCTTCTGACAGTATATAAGTCTCCACACTATCGCTTGTTCTTTCATATTGTTTCAGACTATGGAACAGAACTCTTCTCCAGACTGAGGGACTAACAACCTCAAATCTCCAACTTCAAGGGTGATGGACTGATTACATTGTCTTCACATCTCTACTGCTCCTGCCTACTTTTGTACTCGACTGAAGAACCCTACTGTGTAGGCGAAACATTTCGGAATAAAGTTGCCTAACTGTTGCCCATGTGTCTTACCTACCAACTGCTGTACTAGTGAAACACCATCAAATAAAGTGCTGTAATGCAAGGCCCTCCTGTACTGATGCTGCACTGACAAACTGGAACTTTTTCCTGACCCTTATTCCTGTTCCACTTTATTTCCAAGGAATGGGGTCTAATTTCTGTTTGCTCAGATCAAATGTAAATCCTTCCCATTCCCCCAGGTGCTGTGTAACACCTATGGGCTTAACCTTTCCCCATTTTTTTTTTTCAACAAGTCGGCCATCTCCCACCAAGGCAGGGTGACCCAAAAAGAAAGAAAATCCCCAAAAAGAAAATACTTTCATCATCATTCAACACTTTCACCTCACTCACACATATTCACTATTTTTGCAGAGGTGCCCAGAATACAACAGTTTAGAAGTATATACATATAAAAATACACAACATATCCCTCCAAACTGCCAATATCCCAAACCTCTTCTTTAGAGTGCAGGCATTGTACCTCCCATTTCCAGGACTCAAGTCCGTTTATATAAAATAACTGGTTTCCCTGAATCCCTTCACTAAATATTACCCTGCTCACACTCCAACATCTCGTCAGGTCCCAAATACCATTTGTCTCCATTAACTCCTATCTAACATGCTCACGCACGCTTGCTGGAAGTCCAAACCCCTCGCCCACAACACCTCCTTTACCCCCTCCCTCCAACCTTTTTGAGGACGACCCCTACCCCTCCTGCCTTCCCCTACAGATTTATATGCTCTCCATGTCATTCTACTTTGATCCATTCTCTCTAAATGACCAAACCACCTCAACAAACCCTCTTCAGCCCTCTGACTAATACTTTTATTAATTCCACACCTTCTCCTAGTTTCCACACTCTGAATTTTCTGCATAATATTTACATCAATATTTACGTCGGTTATTTTATATAACCGGACTTGAGTCCTGGAAATGGGAAGTACAATGCCTACACTCTAAAGGAGGGGTTTGGGATATTGGCAGTTTGGAGAGATATATTGTGTATTTTTATATGTATATACTTCTAAGCTATTGTATTCTGGGCACCTCTGCAAAACCAGTGATTATGTGTGAGTGAGGTGAAAGTGTTGAATAATGATGAAAGTATTTTCTTTTTGGGGATTTTTTCTCTTTGGGTCACCCTGCCTCGGTGGGAGATGAAAAAAAAACAAAAAAAACATTGCCCTTAGACAGGACATCTCCACTGGCTCCAACCGTCTCCTCGCTGCAGTATTCACAACCCAAGCTTCACACCCATATAAGAGTGTTGGTACTACTATACTTTCATACATTCCCTTCTTTGCCTCCATAGATAACATTTTTTGCCTCCACATATACCTCAATGCACCACTCACCTTTTTTTCTTCATTAATTCTATGATTAACCTCATCCTTCATAAATCCATCCGCTGACACGTCAACTCCCAAATATCTGAAAAATTCACTTCTTCCATACTCCTACTCCTCAATTTGATATCCAGCTTTTCTTTATCTAAATCATTTGATACTCTCATCACCTTACTCTTTTCTATGTTCACTTTCAACTTTCTACCTTTACACACACTCCCAAATTCGTCCAATAACCTTTGCAATTTTTCTTTAGAATCTCCCATAAGCACAGTATCATCAGCAAAAAGTAACTGTGTCAACTCCCATTTTGTATTTAATTCCCGATAATTTAATCCCACCCCTCTCCCAAACACCCTAGCATTTACTTCCTTTACAACCCCATCTATAAATATATTAAACAACCATGGTGACATTACACATCCCTGTCAAAGACGTACTTTTACCAGGAAGTTGTCTCCCTCTCTTCTACACACCTCTCCCCATAACTAATAATTACTGCTATTTAGGTACGGTATTGATATACAGTACTAAATTTTTTGTAATGAAACCTTTATTGTATAAACTTGTGTGAAAATTTAACAATTGTAGTGATATACAATGGAACCTCATTAATCAGATACTTATTGTACATTACCACTGGAAATGTTCTTTAGTCATAGTACCATTTTTAGTTTAAAAATAAGAGCAAGCAAATGTTTTATGGTTTGTTAACTAACTTCCTCTGTTTACAGTTTTCTTCCGCAGATTCATGAAATCATAACACCCCAGACTGTGTGTTTTAGAACTCACGTGCCATGGGTTTAAATTCTACCTGTTCCATGGTTTCTTCCATAGGTTTGAACAATTGGTGCTGGCTTTGTCCTCTTGATATTTTTTTAACTTTGCAGATCTGTGTCCTCAGTAACATCAGACTCAAACATATTTTTATCTAGTGTATGTATGAACATGATATAGAGGACAGCAAATTATCTAACCTGTAAATTGTCGAACCTGCAATTTCTCTAATCTGTAAATTCTCTAACCTGTAAATTCTCTGATCTGTAAATTCTCTAATCTGTAAATTCTCTAACTTGTAAATTCTCAAACCTGTAAATTCTCTAATCTGTAAATTCTCTATCCTGCAAATTCTCTAACCTGCAAATTCTCTAACCTGTAAATTCTCTAAAATGTAAATTCTCTTGCCTGTAAATTCTCTAACCTGCAAATTCTCTAACCTGCAAATTCTCTTAACCTGCAAATTCTCTTAACCTGCAAATTCTCTAACCTGTAAATTCTCTAACCTGTAAATTCTCTAAAATGTAAATTCTCTTGCCTGTAAATTCTCTAACCTGCAAATTCTCTCGCCTGTAAATTCTCTAACCTATAAATTCTCTAACATATAAATTCTCTAACATATAAATTCTCTAATTTGAAAAAAACATTTGGTACAAAGCATTTTTTGGATTAAAGAGGTTCGAATGTACAGGTCACCCTCAACATTCGCGAGGGTTAGGGGATCAAGAGCCTCGCGAATGTTGAAAAAACGCGAATGTTTGGTGCCCCATAATATTGTAGGGAAATATAATACAATACTGCTTCCTTAACTTGTTGAACCATGAACAATCATAAAATACATGAAAACGTCGTAAATTGTACTAAATATGTACATGTTATGGTTTAATAACATGTATGTTATTAAATACCACAGACTCCACCACTGCCTCCACCAATGCCTCCACCACTTCCTCGACCACTGCGAGCCCCTACTACCCTCCCTCCGACCCCCGCAACTGGCAGCCAGCCCTCCCATCAGTGTGGTGAGTGTTTTGTGTGTTCATTATTTGCTATTAAACTACAGGAGGCCTGGTCACAGACCGGGCCGTGGGGGCATTGACCCCCGAAACTCTCTCCAGGTAAACAGTATAAATAATGTAAACCCATTCATGACTGCATATTGGAATGGCTATTCAGACAGGTATTGGACGGTGACATCATGTGTTTACTCTTGAACACAGCAAAGAATCAAACATTTCTGCTGCTGCTAATAATAACATTAATAATAATAATAATAATAATAATTGTGATAGAATTGAAGAAGGAAATTGTACAAAAATACGAGGGAGTGGTTGACACATGGTCAGTGTGACTTTGTTTATGCTGGAGTGAGCATTAGTCTCCCTGCTCTTCCAAACATTTTACAATAATTTATTGTGTTTGGTGCTTGTAGATTGAGTGTGACTGGAGTGGTAGAGGAAGTGGTTGAGGAAGTGGTTGAAGCAGTGGGTGAGGCAGTGGGTGAGGCAGTGGTTGAGGCAGTGGGTGAGGCAGTGGTTGAGGAAGCGGTTGAGGCAGTGGGTGAGGCAGTGGTTGAGGCAGTGGGTGAGGTAGTGGGTGAGGCAGTGGGTGAGGCAGCGGTTGAGGCAGTGGGTGAGGCAGCGGTTGAGGCATTGGGTTACCTGGAGGTTACCTGGAGGTTATTCCGGGGATCAACGCCCCCGCGGCCCGGTCCATGACCAGGCCTCCCGATGGATCAGGGCCTGATCAGCCAGGCTGTTACTGCTGGCTGCACGCAGTCCAACGTACGAGCCACAGCCCGGCTGATCCGGCACTGACTTTAGGTATCTGTCCAGCTCTCTCTTGAAGGCAGCCAGGGGTTTATTGGCAATTACCCTAATGCTTGATGGGAGGCTGTTGAACAGTCTTGGGCCCCGGACACTTATGGTGTTTTCCCTTAGTGTACCAAGGGTGCCCCTACTTTTTATTGGGGGCATTTTTGCATTGCCTGCCCAGTCTTTTACTTTCGTAGGGAGTGATTTCTGTGTGCAGATTTGGGACCATTTCTGGGTGAGGCAGTGGGTGAGGCAGTGGGTGAGGCAGCAGTTGAGGCAGCGGTTGAGGCAGTGGTTGAGGCAGTGGGTGAGGCAGTGGGTGAGGCAGTGGGTGAGGCAGTGGGTGAGGCAGTGGGTGAGGCAGTGGGTGAGGCAGTGGGTGAGGTAGTGGGTGAGGTAGTGGGTGAGGCAGTGGGTGAGGCAGTGGGTGAGGCAGTGGGTGAGGCAGTGGGTGAAGCAGTGGGTGAAGCAGTGGGTGAAGCAGTGGGTGAGGCAGTGGGTGAAGCAGTGGGTGAGGCAGCAGTTGAGGCAGTGGTATTTAATAACATGTTATAAATAATAATAACACATGTTATTAATAACATTTATTATTATTATTATATTAATAACATGTATGTTATTAAATACCACTGCCTCAACCACTGCCTCAACCGCTGCCTCACCCACTGCCTCAACCACTGCCTCTACCACTGCCTCAACCACTGCCTCAACCGCTGCCTCGCCCACTGCCTCAACCGCTGCCTCACCCACTGCCTCACCCACTGCCTCAACCACTGCCTCTACCACTGCCTCAACCACTGCCTCAACCGCTGCCTCACCCACTGCCTCAACCGCTGCCTCACCCACTGCCTCAACCACTGCCTCTACCACTGCCTCAACCACTGCCTCAACCGCTGCCTCGCCCACTGCCTCACCACTACCTCACCCACTGCCTCAACCGCTGCCTCACCCACTGCCTCAACCACTGCCTCAACCGCTGCCTCAACCACTGCCTCAACCGCTGCCTCACCCGCTGCCTCGCCCACTGCCTCACCCACTGCCTCAACCGCTTCCTCACCCACTGCCTCACCCACTGCCTCAACCGCTGCCTCGCCCACTGCCTCACCACTGCCTCACCCACTGCCTCACCCACTGCCTCAACCGCTGCCTCACCCACTGCCTCACCCACTGCCTCACCCACTACCTCACCCACTGCCTCACCCACTGCCTCACCCACTGCCT
This sequence comes from Cherax quadricarinatus, assembly GCF_038502225.1. Classification (NCBI taxonomy): domain Eukaryota; kingdom Metazoa; phylum Arthropoda; class Malacostraca; order Decapoda; family Parastacidae; genus Cherax; species Cherax quadricarinatus. The sequence continues at coordinate 8,969,526 of NC_091353.1, forward strand.
CAACTGCTGCCTCGCCTACTGCCTCACCCACTACCTCACCCACTGCCTCAACCACTGCCTCACCCACTGCCTCAACCACTGCCGCACCCACTGCCTCACCCACTGCCTCAACCGCTGCCTCGCCTACTGCCTCACCCACTACCTCACCCACTGCCTCAACCACTGCCTCACCCACTGCCTCACCCACTGCCTCAACTGCTGCCTCACCCACTGCCTCACCCACTACCTCACCCACTGTCTCACCCACTGCCTCACTCACTGCCTCGCCCACTACCTCACCCACTGTCTCACCCACTGCCTCACTCACTGCCTCACTCACTGCCTCACTCACTGCCTCAACCGCTGCCTCACCCACTGCCTCAACCGCTGCCTCGCCCACTGCCTCACCCACTGCCTCAACCACTGCCTCACCCACTGCCTCACCCACTGCTTCAACCACTTCCTCAACCACTCCAGTCACACTCAATCTACAAGCACCAAACACAATAAATTATTGTGAAATGTTTGGAAGAGCAGGGAGACTAATGCTCACTCCAGCATAAACAAAGCCACACTGACCATGTGTCAACCACTCCCTCGTATTTTTGTACAATTTCCTTCTTCAATTCTATCGCAATTATTATTATTATTATTATTATTATTATTATTATTATTATTATTATTATTATTATTATTACTATTGTTATTATTAGCAATAGCAGAAATATTTGATTCTTTGCTGTGTTCAAGAGTAAACACATGATGTCACCGTCCAATACCTGTCTGAATAGCCATTCCAATATGCAGTCATGAATGGGTTTACATTATTTATACTGTAGTTTAATAGCAAATAATGAACAAACAAAACACTCACCACACTGATGGGAGCACTGGCTGCTAGTTGCGGGAGTCGGAGGGAGGGTAGTAGGGACTCGCAGGTGGTGGGAAACTTAAATATGATTTGGCGGCTGGGAATTTGGAGGCTGGGAATTCGCGAATGTGTGAAGCCCGTGAAAGTTGAAAACGCGAATGTTGAGGGAGACCTGTATTCTATTTAAAATACGTACACAATGTAACAAATCAAGATCAGCTATAAAAAGACAACCTAAAAATTCTGCATATTGAAACATTGCTTTAACTCTTAAATTGTCCAAACATAGATCTATGTTTGCACCACTAGCACTCTGAACGTAGATCTATGTTTTTTTTACGTTTGAAAGCATGTAAAATGAAACGTAGATCTAGGTTCGGAGCAGTAGCGGTGCAAACGTAGATCTACATTTGGACAGTTGACGGATTAAAAATACAATATAAATATTTGAAATGTACAGACAAGAGGCTTATTTGCTTCTGACTCTGAGATGACTACATTGAAAAAATAGGAACTACGAACATTGCAGAGGTCTATAAAAAATGTATACAGTATACATGCCTGATACAAACATCCAGGTCACTGTAGGTCATTGCACTGTCATGACTGCCTGTGTTTCATGAACATTATATATCTGATACAAACATCTTAGTCACTGCTGGTCATTGTACTGTCATTACTGCATGTGTTTCACAAACATTATATACCTGACAAACAATCAAGTCATTGTAGGTCATTGTAATGTATTGTCATGACTGCATATTTTTCACAAACATTATATGTGTCACATGTAAAGTTACACATTATTAATTTGATCACAACTGACTTCAGTTAGTATATCTATACAGCATCTTCCCTTCAGAAGTATGTGCTTTGATGCTGGTGAAGGGCTCCTTTTCCAAGGAAATGGAGCTACTTCCTTGGAAAGTAGCAATTCCCCAAGGGCCATATCAACTCTTGTGGGTTTAGCACTTTCCTTTGCATATAATAATCCTAACAGATTTATGTACGGTATATTAAACATTAATGTGTAAATGATTACCATTAAGGAAGTACATACAGTTGATTTGTAAATATTTACATAAATTCATACACAATGTAAAATATATGGAGTGATATTTTATTTTTTTTTTATATGCTGGCCGTTTCCCACCGAGGCAGGGTGACCCGAAAAAGAAACAGTTTTACCATCATTCACACTATCACCAGAATTAGTATGTCAACTCTGCCCTGAGTCACTTGTACAAGTTCCCACAAGTGAAATAATGAGGCAGAGGTACATTTGACTAAGGCACAATTTGTCCACCCATCTCTCTGGCTGTTCCACCTTTGCTGCAGACTCTTTCTTTGTTTTTTTTAACTAGCACCACCTTGCTTCACCAACTTTGATGCCTGTCCTTTCAGTAGACGTTCTAGCCTTAACAGCACTACCTTTGACTCATGAAATCGTAATGACACAATTGCGAACAAACCACAGTATGGGTGGGGATTGAACTTGTCTGGAGTTTTACAACTCACTAGCCACAAGTTCAATCTCTACCCATACTGTGGTTTACACTACCTTTCTCCTTTTTCACCATCCCTTTTACTTTCTGTCATGTTATTCTGTATGGCTTTTATAGGTTTTAAGACATTGGCCTTCTCCCACTGAAGTACGGTAACCCAGAAAAGAGGAAACACATTTACCATCCATTCCATCACTGTCTTACCAGAATTGTCCAGATATTAGAAATCATTTGGCCCTCCAGACTGCAACACTCCCACCTCTCCTTCAGAGTACAGGCACTGTCATTCTCACCTCCAGGACTAAGTCCAGCTAACTGGTTTTCCTGAATATAATAATTTGTTCAAGGCATCCCAATATGGACGGATGAATGATGTTCTTGTCTCTCCTTGGCTTCCCTGAGCCGCTGTTGCATATCTGCCAGCTTCTGTCGTAGCCAGATGCTGTCCTTGTCGGGGTGAAAACAGCCGTAATATACTGCTAAGAACAGCATCCCTCCTACAGTTCCCCCAAACATGACACCAATGCCATAGTTATGGAAGTAGTTGCTAGGAGCTCCATAGTACCAGAAAATAGCAATGATTATGTGCTCCCCGAAGGTTATAATATAATAGAGTGTGATGCGCAGGATCTGAAATATAAGAACAGAAAATATTAAAAAGCTGATTTTTTTTTTATGCTAAGTACTCTACCAGAGACACAAGGAAGCACCAGACAAGTCTGGGCTGTTGATGAGCCACTGAAAGTGAAATGTGTCAGGTGAGTTTTCCCCGATACATGAATTTCATTCATTTACAGTAAGTTCTTGACTTACAAACACATTGAGAATATTCTGTATTGTGTATAATATTATTATATCATTATTGTGTATAATAGTAAATCATTATTAAACACAACACAGAAGGTCCCCCAATGTGTTTGTAAGTTGAGAACTTCCTATATGCATGGTGCTGTACTCACAAAATCGTAATACTGTGGAACCCTGTTGTTAGAACACACCGGACCTTGAAGAAACCAGAGTCCGAGCAATTTTGTTCAGAAAAATTGACCCGGTCTTTGAATGTTTATCTGGAGTCCGAACAAGTTGACTTGTTTAAAATTCAGATGTAAAAAACTTTACAGGAAAGTCCTGTTTCATAAGTGCTTTGAAGTGACCTCTGATGCTGACCTGACTCTCAGAGACTCTTGGAAGAGTCAGTTCAACATCCTCCAGTGTGTGAAGCTGATAATTAAAGCCTGGGAAATAGTATTATGCACATCAAACTTTTTACATTTCGAACACCACCTAGGAACCATTTAAGTTCAAACACTGGGGTTCCACTGTAACACGATTGCAAACAAACCATGGAACGAGTGGGGTTTGAACCTTGGAGTTTGACGACTCGCTCGCCATGGGTTCGAACTCCACCTGTTCCATAGTTTTTTATGATGCTGTAACCAACGAAGGTGCCATGTAACTGTATTTGTGTCTCTTTACCTTCATATTGGTACCTCATAACACCATCTACCCATTACCTTCAATACAGATTTGAGACAAACTTGGAGATTTTTTAGGTTTGAGACTTGTTTAAGATATAAGCAAGGAGTTTCTTGAGGTTTAATGCAATAAGATCACAGTAGACAGACGATATCACAATATGCAAAACAGCCACTAAAAAAATAGTGAACTTCCAAGTGCCTCTGTGATTTCTCACATTATCAAGAACCTGTAAAAATATTAGAACAGCAGAAGGTTTGTAAGTCTGAGATATCATCTCACATACAATCTTAAACCTGACCCAGTTGGTTGCAAACAGGAAAGCAATGCTCTATGTATTTTATTGAAGAATATTTGACTGTTTAACAGGTTTTTATACACACTGGTTTGGAAATTTTATTATTATCTCTTCATCGCTGTCATTATCTATGCCACCCCCATTTCCATCTTTTACTGGGCATAGTAATATAAAGCTCATCAATTTCTGTCTCAGCTTGATATGAATATTTGTCAAATTCTACTTGTTTCTTGTGCAGAAAAATAACTGACAGATCAAAAAAAGGGTAATATGGTTTTATTGAGACAGTACTGTGTTTACCTGACGTCCTGGTGAAGTTGTAACAAAGGAGAAAAGGTAAACTCCTCCGAAGGCAATGGAATTGATGAGTGACATCTCGGCAACATCAAAGTAGATCCACAGTGTGTGGATTGTCCAGCGGACTAGGATTGGTATCCACAGCAAGTTGAAGTGCACCACCCAGAAGAGGGCATATGCTATCACTCTGGAAGCTGTCAAGAAATATAACTTAAGAGAATTAACAAAATGACTATTATTTTTTTTAACAGTGGCTGTCTCCCATCAAGTGAAGGTGACCTGTCACTTTCACTTTCACTTATTCAATCACTGTCTTGCCAGAAGGACACTGAGATCACAGCTCAGATGACCCACCAAACCTCTACTTCCCAATCCCTCCTTCAGGGTGCAGGTACTGTACTTCCCACCTCCAAGATTTAACTCCAGCAAACCAATTTCCCTGAATGCCTTCATAAATGTTTCTTTGCTCGCACTCCAATAGCATGTCAACTCATGAAAACCACTTGCCTCCACTCACTCCAATCAATCTAATATGCTATGCAAACCTGTTGGATGTCCAAGCCCATAGTACTCAAATCCTTTACTCCCATCCATCCAACCTTTCTCAGGACAACCACTTCCCTCCACCCCAGATTTATATGCCCTCCTAGTCCTCCTATTTTGCTAAAATCTTCCCTAAATGTCTAATCCACGTCAACCCCTCCGCAGTGCTCTGTATAATACACCTCCTCCTAATCTCCACACTCTGTATTCTCTGCACAATATTCACACCACACATTGCCCTCGAACATGACATATCCACTGCCTCCAGCCCTCCTTGCTGCAACATTAAAAACTCATGCTTCACACCCATACAACAGTGTTGGTACCACTAAGGTACATTCCCCCTTTTACCTTCAAAGATCAAGGTTTTTCCCACAGATGCCTTAATGCACCATCCACCTTTTTTTCCATATCAATTCTATAGTTAAATGTCTCTCTCTTCTTTATTAATAGAAATAAATATCTCAAGCATCATTCTGATGAGTGGCTCTGACTCTGGGGAACTGAAGCTTGATTACAACAAGTTTATTTAGGTACAGGTATACAAAAGTACAGTCATACATAGTAACATGTGTAAATTACTCACCAGGATAACACAAAACAAAGTGACTTATTTCCATTCACCTTGCATTGTATGACTCAAATTCGCTGCATTTTTGTGAATATAATGACAGGATAATTCTGTACATCCAGCAGGCTTGCATGAGCATGTTAGTAGATGAATGGTTCAGAGAACCGACATGTTGATAAATTAGACACATGTGCAACTCTTGGGTATCTTTATCGAGGAAACGTTTCGCCACATAGTGGCTTCATCAGTCCATACATAGGAGAAACTTGAAGAACAGGAGGAGAATGAGGTAATCAGTCCCTCAACCTTGAGTCGATGTGTTCAGTCCATCAATCGTATTCTACTCAAGATTGATGGAGTGAACACATCGACTCAAGGTTGAGGGACTGATTACCTCATTCTCCTCCTGTTCTTCAAGTTTCTCCTATGTATGGACTGATGAAGCCACTGTGTGGCGAAACGTTTCCTCAATAAAGATACCCAAGAGTTGCACATGTGTCTAATTTATCAACATGAGCATGTTAGATTGGAGTGAGTGGAGGAGACCTGATTTTTTATGACTTGACACACACTGTCCAAAATAAAAGATAAAGATTTTATTTCTTAGTAAAGGTTACAGTGTGTAATTACAATTTTGGTTTGCTAAGTACGAAGAAAGCCACTATCATGCCGGGGCATTTTGGGCAGACTAATTCTAGTACAGTGGCTTTCTTATGTGCTTAACAATATTTCATTACCTGTAAACTACATTTTTTTTCCCATGGGGAAGTGGGTTAAAATCCTTCCTCTGTAAGCCATGCATGTTGTAAGAGGCGACTAAAATGCCGGGAGCAAGGGACTAGTAACTCCTTCTCCTGTATAAATTACTTAGTTTAAAAAGAAAAACTTTCATTTTTCTTTTCAGGTCACCCTGCCTTGGTGGGAAACAGCCAGTGCATTGAAAAATAAGAGAAAACTGCATTTTGTATACTGCACAAAGAAATAATTCGTTAATACTTACTTATGGCCAGTAACTGCCAACAGCATATGCTTAATTTAGTACTTATGGCCAGTAACTGCCAGCAGTATATACTTAAATTAGTACTTATGGCCAGTAATTGCCAGCAGTATACATATACTTAACTTAATACCTACTTATAGCCAGTAAATGCCAGCAGTATATACTTAACTTAGCACTTACTTATGGCCAGTAACTGCCAGCAGTATATGCTCAACTCTGCGGCCCATGACAACCTTCCCTTGCTCTCCCACTCATCCTTAGTGGAGCTGTTGTCTGATTCTTGAGTCTTCTTGTTCTGAGTGTTGGCCAGGTGCCATGCTAGCTTGTTGCACGACATGTAGTGCACGACTCCCAGTGTCATGGTGCACGACAGCTTGGCTATCACTGAGCCTAGTCGCACGATCTCTGGGTCTGGCCTGCCCTCTGTCAAAAAGTAATAATCTTTATTTCTACAAATACATGATACATCTTATACAGACCACAACTGACATCAATGACTCAGAAAGTCCCTGGTTATGTAGAGCATTTCCTGCATCTTAGGTTAATTTTGTTCCACAGGATGCCACCCACACCAGTCCACTAACACCCAGGTACCTACTTACTGCTAGGTGAACAGGGACAACAGGTGTTTTAAGGAAACATGTCCTAATGTTTCGACCTATCCTGGGAATCAAAGCATGGACCTCAATGTGTGAGCTGAGTGCTCTACCAATCCCATGTCATGATATGTACCAGACCCCTTGATGCTGGTGAGGAGCTCTTGATCTAGGGAACTGGATCTGTGCTCCAGTTTCCTGAATGGCTTACTTCACCCCCTCCTCCCTCACAGGTGCTGTATAATCCCTATGGGTTTAGTGCTCCCCCATGGTAATAATACACACCAGATATTTTGGCCCACTGGTCAGGTGGAGTCTGGAGGAGCTGTGCTAAGTTGAGAACAACGATGGGTGCATCTTCGAGGAAGATGATGACCAGTCGCAGGAGGGCCACCTCAGCATTCTCCACCAGGTAATTCTCGAAGCTCTTCCTCTCCAGCATAAGATTGTGGTTCTTCCAGTGTTTCCGAGCCTGACGACCGTACTTCCATGCATCCAAGTATCTACCACAAAGATTCAGTAAGTAAGATTATTTAGCTACAGGTATACATAAGTACAATTATCATAAGTAGTAATATGCAAAATAACCACAGGGAGCGTTGAATTATAGCTCTAGGCCTTTTGTTGCATCAGCACATCAGGAGCTTGCAAAGTAGCAGAAATGAGTAAGAAATCTCAGCAGATTCATTGCAAGGGACACTTGCTAAGATTTGCTAAGAGTCTTAGCAAGCGTCCTTTGGAACAAATCTGCTGAGATTTCTTACTCATTTCTGCAACTCTGCAGGATCCTGATGATGTGTTGATTGCAACACAAAAGGCCTTGAGCTATTATTCAACTCTCCCTACGGTTGTTTTGCATCTTGTATTGCTTGTTTGTGATTCTTGCATAACATAGTAATACAGTGGACCCCCGGTTAACGATATTTTTTCATTCCAGAAGCATGTTCAGGTGCCAGTACTGACCGAATTTTTTCCCATAAGGAATATTGTGAAGTACGTTAGTCCATTTCAGACCCCCAAACATACACGTACAAACGCACTTACATAAATACACTTACATAATTGGTCGCATTTGGAGGTGATCGTTAAGCGGGGGTCCACTGTATATGTGTAAATTACCTAGAATAACTTAAAAAGATCAGACACACTGGCTTATTTTCTTTGATTCATAACAGTATTGTTTAGGTAGAATTACACAATATTAAATGACCACACATGTCCTACATATTAACGTGCAAATTACCCGACAGGATAACCCGAAAAAGTCAGTCAAAGTGACTTATTAGGGTACTTGTAATTACCTATATTTGTGTAACTGTACCTAAACTAACTAAAGATGAAATGTTTATATATTTTATCCACGGACTGACTTCGGGTAGTCCCCCATTCCTCTAATCTAATCTTACCATACCTAACCTTACTTAATCTAACCTTACCTTACCTTACCTAACCTGACCTAACCTGACCTAACCTGACCTAACCTGACCTAACCTAACCTAACATTACCTTACCTAACCTAACCTAACCTAACCTAACCTAACCTAACCTTACCTTACCTTACCTTACCTTACCTTACCTTACCTTACCTTACCTTACCTTATCTAACCTTACCTTACCTTACCTTACCTTACCTAACCTCAAACCAGATCACTTGCCATCCCCTTCCCCCAGCGCATCACATGACCCCTACTGGTTTAGTGACTGCCTCAATCACGCAATAACTCACCTGAGGATGGGGCTGATGGGGAAGAAGAGGGTACGGATGATCCACACAGAGGGCCGCCTCAGAGGGCTCAGTTCGTGGGCTCTCAGGTACCTGAAGGAAGATACTCCTGTAGTAGGGTGTGCCTCTGAGATGCATAATAAAGATGTTAATTAAAGTATTAAACTGCAGTAGTAGTGATAGTAGCAGCAATAGTAGTAGTAGAAACAGCAGTAGTAGTAGTAGTATTACAAATAGTAGTAGTAGAAACAGCAGTAGTAGTAGTAGTATTACAAATAGTAGTAGTAATAGAAGTAATGGCCTGGCTGGCAAAGCTTTCACTTCATGACATGAGTGTCCAGGTTCGATTCCTGGCAGGGGTGGAAACACTGGATGCATTTCCTTACACCTGTTAAATAACAAAAAGGCACAATACCGTGACTAGAACGATACACAAATAACCCGCACATAAAAGACAGAAGCTTACGACGACGTTTCGGTCCGACTTGGACCATTGACACCTGTTGCCCTGTTCACCTAGCAAGTAGGTACCTGGGTGTTAGTCGACTGGTGTGGGTGGCATCCTGGGGGATAAGACTGAGGACCACAATGGAAATAAGACAGACACTCCTCTATGATGCACTGACTTTCTTGGCATATCCTGGGTGGCTAACCCTCCGGGGTTAAAAATCCCAACAACTCTTATCTTAGTAGTAGTAGTAGCAACAATAGTAGCACTAGTAACTAACCACTCCTTGCACTGTATCATTCACTCATCTACCCTTATCTCACCTATGGAATTTGTGCATGTGGATCAACAATATTAAATCACCTAAGACCACTAATAACCCAGCAAAAGGATGCAGTCAGAATGATAACAAATTCCCACTCATGACAGCATATTCCACCAATATTCAAAAAGTCTAAATCTGCTCACCATAAAGAACATCCATACTTATTTATGTGTCTACTACATACATAGAACAATACACATAAACATAAACCCTCCACTCAAACTTCTCCTCACCAACCTTAACAGGACACACGACCACGACACAAGATACAGATCTCTTTCTGATGTATCCCGTGTCCATATCTCACTGTGTAAAAATTCTATGCACATAAAGGGCCCCAAAATTTGGAATTCATTACCAGTAAAAACTAAATTAACCCGGTCTAATCACCAATTTAAGGCTCTTCTCAAAAACCACTTACTCACCCTAAACTGAATACTCAATACTCAATATATTTAACTTTACCAAAAATCTCCCAATTACCTAAATCTTAGAACTTCAAATCTAGGCACCCAAAGTTCATACATTATTATAAATACCAACCCAAAACAATACTGCCTTATACCCAATTGTAGTATTCTCATACTGTAAACTACTTCCAACAACTCACAATTTTATATTCCCATAATATAATTTCAATATTTATTATTGAAACTATTGTAAATGGAGTAAATTTACTGTCTACTATAAATAAAAAAAAGATATACAACTTAAGCAAACTATGATCAATTTCTTTAGTATTAAGTAGTCTGTAAGGCATTAAATTAAGTATGTCCATAATGCCCAGGCATGATAGTGTCTCTCTTTGTACCGCAACTCATTATTGTAATTTCATAACCTCAATGTAACCATGCAAAGAAATAAATTTTATTTGTTTGCATTGTAGAGATTTGTAGCCAGCATAGAGGTTGGGTAGGAGGATATAGTAGTAGTAGTAGTAATAGTAGTAGCAACAGTAGTAGTAGCAGTAGTAGCAACAGTAGTAATAGTAGTAGCAACAGTAGTAATAGTAGTAGCAACAGTAGTAGTAGCAGTAGTAGCAACAGTAGTAATAGTAGTAGCAACAGAAATAGTAACAGCAGCAGTAGTAGCAGTAGTAACTAACCATTGTAGAGACTTGTAGCCAGCATAGAGGTTGGGAAGGAGGATACAGAAGAAGATGAACCAGCCAGACTTGGGCTTCTTAGCATCGAAGTGTGCAGCACAGACCCACAAGTCCAGACACAGGTCAGCCACGTAGAAGATGATGGAACACCAGATCACCAGCTGCAAGGATAACAACCACCTGTCATTGTTACAACCACCTGTTATTGTAACAACTACCTGTCATTCTAACAACCATCTGTCACTGTAGCAACTACCTGTTATACCTGGTGTTCCGGGGGTCAACGCCCCCGTGGCCCAGTCCATGACCAGGCCTCATGGTGGATCAGGGCCTGATCAACCAGGCTGTTAAAGCCGGCCGCACATAAACCAACGTAGGACCCACAGCCCAGCTGGTCAGGTACTGACTTTGTGTCTGTCCACCTCCCTCCTGAAGACAGCCAGGGTTCTTGAAGACAGCCAGGGGTCTTGAAGACAGCCAGGGTTCTTGAAGACAGCCAGGGGTCTTGAAGACAGCCAGTGGTCTTGAAGACAGCCAGGGGTCTTGAAGACAACCAGGGGTCTTGAAGACAGCCAGTGGTCTTGAAGACAGCCAGGGGTTTTGAAGACAGCCAGGGATCTTGAAGGTAACCTGGGGTCTTGAAAACAGTCAGAGATCTATTGGTAATCCCTCTTAGATATGCTGGGAGGCAGTTGAACAGTCTTGGGCCCCTGACACTTATTGTGTTGTGTCTTAGCGTACTAATTGTGCCCCTGTTTTCATTAGGGAAATGTTGCATCTCCTGCTGAGTCTTTTGCATTCGTAGGGAGTGATTTCCGCATGGAGACCTGGGACTAGTCCCTCTAGGATTTTGCAAGTGTATATTATCATGTATCTTTCTCACCTACATGCTAGGGAGTACAAATCAGGGACTCCAACTGTTTCCAGTAATTTAGGTTCTTTATCGTACTTATACGTGCTGTGAAAGTTCTCTGTACAGATAGCCAGGGGTCTTGAAGACAGCCAGGGGTCTTGTAATTACAACCTATCATAACTAACTTTCATAATAAACACCTGTTATTGTAACAACCACCTGTCATTGTAACAACCACCTTTCATAACCACCTGTCATTGCAACAACCACTTGTCATTGTAACAACTGCCATTCATAACCACCAGTCATTGTAACAACCACCTTTTATAACCACCTGTCATTGTAACAATCACCTGTCATTGTAACAACTACCTTTCATAACCACCTGTCATTGTAACAACCACCTTTTATAACCACCTGTCATTGTAACAACACCCTTTCATAACCACTTGTCATTGTAACAACCACCTGTCATTGTAACAACCACCTTTCATAACCACCTGTCATTGTAACAACCCCCTTTCATAACCACCTGTCATTGTAACAACCACTTGTCATTGTAACAACTACCTTTCATAACCACTTGTCATTGTAACAACCACCTTTTATAACCACCTGTCATTCTAACAGCCACCTTTCATAACCACCTGTCATTCTAACAGCCACCTTTCATAACCACCTGTCATTGTAACAACCCCCTTTCATAACCACCTGTCATTGTAACAACCACCTTTCATAACCACGTGTCATTATAACCATCTGTCACTGTAACAACCACCTTCCATAACCACCTGTCATTGTAACAACCATCTGTCATTGTAACAACCACCTTTCATAACCACCTGTCATTGTAACAACCATCTGTCATTGTTACAACGACCTTTCATAACCACCTGTCATTGTAACAACCACCTTTCAAAACCACCTGACATTGTAACAACCATCTGTCATTGTAACATTGACCTTTCATAACCACCTGTCATTGTAACAACCACCTTTCATAACCATCTGTCATTTTAACAACCATGTTTCATAACCTGCCATTGTAACAACCAGCTTCATAACCACCTGTCATAACAACCACCTTTCATAACCACCTGTCATTGTAACAACCAGCTTCATAACCACCTGTCATTGTAACAACCATCTGTCATTGTAACAGCCACCTTTCATAACCACCTGTCATTGTAACAACCCCCTTTCATAACCACCTGTCATTGTAACAACCACCTTTCATAACCACCTGTCATTGTAACAACCATCTGTCATTGTAACAACCCCCTTTCATAACCACTTGTCATTGTAACAACCATCTGTCATTGTAACAGCCACCTTTCATAACCACCTGTCATTGTAACAACCCCCTTTCATAACCACCTGTCATTGTAACAACCACCTGTCATTGTAACAACCATCTGTCATTGTAACAATCCCCTTTCATAACCACCTGTCATTGTAACAGCCACCTTTTATAACCACCTGTCATTGTAACAACGACCTTTCATAACCACCTGTCTTTGTAACAACCACCTTTCATAACCACCTGTCATTGTAACAACCATGTTTCATAACCACCTGTCTTTGTAACAACCAGCTTCATAACCACCTTTCATAACCACCTGTCATTGTAACAACCAGCTTCATAACCACCTGTCATTGTAACAACCATCTGTCATTGTAACAACGACCTTTCATAACCACCTGTCATTGTAACAACCACCTTTCATAACCACCTGTCATTTTAACAACCACCCTTCGTAACCACCTGTCACTGTAACAACCATCTGTCATTGTAACAACGACCTTTCATAACCACCTGTCATTGTAACAACCACCTTTCATAACCACCAGTCATAACAACCACCCTTCGTAACCACCTGTTATTGTAACAACCACCTGTCATTGTAACAACGACCTTTCATAACCACTTGTCATTGTAACAACCACCTTTCATAATCACCTGTCATTGTAACAACCATCTGTCATTGTAACAACGAACTTTCATAACCACCTGCCATTGCAACAACCACCTTTTATAACCACCTGTCATTGTAACAACCACCTTTCATAACCACCTGTCATTGTAACAACCACCTTTCATAATCACCTGTCATTGTAACAACCACCTTTCATAACCACCCGTCATTGTAGCAACCATCTGTCATTGTAACAACCACCTTTCATAACCACCTGCCATTGTAACAACCACCTTTCATAACCACCTGCCATTGTAACAACCACCTTTCATAACCACCTGTCATTGTAACAACCACCTTTCGTAACCACCTGTCATTGTAACAACGACCTTTCATAACCACCTGTGATTGTAACAACCACCTTTCAAAACCACCTGTCATTGTAACAACCACCATTCATAACCACCTGTCATTGTAACAACCACCTTTCATAACCACCTGTCATTGTAACAACCACCTTTCATAACCACCTGTCATTGTAACAACGACCTTTCATAACCACTTGTCATTGTAACAACCACCTTTCATAATCACCTGTCATTGTAACAACCATCTGTCATTGTAACAACGAACTTTCATAACCACCTGCCATTGCAACAACCACCTTTTATAACCACCTGTCATTGTAACAACCACCTTTTATAACCACCTGTCATTGTAACAACCACCTTTCATAATCACCTGTCATTGTAACAACCACCTTTCATAACCACCCGTCATTGTAGCAACCATCTGTCATTGTAACAACCACCTTTCATAACCACCTGCCATTGTAACAACCACCTTTCATAACCACCTGTCATTGTAACAACGACTTTTCATAACCACCTGTCATTGTAACAACCACCTTTCATAACCACCTGTTATTGTATCAACCACCTTTCATAGCCACCTGTCATTGTAACAAGCACCTTTCATAACCACCTGTCATTGTAAGAACCACATGTCATTGTAACAACCACCTGTCATTGTAACAACCACCTTTCATAACCACCTGTTATTGTAACAACCACCTTTCATAACCACCTGTCATTGTAACAACCACCTTTCACAACCACCTGTCATTGTAACAACCACCTTTCATAACCACCTGTCATTGTAAGAACCACCTGTCATTGTAACAACGACCTTTCATAACCACCTGTCATTGTAAGAACCACCTGTCATTGTAACAACCACCTTTCATAACCACCTGTCATTGTAACAACCACCTTTCATAACCACCTGTCATTGTAACAACCACCTTTCATAACCACCTCTCATTGTAAGAACCACCTGTCATTGTAACAACCACCTTTCATAACCACCTGTCATTGTAACAACGACCTTTCATAACCACCTGTCATTGTAACAACCACCTTTCATAACCACCTGTCATTGTAAGAACCACCTGTCATTGTAACAACCACATTTCATAACCACCTGTCATTGTAACAACCACCTTTCATAACCACCTGTCATTGTAACAAAAACCTTTCAAAACCACCTCTCATTGCAACAACCACCTTTCATAACCACCTGTCATTGTAACAACCACCTTTCATAACCACCTGTCATTGTAACAACCATCTTTCATAACCACCTGTCATTGTAACAACCACCTTTCATAACCAACTGTCATTGTAACAACCACCTTTCATAACCACCTGTCATTGTAACGTCCACTTTTCATAACCACCTGTCATTGTAACAACCACCTTTCATAACCACCTGTCATTGTAACAACCACCTTTCATAACCACATGTCATTGTAACAACCACCTTTCATAACCACCTGTCATTGTAAGAACCACCTGTTATTGTAAGAACGACCTTTCATAACCACCTGTCATTGTAACAACCACCTTTCATAACCACCTGTCATTGTAACAACCACCTGTCATTGTAACTACCAACTTTCATAACCACCTGTCATTGTAAGAACCACCTGTCATTGTAACAACTACCTTTCATAACCACCTGTCATTGTAACAACCACCTTTCATAACCACCTGTCATTGTAAGAACCACCTGTCATTGTAACATCCACCTTTCATAACCACCTTTCGTTGTAACAACCACCTTTCATAACCACCTGCCATTGTAACAACCACCTTTCATATCCACCTGTCATTGTAACAACGACCTTTCATAACCACCTGTCATTGTAACATCCACATTTCTTAACCACCTGTCATTGTATCAACCACCTTTCATAACACCTGTCATTGTAACAACCACCTTTCATAAACACCTGTCATTGTAACAACCACCTTTCATAAACACCTGTCATTGTTACAACCACCTTTCATAATCACCTGTCATTGTAACAACCACCTTTCATAACCACCTGTCATTGTAACAACGACCTTTCATAACCACCTGTCATTGTAACAACCACCTTTCATAACCACCTGTCCTTGTAACAACCACCTTTCATAACCACCTGTCATTGTAAGAACCACCTGTCTTTGTAACAACGACCTTTCATAACCACCTGTCATTGTAAGAACCACCTGTCATTGTAACAACCACCTTTCATAACCACCTGTCATTGTAACAACCACCTTTCATAACCACCTGTCATTGTAACAACTACCAGTCATTGTAACAACCACCTTTCATAACCACCTGTCATTGTAACAACGACCTTTCATAACCACCTGTCATTGTAACAACCACCTTTCATAACCACCTGTCATTGTAACAACCACCTTTCATAACCACCTGTCATTGTAACAACTACCTGTCATTGTAACAACCACCTTTCATAACCACCTGTCATTGTAACAACGACCTTTCATAACCACCTGTCATTGTAATAACCACCTTTCATAACCACCTGTCATTGTAACAACGACCTTTCATAACCACCTGTCATTGTAACAACCACCTTTCATAACCACCTGTCATTGTAACAACTACCTGTCATTGTAACAATCACCTTTCATAACCACCTGTCATTGTAACAACGACCTTTCATTACCACCTGTCATTGTAACAACCACCTTTCATAACCACCTGTCATTGTAACAACCACCTTTCATAACCACCTGTCTTTGTAACAACCACCTTTCATAACCACCTGTCATTGTAACAACCACCTTTCATAACCACCTGTCATTGTAACAACCACCTTTCATTACCACCTGTCATTGTATCAACCACCTTTCGTAACCACCTGTCATTATAACAACCACCTTTCATTACCACCTGTCATTATAACAACGACCTTTCATAACCACCTGTCATTGTAACAACGACCTTTCATAACCACCTGTCATTGTGACAACCACCTTTCATAACCACCTGTCATTGTAACAACCACCTTTCATAATCACCTGTCATTGTAACAACGACCTTTCATAACCACCTGTCGTTGTAACAACCTTCTGTCATTGTAACAACGACCTTTCATAACCACCTGTCATTGTAACAACGACCTTTCATAACCACCTGTCATTGTGACAACCACCTTTCATAACCACCTGTCATTGTAACAACCACCTTTCATAACCACCTGTCATTGTAACAACGACCTTTCATAAGGTGACAGGTCTTTAGCTTCGAACTATAGACCAATAAGCCTAACCTCCATAGTGGGAAAATTTATGGAATCAATAATTGCCGAGGCAGTTCGTAGCCACCTTGAAAAGCATAAATTAATCAATGAATCTCAGCATGGTTTTATGAAGGGGCGTTCCTACCTTACGAATTTATTAACTTTTTTCACTAAGGTATTTGAGGAGGTAGATCATGGTAATGAATATGATATTGTGTATATGGACTTCAGTAAGGCTTTTGACAGGGTCCCACATCAGAGACTATTGAGGAAAATTAAGGCACATGGAATAGGAGGAGAAATTTTTTCCTGGATAGAGGCATGGTTGACAAATAGGCAGCAGAGAGTTTGCATAAATGGGGAGAAATCAGAGTGGGGAAGCGTCACGAGCGGTGTTCCACAGGGGTCAGTGTTGGGCCCCCTGCTGATCACAATCTACATAAACGACATAGATGAGGGCATAAAGAGCGACATCGGCAAGTTTGCCGATGACACCAAAATAGGCCGTCGAATTCATTCTGACGAGGACATTCGAGCACTCCAGGAAGATTTGAATAGACTGATGCAGTGGTCGGAGAAGTGGCAGATGCAGTTTAATATAGACAAATGCAAAGTTCTAAATGTTGGACAGGACAATAACCATGCCACATATAAACTAAATGTAGATCTTAATATTACGGATTGCGAAAAAGATTTAGGAGTCCTGGTTAGCAGTAATCTGAAACCAAGACAACAGTGCATAAGTGTTCGCAATAAAGCTAATAGAATCCTTGGCTTCATATCAAGAAGCATAAATAATAGGAGTCCTCAGGTTGTTCTTCAACTCTATACATCCTTGGTTAGGCCTCATTTAGATTATGCTGCACAGTTTTGGTCACCGTATTACAGAATGGATATAAATTCTCTGGAAAATGTACAAAGGAGGATGACAAAGTTGATCCCATGTATCAGAAACCTTCCCTATGAGGATAGACTAAGGGCCCTGAATCTGCATTCTCTAGAAAGACGTAGAATTAGGGGGGATATGATTGAGGTGTATAAATGGAAGACAGGAATAAATAAAGGGGATGTAAATAGTGTGCTGAAAATATCTAGCCTAGACAGGACTCGCAGCAATGGTTTTAAGTTGGAAAAATTCAGATTCAGGAAGGATATAGGAAAGTACTGGTTTGGTAATAGAGTTGTGGATGAGTGGAACAAACTCCCGAGTACAGTTATAGAGGCCAGAACGTTGTGTAGCTTTAAAAATAGGTTGGATAAATACATGAGTGGATGTGGGTGGGTGTGAGTTGGACCTGATAGCTTGTGCTACCAGGTCGGTTGCCGTATTCCTCCCTTAAGTCAATGTGACCTGACATGACTAAGTTGGGTGCATTGGCTTAAGCCGGTAGGAGACTTGGACCTGCCTCGCATGGGCCAGTAGGCCTTCTGCAGTGTTCCTTCGTTCTTATGTTTTTATAACCACCTGTCATTGTAACAACGACCTTTCATAACCACCTGTCATTGTAACAACCATCTTTCATAACCACCTGTCATTGTAACAACCACCTTTCATAACCACCTGCCATTGTAACAACCACCTTTCATAACCACCTGTCATTGTAACAACCATCTTTCGTAACCACCTGTCATTGTAACAACGACCTTCCATAACCACCTGTGATTGTAACAACAACCTTTCAAAACCACCTGTCATTGTAACAACCACCATTCATAACCACCTGTCATTGTAACAACCACCTTTCATAACCACCTGTCATTGTAACAACCACCTTTCATAACCACCTGTCATTGTAACAACGACTTTTCATAACCACCTGTCATTGTAACAACCACCTTTCATAACCACCTGTCATTGTATCAACCACCTTTCATAGCCACCTGTCATTGTAACAAGCACCTTTCATAACCACCTGTCATTGTAAGAACCACATGTCATTGTAACAACCACCTGTCATTGTAACAACCACCTTTCATAACCACCTGTCATTGTAACAACGACCTTTCATAACTACCTGTCATTGTAACAACCACTTTTCAGAACCACCTGTCATTGTAACAACCACCTTTCATAACCACCTGTCATTGTAACAACCACCTTTCATAACCACCTATCATTGTAACAGCCACCTTTCATAACCACCTGTCATTGTAACAATCACCTTTCATAACCACCTGTCATTGTAACAACTACCTTTCATAACCACCTGTCATTGTAACAACCACCTTTCACAACCACCTGTCACTGTAACAACCACCTTTCATAACCACCTGTCATTGTAAGAACCACCTGTCATTGTAACAACGACCTTTCATAACCACCTGTCATTGTAACAACCACCTTTCATAACCACCTGTCATTGTAACAACCACCTTTCATAACCACCTGTCATTGTAACAACCACCGTTCATAACCACCTCTCATTGCAACAACCACCTTTCATAATCACCTATCATTGTAACAACCACCTTTCATAACCACCTGTCATTGTAACAACCATCTTTCGTAACCACCTGTCATTGTAACAACCACCTTTCATAACCACCTGTCATTGTAACAACGACCTTTCATAACCACCTGTCATTGTAACGTCCACCTTTCATAACCACCTGTCATTGTAACAACCACCTTTCATAACCACCTGTCATTGTAACAACCACCTTTCATAACCACATGTCATTGTAACAACCACCTTTCATAACCACCTGTCATTGTAACAACCACCTTTCATAACCACCTGTCACTGTAACCACCTTTCATAACCACCTGTCATTGTAAGAACCACCTGTTATTGTAAAAACGACCTTTCATAACCACCTGTTATTGTAACAACCACCTTTCATAACCACCTGTCATTGTAAGAACCACCTGTCATTGTAACTACCAACTTTCATAACCACCTGTCATTGTAAGAACCACCTGTCATTGTAACAACTACCTTTCATAACCACCTGTCATTGTAACAACCACCTTTCATAACCACCTGTCATTGTACGAACCACCTGTCATTGTAACACCCACCTTTCATAACCACCTTTCATTGTAACAACCACCTTTCATAACCACCTGTCATTGTAACAACCACCTTTCATATCCACCTGTCATTCTAACAACGACCTTTCATAACCACCTGTCATTGTAACATCCACATTTCTTAACCACCTGTCATTGTAACAACCACCTTTCATAACCACCTGTCATTGTAACAACCACCTTTCATAACCACCTGTCATTGTATCAACCACCTGTCATTGTAACAACCACCTTTCATAACCACCTGTCATTGTAACAACCACCTTTCATAAACACCTGTCATTGTAACAACCACCTTTCATAATCACCTGTCATTGTAACAACCACCTTTCATAACCACCTGTCATTGTAACAACGAGCTTTCATAACCACCTGTCATTATAACAACCACCTTTCATAACCACCTGTCCTTGTAACAACCACCTTTCATAACCACCTGTCATTGTAACAACCACCTTTCATAACCACCTGTCATTGTAACAACCATCTGTCATTGTAACAACGACCTTTCATAACCACATGTCATTGTAACAACCATCTTTCATAACCACCTGTCATTGTAACAACCACCTTTCATAACCACCTGCCATTGTAACAACCACCTTTCATAACCACCTGTCATTGTAACAACCATCTGTCATTGTAACAACGACCTTTCATAACCACATGTCATTGTAACAACCATCTTTCATAACCACCTGTCATTGTAACAACCACCTTTCATAACCACCTGACATTGTAACAACCACCTGTCATTGTAACAACCACCTTTCGTAACCACCTGTCATTGTAACAACGACCTTCCATAACCACCTGTGATTGTAACAACCACCTTTCAAAACCACCTGTCATTGTAACAACCACCATTCATAACCACCTGTCATTGTAACAACCACCTTTCATAACCACCTGTCATTGTAACAACCACCTTTCATAACCAGCTGTCATTGTAACAACCACCTTTCATAACCACCTGTCATTGTAACAACGACTTTTCATAACCACCTGTCATTGTAACAACCACCTTTCATAACCACCTGTCATTGTATCAACCACCTTTCATAGCCACCTGTCATTGTAACAACCACCTTTCATAACCACCTGTCATTGTAAGAACCACATGTCATTGTAACAACCACCTGTCATTGTAACAACCACCTTTCATAAATACCTGTCATTGTAACAACGACCTTTCATAACTACCTGTCATTGTAACAACCACTTTTCAGAACCACCTGTCATTGTAACAACCACCTTTCATAACCACCTGTCATTGTAACAACCACCTTTCATAACCACCTATCATTGTAACAGCCACCTTTCATAACCACCTGTCATTGTAACAACCACCTTTCATAACCACCTGTCATTGTAACAACGACCTTTCATAACCACCTGTCATTGTAACAACCACCTGTCATTGTAACAACCACCTTTCATAACCACTTGTCATTGTAAGAACCACCTCTCATTGTAACAACGACCTTTCATAACCACCTGTCATTGTAACAACCACCTTTCATAATCACCTGTCATTGTAACAACCACCTTTCATAACCACCTGTCATTGTAACAACCACCGTTCATAACCACCTCTCATTGTAAGAACCACCTGTCATTGTAACAACCACCTTTCATAACCACCTGTCATTGTAACAACGACCTTTCATAACCACCTGTCATTGTAACAACCACCTTTCATAACCACCTCTCATTGCAACAACCACCTTTCATAACCACCTGTCATTGTAACAACCACCTTTCATAACCACCTGTCATTGTAACAACCATCTTTCATAACCACCTGTCATTGTAACAACCACCTTTCATAACCACCTGTCATTGTAACAACCACCTTTCATAACCACCTGTCATTGTAACAACCACCTTTCATAACCACATGTCATTGTAACAACCACCTTTCATAACCACCTGTCATTGTAACAACCACCTTTCATAACCACCTGTCACTGTAACCACCTTTCATAACCACCTGTCATTGTAAGAACCATCTGTTATTGTAAAAACGAGCTTTCATAACCACCTGTCATTGTAACAACCACCTTTCATAACCACCTGTCATTGTAAGAACCACCTGTCATTGTAACTACCAACTTTCATAACCACCTGTCATTGTACGAACCACCTGTCTTTGTAACATCCACCTTTCATAACCACCTTTCATTGTAACAACCACCTTTCATAACCACCTGTCATTGTAACAACCACCTTTCACATCCACCTGTCATTCTAACAACGACCTTTCATAACCACCTGTCATTCTAACAACGACCTTTCATAACCACCTGTCATTGTAACATCCACATTTCTTAACCACCTGTCATTGTAACAACCACCTTTCATAACCACCTGTCATTGTAACAACCACCTTTCATAACCACCTGTCATTGTATCAACCACCTGTCATTGTAACAACCACCTTTCATAACCACCTGTCATTGTAACAACCACCTTTCATAAACACCTGTCATTGTAACAACCACCTTTCATAATCACCTGTCATTGTAACAACCACCTTTCATAACCACCTGTCATTGTAACAACGAGCTTTCATAACCACCTATCATTGTAACAACCACCTTTCATAACCTCCTGTCCTTGTAACAACCACCTTTCATAACCACCTATCATTGTAACAACCACCTTTCATAACCACCTGTCATTGTAACAACCATCTGTCATTGTAACAACCACCTTTCATAACCACCTGCCATTGTAACAACCACCTTTCATAACCACCTGTCATTGTAACAACCATCTGTCATTGTAACAACGACCTTTCATAACCACATGTCATTCTAACAACCATCTTTCATAACCACCTGTCATTGTAACAACCACCTTTCATAACCACCTGTCATTGTAACAACCACCTTTCATAACCACATGCCATTGTAACAACCACCTTTCATAACCACCTGTCATTGTAACAACCACCTTTCGTAACCACCTGTCATTGTAACAACGACCTTCCATAACCACCTGTAATTGTAACAACCACCTTTCAAAACCACCTGTCATTGTAACAACCACCATTCATAACCACCTGTCATTGTAACAACCACCTTTCATAACCACCTGTCATTGTAACAACCACCTGTCATTGTAACAACCACCTTTCATAAACACCTGTCATTGTAACAACGACCTTTCATAACTACCTGTCATTGTAACAACCACCTTTCATAACCACTTGTCATTGTAACAACCACCTTTCGTAACCACCTGTCATTGTAACAACGACCTTCCATAACCACCTGTAATTGTAACAACCACCTTTCAAAACCACCTGTCATTGTAACAACCACCATTCATAACCACCTGTCATTGTAACAACCACCTTTCATAACCACCTGTCATTGTAACAACCACCTGTCATTGTAACAACCACCTTTCATAACCACCTGTCATTGTAACAACCACCTTTCATAACCACCTATCATTGTAACAGCCACCTTTCATAACCACCTGTCATTGTAACAACCACCTTTCATAACCACCTGTCATTGTAACAACGACCTTTCATAACCACCTGTCATTGTAACAACCACCTTTCACAACCACCTGTCATTGTAACAACCACCTTTCATAACCACCTGTCATTGTAAGAACCACCTGTCATTGTAACAACGACCTTTCATAACCACCTGTCATTGTAACAACCACCTGTCATTGTAACAACCACCTTTCATAACCACCTGTCATTGTAACAACCACCGTTCATAACCACCTCTCATTGTAAGAACCACCTGTCATTGTAACAACCACCTTTCTTAACCACCTGTCATTGTAACAACGACCTTTCATAACCACCTGTCATTGTAACAACCACCTTTCATAACCACCTCTCATTGCAACAACCACCTTTCATAACCACCTGTCATTGTAACAACCCCCTTTCATAACCACCTGTCATTGTAACAACCATCTTTCATAACCACCTGTCATTGTAACAACCACCTTTCATAACCACCTGTCATTGTAACAACGACCTTTCTTAACCACCTGTCATTGTAACGTCCACCTTTCATAACCACCTGTCATTGTAACAACCACCTTTCATAACCACCTGTCATTGTAACAACCACCTTTCATAACCACATGTCATTGTAACAACCACCTTTCATAACCAGCTGTCATTGTAACAACCACCTTTCATAACCACCTATCATTGTAACAGCCACCTTTCATAACCACCTGTCATTGTAACAACCACCTTTCATAACCACCTGTCATTGTAACAACGACCTTTCATAACCACCTGTCATTGTAACAACCACCTTTCACAACCACCTGTCATTGTAACAACCACCTTTCATAACCACCTGTCATTGTAAGAACCACCTGTCATTGTAACAACGACCTTTCATAACCACCTGTCATTGTAACAACCACCTTTCATAACCACCTGTCATTGTAACAACCACCTTTCATAACCACCTGTCATTGTAACAACCACCGTTCATAACCACCTCTCATTGTAAGAACCACCTGTCATTGTAACAACCACCTTTCATAACCACCTGTCATTGTAACAACGACCTTTCATAACCACCTGTCATTGTAACAACCACCTTTCATAACCGCCTCTCATTGCAACAACCACCTTTCATAACCACCTGTCATTGTAACAACCACCTTTCATAACCACCTGTCACTGTAACAACCATCTTTCATAACCACCTGTCATTGTAACAACCACCTTTCATAACCACCTGTCATTGTAACAACGACCTTTCATAACCACCTGTCATTGTAACGTCCACCTTTCATAACCACCTGTCATTGGAACAACCACCTTTCATAACCACCTGTCATTGTAACAACCACCTTTCATAACCACATGTCATTGTAACCACCACCTTTCATAACCAGCTGTCATTGTAACAACCACCTTTCATAACCACCTGTCACTGTAACCACCTTTCACAACCACCTGTCATTGTAAGAACCACCTGTTATTGTAAAAACGACCTTTCATAACCACCTGTCATTGTAACAACCACCTTTCATAACCACCTGTCATTGTAAGAACCACCTGTCATTGTAACTACCAACTTTCATAACCACCTGTCATTGTAAGAACCACCTGTCATTGTAACAACTACCTTTCATAACCACCTGTCATTGTAACAACCACCTTTCATAACCACCTGTCATTGTACGAACCACCTGTCATTGTAACATCCACCTTTCATAACCACCTTTCTTTGTAACAAGCACCTTTCATAACCACCTGTCATTGTAACAACCACCTTTCATATCCACCTGTCATTCTAACAACGACCTTTCATAACCACCTGTCATTGTAACATCCACATTTCTTAACCACCTGTCATTGTAACAACCACCTTTCATAACCACCTGTCATTGTAACAACCACCTTTCATAACCACCTGTCATTGTATCAACCACCTTTCATAACCACCTGTCATTGTAACAACCACCTTTCATAATCACCTGTCATTGTAACAACCACCTTTCATAATCACCTGTCATTGTAACAACCACCTTTCATAACCACCTGTCATTGTAACAACGAGCTTTCATAACCACCTGTCATTGTAACAACCACCTTTCATATCCATCTGTCCTTGTAACAACCACCTTTCATAACCACCTGTCATTGTAACAACCACCTGTCTTTGTAACAACGACCTTCCATAACCACCTGTCATTGTAAGAACCACCTGTCATTGTAAAAACCACCTTTCATAACCACCTGTCATTGTAACAACTACCTGTCATTGTAACAACCACCTTTCATAACCACCTGTCATTGTAACAACAACCTTTCATAACCACCTGTCATTGTAACAACCACCTTTCATAACCACTTGTCATTGTAACAACCACCTTTCATAACCACCTGTCATTGTAACATCCACCTTTCATAACCACCTGTCTGCAATAACCACCTGTCATTGTAACAACCACCTTTCATAACCTCCTGTCATTGTAACAACCACCTTTCATAACCACCTGTCATTGTAACAACTACCTGTCATTGTAACAACCACCTTTCATAACCACCTGTCATTATAACAACGACCTTTCATAACCACCTGTCATTGTAACAACCACCTTTCATAACCACCTGTCATTGTAACAACCACCTTTCATAACCACTTGTCATTGTAACAACCACCTTTCATAACCACCTGTCATTGTAACAACTACCTGTCATTGTATCAACCACCTGTCATTGTAACAACGACCTTTCATAACCACCTGTCATTGTAACAACCACTTTTCATAACCACCTATCATTGTAACAGCCACCTTTCATAACCACCTGTCATTGTAACAACCACCTTTCATAACCACCTGTCATTGTAACAACGACCTTTCATAACCACCTGTCATTGTAACAACCACCTTTCACAACCACCTGTCATTGTAACAACCACCTTTCATAACCACCTGTCATTGTAACAACCACCTTTCATAACCACCTGTCATTGTAACAACGACCTTTCATAACCACCTGTCATTGTAACAACCACCTTTCACAACCACCTGTCATTGTAACAACCACCTTTCATAACCACCTGTCATTGTAAGAACCACCTGTCATTGTAACAACGACCTTTCATAACCACCTGTCATTGTAACAACCACCTTTCATAACCACCTGTCATTGTAACAACCACCTTTCATAACCACCTGTCATTGTAACAACCACCGTTCATAACCACCTCTCATTGTAAGAACCACCTGTCATTGTAACAACCACCTTTCATAACCGCCTCTCATTGCAACAACCACCTTTCATAACCACCTGTCATTGTAACAACCACCTTTCATAACCACCTGTCACTGTAACAACCATCTTTCATAACCACCTGTCATTGTAACAACCACCTTTCATAACCACCTGTCATTGTAACAACGACCTTTCATAACCACCTGTCATTGTAACGTCCACCTTTCATAACCACCTGTCATTGGAACAACCACCTTTCATAACCACCTGTCATTGTAACAACCACCTTTCATAACCACATGTCATTGTAACCACCACCTTTCATAACCAGCTGTCATTGTAACAACCACCTTTCATAACCACCTGTCACTGTAACCACCTTTCACAACCACCTGTCATTGTAAGAACCACCTGTTATTGTAAAAACGACCTTTCATAACCACCTGTCATTGTAACAACCACCTTTCATAACCACCTGTCATTGTAAGAACCACCTGTCATTGTAACTACCAACTTTCATAACCACCTGTCATTGTAAGAACCACCTGTCATTGTAACAACTACCTTTCATAACCACCTGTCATTGTAACAACCACCTTTCATAACCACCTGTCATTGTACGAACCACCTGTCATTGTAACATCCACCTTTCATAACCACCTTTCTTTGTAACAAGCACCTTTCATAACCACCTGTCATTGTAACAACCACCTTTCATATCCACCTGTCATTCTAACAACGACCTTTCATAACCACCTGTCATTGTAACATCCACATTTCTTAACCACCTGTCATTGTAACAACCACCTTTCATAACCACCTGTCATTGTAACAACCACCTTTCATAACCACCTGTCATTGTATCAACCACCTTTCATAACCACCTGTCATTGTAACAACCACCTTTCATAATCACCTGTCATTGTAACAACCACCTTTCATAATCACCTGTCATTGTAACAACCACCTTTCATAACCACCTGTCATTGTAACAACGAGCTTTCATAACCACCTGTCATTGTAACAACCACCTTTCATAACCATCTGTCCTTGTAACAACCACCTTTCATAACCACCTGTCATTGTAACAACCACCTGTCTTTGTAACAACGACCTTCCATAACCACCTGTCATTGTAAGAACCACCTGTCATTGTAAAAACCACCTTTCATAACCACCTGTCATTGTAACAACTACCTGTCATTGTAACAACCACCTTTCATAACCACCTGTCATTGTAACAACAACCTTTCATAACCACCTGTCATTGTAACAACCACCTTTCATAACCACTTGTCATTGTAACAACCACCTTTCATAACCACCTGTCATTGTAACATCCACCTTTCATAACCACCTGTCTGCAATAACCACCTGTCATTGTAACAACCACCTTTCATAACCTCCTGTCATTGTAACAACCACCTTTCATAACCACCTGTCATTGTAACAACTACCTGTCATTGTAACAACCACCTTTCATAACCACCTGTCATTATAACAACGACCTTTCATAACCACCTGTCATTGTAACAACCACCTTTCATAACCACCTGTCATTGTAACAACCACCTTTCATAACCACCTGTCATTGTAACAACCACCTTTCATAACCACCTGTCATTGTAACAACTACCTGTCATTGTATCAACCACCTGTCATTGTAACAACGACCTTTCATAACCACCTGTCATTGTAACAACCACTTTTCATAACCACCTGTCATTGTAGCAACGACCTTTCATAACCACCTGTCATTGTAACAACCACCTTTCATAACCACCTGTCATTGTAACAACTACCTGTCATTGTAACAATCACCTTTCATAACCACCTGTCATTGTAACAACCACCTTTCATAACCACCTGTCATTGTAACAACCACCTTTCATAACCACCTGTCTTTGTAACAACCACCTTTCATAACCACCTGTCATTGTAACAACCACCTTTCATTACCACCTGTCATTGTATCAACCACCTTTCGTAACCACCTGTCATAACAACCACCTTTCATTACCACCTGTCATAACAACGACCTTTCATAACCACCTGTCATTGTAACAACCACCTTTCATACCTACCTGTCATTGTAACAACCACATTTCATAACCACCTGTCATTGTATCAACCACCTTTCATTACCACCTGTCATTGTATCAACCACCTTTCGTAACCACCTGTCATTATAACAACCACCTTTCATTACCATCTGTCATTATAACAACGACCTTTCATAACCACCTGTCATTGTAACAACGACCTTTCATAACCACCTGTCATTGTGACAACCACCTTTCATAACCTGTCATTGTAACAACCACCTTTCATAACCACCTGTCATTGTAACAACGACCTTTCATAACCACCTGTCATTGTAACAACGACCTTTCATAACCACCTGTCATTGTAACAACCATCTTTCATAACCACCTGTCATTGTGACAACCACCTTTCATAACCACCTTTCATAACCACCTGTCATTGTAACAACCACCTTTCATAACCATCTGTCATTGTAACAACCACCTTTTATAACCACCTGTCATTGTAACAACCACCTTTTATAACCACCTGTCATAGTAATCAAAGGGGGTCCCAGGGCCAGGAGATGTAATGACCCCTACGGGTTTCGCGTTTCCACATGAATATACTGAATAAAATGTCATTGTGCTTTTGACGTTCTGTCAAAAAATGAAATTGAAAGTAATAATAATAATAATAATAATAATAATAATAATTGCAATTTATATTTACAATAATAATAATAATAATAATAATAATTATTATAATTATAATAATAATTACTGGGAGCGCTTGAGGTTCCTAAACCCGTATTCCCTGGAACGCAGGAGGGAGAGATACATGATTATATACACCTGGAAAATCCTAGAGGGACTAGTACCGAACTTGCACACGAAAATCACTCACTACGAAAGCAAAAGACTTGGCAGACGATGCAACATCCCCCCAATGAAAAGCAGGGGTGTCACTAGCACGTTAAGAGACCATAAAATAAGTGTCAGGGGCCCGAGACTGTTCAACTGCCTCCCAGCATACATAAGGGGGATTACCAACAGACCCCTGGCAGTCTTCAAGCTGGCACTGGACAAGCACCTAAAGTCAGTTCCTGATCAGCCGGGCTGTGGCTCGTACGTTGGTTTGCGTGCAGCCAGCAGCAACAGCCTGGTTGATCAGGCGCTGATCCACCAGGAGGCCTGGTCACAGACCGGGCCGCGGGGGCGTTGACCCCCGGAACTCTCTCCGGGTAAACTCCGGGTAATTAATATTTACAATAATAACAATAGTAATAATTGCAATTAATAATAATGTTTACAATAAATAATAATAATGATAATTACTACTAACAATAAAACTCAGATGTTATTTCCGTTTTACTATCACTAAAATGTTAGTGTTTATCTCCTGGGCTTCCTACTGCTGCCGCTCTTGATACATATATATACATATATATATATATATATATATATATATATATATATATATATATATATATATATATATATATATATATATATATATATATATATATATATATATATATCCTGGCCCTAAGCGAAACAAAGCTGAAGGGGGTAGGGGAGTTTCAGTGGGGGGAAATAAATGGGATTAAATCTGGAGTATCTGAGAGAGTTAGAGCAAAGGAAGGGGTAGCAGTAATGTTGAATGATCAGTTATGGAAGGAGAAAAGAGAATATGAATGTGTAAATTCAAGAATTATGTGGATTAAAGTAAAGGTTGGATGCGAGAAGTGGGTCATAATAAGCGTGTATGCACCTGGAGAAGAGAGGAATGCAGAGGAGAGAGAGAGATTTTGGGAGATGTTAAGTGAATGTATAGGAACCTTTGAACCAAGAGAGAGAGTAATTGTGGTAGGGGACCTGAATGCTAAAGTAGGAGAAACTTTTAGAGAGGGTGTGGTAGGTAAGTTTGGGGTGCCAGGTGTAAATGATAATAGGAGCCCTTTGATTGAACTTTGTATAGAAAGGGGTTTAGTTATAGGTAATACATATTTTAAGAAAAAGAGGATAAATAAGTATACAAGATATGATGTAGGGCAAAATGACAGTAGTTTGTTGGATTATGTATTGGTAGATAAAAGGCTGTTGAGTAGACTTCAGGATGTACATGTTTATAGAGGGGCCACAGATATATCAGATCACTTTCTAGTTGTAGCTACACTGAGAGTAAAAGGTAGATGGGATACAAGGAGAATAGAAGTATCAGGGAAGAGAGAGAAGGTTTATAAACTAAAAGAGGAGGCAGTTAGGGTAAGATATAAACAGCTATTGGAGGATAGATGGGCTAATGAGAGCATAGGCAATGGGGTCGAAGAGGTATGGGGTAGGTTTAAAAATGTAGTGTTAGAGTGTTCAGCAGAAGTTTGTGGTTACAGGAAAGTGGGTGCAGGAGGGAAGAGGAGCAATTGGGGGAATGATGATGTAAAGAGAATAGTAAGGGAGAAAAAGTTAGCATATGAGAAGTTTTTACAAAGTAGAAGTGATGCAAGGAGGGAAGAGTATATGGAGAAAAAGAGAGAGGTTAAGAGAGTGGTGAAGCAATGTAAAAAGAGAGCAAATGAGAGAGTGGGTGAGATGTTATCAACAAATTTTGTTGAAAATAAGAAAAAGTTTTGGAGTGAGATTAACAAGTTAAGAAAGCCTAGAGAACAAATGGATTTGTCAGTTAAAAATAGGAGAGGAGAGTTATTAAATGGAGAGTTAGAGGTATTGGGAAGATGGAGGGAATATTTTGAGGAATTGTTAAATGTTGATGAAGATAGGAAAGCTGTGATTTCGTGTATAGGGCAAGGAGGAATAACATCTTGTAGGAGTGAGGAAGAGCCAGTTGTGAGTGTGGGGGAAGTTCGTGAGGCAGTAGGTAAAATGAAAGGGGGTAAGGCAGCCGGGATGGATGGGATAAAGATAGAAATGTTAAAAGCAGGTGGGGATATAGTTTTGGAGTGGTTGGTGCAATTATTTAATAAATGTATGGGAGAGGGTAAGGTACCTAGGGATTGGCAGAGAGCATGCATAGTTCCTTTGTATAAAGGCAAAGGGGATAAAAGAGAGTGCAAAAATTATAGGGGGATAAGTCTGCTGAGTATACCTGGTAAAGTGTATGGTAGAGTTATTATTGAAAGAATTAAGAGTAAGACGGAGAATAGGATAGCAGATGAACAAGGAGGCTTTAGGAAAGGTAGGGGGTGTGTGGACCAGGTGTTTACAGTGAAACAT
This sequence comes from Cherax quadricarinatus, assembly GCF_038502225.1. Lineage (NCBI taxonomy): Eukaryota > Metazoa > Arthropoda > Malacostraca > Decapoda > Parastacidae > Cherax > Cherax quadricarinatus. Next base: position 9,001,652 of record NC_091353.1, read on the forward strand.
ATAAGTGAATAGTATTTAGATTAGGCTAAAGAGGTCTTTGTGGCATTTATGGAGTTGGAAAAGGCGTATGACAGGGTGGATAGGGGGGCAATGTGGCAGATGTTACAAGTGTAGGAGGTAGGTTACTGAAAGCAGTGAAGAGTTTTTACGAGGATAGTGAGGCTCAAGTTAGAGTATGTAGGAAAGAGGGAAATTTTTTCCCAGTAAAAGTAGGCCTTAGACAAGGATGTGTGATGTCACCGTGGTTGTTTAATATATTTATAGATGGGGTTGTAAGAGAAGTAAATGCGAGGGACTTGACAAGAGGCGTGGAGTTAAAAGATAAAGAATCACACACAAAGTGGGAGTTGTCACAGCTGCTCTTTGCTGATGACACTGTGCTCTTGGGAGATTCTGAAGAGAAGTTGCAGAGATTGGTGGATGAATTTGGTAGGGTGTGCAAAAGAAGAAAATTAAAGGTGAATACAGGAAAGAGTAAGGTTATGAGGATAAAAAGATTAGGTGATGAAAGATTGAATATCAGATTGGAGGGAGAGAGTATGGAGGAGGTGAATGTATTCAGATATTTGAGAGTGGACGTGTCAGCGGATGGGTCTATGAAAGATGAGGTGAATCATAGAATTGATGAGGGGAAAAGAGTGAGTGGTGCACTTAGGAGTCTGTGGAGACAAAGAACTTTGTCCTTGGAGGCAAAGAGGGGAATGTATGAGATAAGATAAGATAAGATTTCGTTCTGATTTTTAACCCCGGAGGGTTAGCCACCCAGGATAACCCAAGAAAGTCAGTGCGTCATCGAGGACTGTCTAACTTATTTCCATTGGGGTCCTTAATCTTGTCCCCCAGGATGCGACCCACACCAGTCGACTAACACCCAGGTACCTATTTGCTGCTAGGTGAACAGGACAATAGGTGTAAGGAAACGTGTCGAAATGTTTCCACCCGCCGGGAATCGAACCCGGGCCCTCCGTGTGTGAAGCGGGAGCTTTAGCCACCAACGCTCTTATATGGGTGTGAAGCATGGGTGATGAATGTTCCAGCGAGGAGAAGGCTGGAGGCAGTGGAGATGTCATGTCTGAAGGCAATGTGTGGTGTGAATATAATGCAGAGAATTCGTAGTTTGGAAGTTAGGAGGAGGTGCGGGATTACCAAAACTGTTGTCCAGAGGGCTGAGGAAGGGTTGTTGAGGTGGTTCGGACATGTAGAGAGAATGGAGCGAAACAGAATGACTTCAAGAGTGTATCAGTCTGTAGTGGAAGGAAGGCGGGGTAGGGGTCGGCCTAGGAAAGGTTGGAGGGAGGGGGTAAAGGAGGTTTTGTGTGCGAGGGGCTTGGACTTCCAGCAGGCATGCGTGAGCGTGTTTGATAGGAGTGAATGGAGACAAATGGTTTTTAATACTTGACGTGCTGTTGGAGTGTGAGCAAAGTAACATTGATGAAGGGGTTCAGGGAAACCGGCAGGCCGGACTTGAGTCCTGGAGATGGGAAGTACAGTGCCTGCACTCTGAAGGAGGGGTGTTAATGTTGCAGTTTAAAAACTGTAGTGTAAAGCACCCTTCTGGCAAGACAGTGATGGAGTGAATGATGGTGAAAGTTTTTCTTTTTCGGGCCACCCTGCCTTGGTGGGCCACCCTGCCTTGGTGGGCCACCCTGCATTGGTGGGCCACCCTACCTTGGTGGGCCACCCTGCCTTGGTGGGAATCGGCCAGTGTGATAATAAAAAAATAAAATATATATATATACATTATATATATATATATATATATATATATATATATATATATATATATATATATATATATATATATATATATATATGTCGTGCCGAATAGGCAGAACTTGCGATCTTGGCTTAAATAGCAACGCTCATCTTGCCATATAGGACAAGTGAAAATTTGTGTATGCAATAATTTCGCCAAAATCATTCTGAACCTAACGAAAAAATATTTATTTCACTGTGTTTGTTTAGTATTAAATTATTGTAAACAAATCTAAAATATATTTAGTTAGGTTAGGCTAAAATAAATTGTTGGCCCGGTGGCCTGGTGGCTAAAGCTCTCGCTTCACACACGGAGGGCCCGGGTTCGATTCCCGGCGGGTGGAAACATTTCGACACGTTTCCTTACACCTGTTGTCCTGTTCACCTAGCAGCAAATAGGTACCTGGGTGTTAGTCGACTGGTGTGGGTCGCATCCTGGGGGACAAGATTAAGGACCCCAATGGAAATAAGTTAGACAGTCCTCGATGACGCACTGACTTTCTTGGGTTATCCTGGGTGGCTAACCCTCCGGGGTTAAAAATCCGAACGAAATCTTATCTTATCTTATCTTAAGGTTAAGTAAGTTTCTAAGTTGCTTTTGGTGTAAAAAAATATGAATTTTTACATTAACATTAATGAAAAAAATATATCTTTAAGCTTACAAGAGAAATTTTTAGAAAGGACTTAATTTTAAATTAGTTCTTGTTAATTGACCAGTTTTACATATTCGGCACGACATATATATATATATATATATATATATATATATATATATATATATATATATATATATATATATATATATATATATATATATATATATATATATATATATATATATATATACGTATACGGTGTAAGGGGATGGGAGGCACTGAGTTCCCACCACTCACTTCCAACCACTCAGTTCCATCCACTCAGTTCTCATCACTCAGTTCCCACCACTCACTTCCAGCCACTGAGTTCCCACCACTCACTTCCCTCCACTCACTTCCAGCCACTCAGTTCCAACCACTCAGTTCCCACCACTCACTTCCCTCCACTCACTTCCCACCACTCACTTCCCACCACTCAGTTACCGCCACTCACTTCCCACCACTCACTTCCCACCACTCAGTTCCCTCCACTCAGTTCCCACTACTGAGTTCCCACCACTCACTTCCAACCAATTAGTTCCCATCACTCAGTTCCCACCACTCACTTCCAACCACCCAGTCCCCACCACTCACTTCCCACCACTCACTTCCCACTACTCAGTTTCCACCACTCGCTTCCAACCACTCACTTCCAACCACCCAGTTCCAACCACTCAGTTCCCACCACTCCCATCCACTCACTTCCAACCACTCAGTTCCATCCACTCTGTTCCCACCACTCACTTCCCACCACTCACTTCCAACCACTCAGTTCCCACCACTCAGTTCCCACCACTCACTTCCAACCACTCACTTCCAACCACTCACTTCCAACCACTCACTTCCCACCACTCACTTCCCACCACTCACTTCCCACCACTCACTTCCCTCCACTCACTTCCCACCACTCAGTTCCCACCACTCACTTCCCACCACTCAGTTCCCACCACTCACTTCCAACCACTCACTTCCAACCACTCACTTCCAACCACTCACTTCTCACCACTCACTTCCCACCACTCACTTCCCACCACTCACTTCCCACCACTCACTTCCCACCACTCAGTTCCCACCACTCACTTCCAACCACTCACTTCCAACCACTCACTTCCCACCACTCAGTTCTCACCACTCACTTCCCACCACTCACTTCCCACCACTCACTTCCCACCACTCACTTCCCACCACTCACTTCCCACCACTCACTTCCCACCACTCACTTCCAACCACTCAGTTCTCACCACTCAGTTCCCACCACTCACTTCCAACCACTCAGTTCCCACCACTCAGTTCTCATCACTCAGTTCTCACCACTCAGTTCCCACCACTCACTTCCAACCACTCAGTTCTCACCACTCAGTTCCCACCACTCACTTCCAACCACTCAGTTCTCACCACTCACTTCCAACCACTCACTTCCAACCACTCAGTTCTCACCACTCAGTTCCCACCACTCACTTCCAACCACTCAGTTCTCACCACTCCCAACCACTCAGTTCCCACCACTCAGTTCTCATCACTCAGTTCTCACCACTCAGTTCCCACCACTCACTTCCCACCACTCACTTCCCACCACTTATTTCCCACCACTCACTTCCTACCACTCACTTCCAACCACTCAGTTCTCACCACTCAGTTCCCACCACTCACTTCCAACCACTCAGTTCTCACCACTCAGTTCTAACCAATCACTTCCAACCACTCAGTTCTCACCACTCAGTTCCCACCACTCCCAACCACTCAGTTCTCACCACTCCCAACCACTCAGTTCCCACCACTCAGTTCCCACCACTCAGTTCCAACCGCTCAGTTCCCACCAGTCACTTCCAACCACTCAGTACCAACCACTCAGTTACCGCCACTCAGTTCCCACCACTTATTTCCCACCACTCACTTCCCACCACTCACTTCCCACCACTCAGCTACCGCCAATCAGTTCTCACCACTCAGTTCCCACCACTCACTTCCAACCACTCAGTTCCCACCACTCACTTCCAACCACTCAGTTCTCACCACTCAGTTCTCACCACTCACTTCCAACCACTCAGTTCTCACCACTCACTTCCAACCACTCAGTTCCCACCACTCAGTTCCCACCACTCAGTTCCAACCACTCAGTTCCAACCACTCAGTTCCCACCACTCACTTCCCTCCACTCACTTCCCACCACTCAGTTCCCACCACTCACTTCCAACCACTCAGTTCCCACCACTCAGTTCCCACCACTCAGTTCCCACCACTCAGTTCCAACCACTCAGTTCTCACCACTCAGTTCTCACCACTCACTTCCAACCACTCAGTTCCCACCACTCTCTTCCAACCACTCATTTCCAACCACTCACTTCCCACCACTCAGTTCCCACCACTCACTTCCCTCCACTCACTTCCAACCACTCAGTTCTCACCACTCAGTTCCCACCACTCACTTCCAACCACTCAGTTCTCACCACTCAGTTCCAACCACTCACTTCCAACCACTCAGTTCACACCACTCACTTCCAACCACTCAGTTCTCACCACTCCCAACCACTCAGTTCCCACCACTCAGTTCCCACCACTCACTTCCAACCACTCAGTTCTCACCACTCCCAACCACTCAGTTGCCACCACTCAGTTCCCACCACTCTCTTCCCTCCACTCACTTCCAACCACTCAGTTCTCACCACTCAGTTCCCACCACTCACTTCCAATCACTCAGTTCTCACCACTCAGTTCCAACCACTCACTTCCAACGACTCAGCTCTCACCACTCAGTTCCCACCACTCACTTCCAACCACTCAGTTCTCACCACTCCCAACCACTCAGTTCCCACCACTCAGTTCCCACCACTCAGTTCCAACCACTCAGTTCCCACCAGTCACTTCCAACCACTCAGTACCAACCACTCAGTTACCGCCACTCAGTTCCCACCACTCATTTCCCACCACTCACTTCCCACCACTCACTTCCCACCACTCAGCTACTGCCACTCAGTTCTCACCACTCAGTTCCCACCACTCACTTCCAACCACTCAGTTCCCACCACTCACTTCCAACAACTCAGTTCTCACCACTCACTTCCAACCACTCAGTTCCCACCACTCACTTCCAACCACTCAGTTCCCACCACTCACTTCCCACCACTCACTTCCCACCACTCACTTCCCACCACTCAGTTCCAACCACTCAGTTCCCACCACTCACTTCCAACCACTCAGTTCCCACCACTCAGTTCCCACCACTCAATTCCAACCACTCAGTTCCCACCACTCACTTCCCTCCACTCACTTCCAACCACTCAGTTCCCACCACTCAGTTCCCACCACTCACTTCCAACCACTCAGTTCCCACCACTCACTTCCAACCACTCAGTTCCCACCACTCAGTTCCCACCACTTAGTTCCAACCACTCAGTTCTCACCACTCACTTCCAACCACACAGATCTCATCACTCACTTCCAACCACTCAGTTCCCACCACTCATTTCCCACCACTCACTTCCAACCACTCCGTTCTCACCACTCAGTTTCCACCACTCAGTTCCAACCACTCCGTTCTCACCACTCATTTCCCACCACTCACTTCCAACCACTCCGTTCTCACCACTCATTTCCCACCACTCACTTCCAACCACTCCTTTCTCACCACTCAGTTCCCACCACTCACTTCCAACCATTCAGTTCTCACCACTCAGTTCTCACCACTCACTTCCAACCACTAAGTTCCCACCACTCTCTTCCAACCACTCACTTCCAACCACTCACTTCCCACCACTCACTTCCACCCACTCACTTCCCACCACTCACTTCCCACCACTCAGTTACCGCCACTCTCTTCCAACCACTCAGTTCCAACCACTCACTTCCCACCACTCACTTCCCACCACTTATTTCCCACCACTCACTTCCTACCACTCACTTCCAACCACTCAGTTCTCACCACTCAGATCCCACCACTCACTTCCAACCACTCAGTTCTCACCACTCAGTTCCAACCACTCACTTCCAACCACTCAGTTCTCACCACTCAGTTCCCACCACTCACTTCCAACCACTCAGTTCTCACCACTCCCAACCACTCAGTTCCCACCACTCAGTTCCCACCACTCAGTTCCAACCACTCAGTTCCCACCAGTCACTTCCAACCACTCAGTACCAACCACTCAGTTACCGCCACTCAGTTCCCACCACTCATTTCCCACCACTCACTTCCCACCACTCACTTCCCACCACTCAGCTACCGCCACTCAGTTCTCACCACTCAGTTTCCACCACTCACTTCCAACCACTCAGTTCCCACCACTCACTTCCAACCACTCAGTTCTCACCACTCAGTTCTCACCACTCACTTCCAACCACTCAGTTCCCACCACTCACTTCCAACCACTCGGTTCCCACCACTCAGTTCCCACCACTCAGTTCCAACCACTCAGTTCCCACCACTCACTTCCCTCCACTCACTTCCGACCACTCAGTTCCCACCACTCACTTCCAACCACTCAGTTCCCACCACTCAGTTCCCACCACTCAGTTCCAACCACTCAGTTCCCGCCACTCACTTCCCTCCACTCACTTCCAACCACTCAGTTCCCACCACTCAGTTCCCACCACTCACTTCCAACCACTCAGTTCCCACCACTCAGTTCCCACCACTCAGTTCCAACCACTCAGTTCTCACCACTCAGTTCTCACCACTCACTTCCAACCACTCAGTTCCCACCACTCTCTTCCAACCACTCACTTTCAACCACTCACTTCCCACCACTCAGTTCCCACCACTCACTTCCCTCCACTCACTTCCAACCACTCAGTTCTCGCCACTCAGTTCCCACCACTCACTTCCAACCACTCAGTTCTCACCACTCAGTTCCAACCACTCACTTCCAACCACTCAGTTCTCACCACTCAGTTCCCACCACTCACTTCCAACCACTCAGTTCTCACCACTCCCAACCACTCAGTTCCCACCACTCAGTTCCCACCACTCACTTCCAACCACTCAGTTCTCACCACTCCCAACCACTCAGTTCCCACCACTCAGTTCCCACCACTCTCTTCCCTCCACTCACTTCCAACCACTCAGTTCTCACCACTCAGTTCCCACCACTCACTTCCAACCACTCAGTTCTCACCACTCAGTTCCAACCACTCACTTCCAACCACTCAGTTCTCACCACTCAGTTCCCACCATTCACTTCCAACCACTCAGTTCTCACCACTCCCAACCACTCAGTTCCCACCACTCAGTTCCCACGACTCAGTTCCAACCACTCAGTTCCCACCAGTCACTTCCAACCACTCAGTCCCAACCACTCAGTTACCGCCACTCAGTTCCCACCACTCATTTCCCACCACTCACTTCCCACCACTCAGCTACCGCCACTCAGTTCTCACCACTCAGTTCCCACCACTCACTTCCAACCACTCAGTTCCCACCACTCACTTCCAACCACTCAGTTCTCACCACTCAGTTCTCACCAGTCATTTCCAACCACTCAGTTCCCACCACTCACTTCCAACCACTCAGTTCCCACCACTCAGTTCCCACCACTCAGTTCCAACCACTCAGTTCCCACCACTCACTTCCCTCCACTCACTTCCCACCACTCAGTTCTCACCACTCACTTCCAACCACTCAGTTCCCACCACTCAGTTCCCACCACTCAGTTCCAACCACTCAGTTCCCACCACTCACTTCCCTCCACTCACTTCCAACCACTCAGTTCCCACCACTCAGTTCCCACCACTCACTTCCAACCACTTAGTTCCCACCACTCAGTTCCCACCACTCAGTTCCAACCACTCAGTTCCCACCACTCACTTCCAACCACTCAGTTCCCACCACTCAGTTCCCACCACTTAGTTCCAACCACTCAGTTCTCACCACTCACTTCCAACCACACAGTTCTCATCACTCACTTCCAACCACTCAGTTCCCACCACTCATTTCCCACCACTCACTTCCAACCACTCCGTTCTCACCACTCAGTTTCCACCACTCAGTTCCAACCACTCCGTTCTCACCACTCATTTCCCATGACTCACTTCCAACCACTCCGTTCTCACCACTCATTTCCCACCACTCACTTCCAACCACTCCGTTCTCACCACTCAGTTCCCACCACTCACTTCCAACCACTCAGTTCTCACCACTCAGTTCTCACCACTCACTTCCAACCACTCAGTTCCCACCACTCTCTTCCAACCACTCACTTCCAACCACTCACTTCCCACCACTCACTTCCACCCACTCACTTCCCACCACTCACTTCCCACCACTCAGTTATCGCCACTCTCCCAACCACTCAGTTCCAACCACTCAGTTCCCAGCACTCACTTCCAACCACTCACTTCCAACCACTCACTTCCCACCACTCACTTCCACCCACTCACTTCCCACCACTCACATCCAACCACTCAGTTCCCACCACTCTCTTCCAACCACTCAGGTCCAACCACTCAGTTCCCACCACTCACTTCCAACCACTCACTTCCAACCACTCACTTCCCACCACTCCCAACCACTCATTTCCAACCACTCACTTCCCACCACTCGCTTCCAACCACTCACTTCCAACCATCCAGTTCCCACCACTCAGTTCCCACCACTCGCTTCCAACCACTTAGTTCCCACCACTCACTTCCAACCACTCAGTTCCCACCACTCTCTTCCAACCACTCACTTCCAAACACTCACTTCCAATTACTTAGTTCCCACCACTCACTTCCAACCACTCAGTCCCCACCACTGACTTCCCACCACTCACTTCCCACCACTCAGTTTCCACCACTCAGTTCCCACCACTCATTTCCAACCACCCAGTCCCTACCACTCAGTTTCCACCACTCATTTCCAACCGCTCACTTCCCACCACTCAGTTCCCACCACTCCAAACCACTCGGTTTCCACCACTCACTTTCAACCACTCACTTCCAACCACTCAGTTACCACCACTCAGTTCCCAACACTCACTTCCAACCACTCCCAACCACTCACTTCCAACCACTCAGTTTCCACCATTCAGTTCCAACCACTCAGATCTCATCACTCAGTTCCCACCACTCAGTTCCCACCACTCAGTTCCCACCACTCAGTTCCCACCACTCAGTTCCCACCACTCACTTCCAACCACTCAGTTCCCACCACTCACTTCCAACCACTCAGTTCTCACCACTCACTTCCAACCACTCAGTTCCCACCACTCACTTCCAACCACTCAGTTCCCACCACTCAGTTCCCACCACTCAGTTCCAACCACTCAGTTCCCACCACTCACTTCCCTCCACTCACTTCCCACCACTCAGTTCGTACCACTCACTTCCAACCACTCAGTTCCCACCACTCAGTTCCCACCACTCAGTTCCAACCACTCAGTTCCCACCACTCACTTCCCTCCACTCACTTCCAACCACTCAGTTCCCACCACTCAGTTCCCACCACTCACTTCCAACCACTCAGTTCCCACCACTCAGTTCCCACCACTCAGTTCCAACCACTCAGTTCCCACCACTCACTTCCAACCACTCAGTTCCCACCACTCAGTTCCCACCAATTAGTTCCAACCACTCAGTTCTCACCACTCACTTCCAACCACACAGTTCTCATCACTCACTTCCAACCACTCAGTTCCCACCACTCATTTCCCACCACTCACTTCCAACCACTCCGTTCTCACCACTCAGTTTCCACCACTCAGTTCCAACCACTCCGTTCTCATCACTCATTTCCCATGACTCACTTCCAACCACTCCGTTCTCACCACTCATTTCCCACCACTCACTTCCAACCACTCCGTTCTCACCACTCAGTTCCCACTACTCACTTCCAACCACTCAGTTCTCACCACTCAGTTCTCACCACTCACTTCCAACCACTCAGTTCCCACCACTCTCTTCCAACCACTCACTTCCAACCACTCACTTCCCACCACTCACTTCCACCCACTCACTTCCCACCACTCACTTCCCACCACTCAGTTACCGCCACTCTCTTCCAACCACTCAGTTCCAACCACTCAGTTCCCACCACTCACTTCCAACCACTCACTTCCAACCACTCACTTCCCACCACTCACTTCCACCCACTCACTTCCCACCATTCACTTCCAACCACTCAGTTCCCACCACTCTCTTCCAACCACTCAGTTCCAACCACTCAGTTCCCACCACTCACTTCCAACCACTCACTTCCAACCACTCACTTCCCACCACTCCCAACCACTCATTTCCAACCACTCACTTCCCACCACTCGCTTCCAACCACTCATTTCCAACCATCCAGTTCCCACCACTCAGTTCCCACCACTCGCTTCCAACCACTTAGTTCCCACCACTCACTTCCAACCACTCAGTTCCCACCACTCTCTTCCAACCACTCACTTCCAACCACTTAATTCCCACCACTCACTTCCAACCACTCAGTCCCCACCACTGACTTCCCACCACTCACTTCCCACCACTCAGTTTCCACCACTCAGTTCCCACCACTCCCCACCACTCATTTCCAACCACCCAGTCCCTACCACTCAGTTTCCACCACTCATTTCCAACCGCTCACTTCCCACCACTCAGTTCCCACCACTCCAAACCACTCGGTTTCCACCACTCACTTTCAACCACTCACTTCCAACCACTCAGTTACCACCATTCAGTTCCCAACACTCACTTCCAACCACTCCCAACCACTCAGTTTCCACCATTCAGTTCCAACCACTCAGATCTCATCACTCAGTTCCCACCATTCAGTTCCCACCACTCAGTTCCCACCACTCAGTTCCCACCACTCAGTTCCCACCACTCACTTCCAACCACTCAGTACCAACCACTCGCCCCATCACTCAGTTCCCACCACTCACTTCCCTCCACTCACTTCCCACCACTCAGTTACCGCCACTCAGTTCCCACCACTCAGTTTCAACCTCTCAGTTCCCACCACTCACTTCCAACCACAGTTCTCATCACTCAGTTCCCACCACTCACTTCTAACCACTCCGTTCTCACCACTCAGTTTCCACCATTCAGTTCCAACCACTCAGTTCTCACCACTCAGTTCTCACCACTCAGTTCCCACCACTCACTTCCAACCACTCAGTTCTCATCACTCAGTTCCCACCACTCAGTTCTCACCACTCACTTCCAACCACTCACTTCCCACCACTCACTTCCAAATACCCAGTTCCCTCCACTCAGTTCCCACCACTCAGTTCCCACCACTCACTTCGAACCACTCACTTCTAACCACTCAGTTCCCACCACTCCCAACCACTCAGTTCCCACCACTCCCCACCACTCATTTCCAACCACCCAGTCCCCACAACTCAGTTCCCACCACTTCATTCCAACCGCTCACTTCCCACCACTCAGTTCCCACCACTCCAAACCACTCGGTTTCCACCACTCACTTTCAACCACTCACTTCCAACCACTCAGTTACCACCACTCAGTTCCCACCACTCACTTCCAACGACTCAGTTCCCACCACTCACTTCCAACCACTCCCATCCACTCACTTCCAACCACTCAGTTCCCACCACTCAGTTCCATCCACTCAGTTCTTATCACTCAGTTCCCATCACTCAGTTACCACCACTCAGTTTCCACCACTCACTTCCAACCACTCAGTTCCCACCAATCACTTCCAACCACTCAGTTCCCACCACTCAGTTCCACCACTCAGTTCCCACCACTCACTTCCAACCACTCAGTACCAACCACTCACCCCACCACTCAGTTACCGCCACTCAGTTCCCACCACTCAGTTCCCACCACTCGCTTCCCACCACTCAGTTCCCACCACTCAGTTCCCACCACTTAGTTCCCACCACTCACTTCCCTCCACTCACTTCCCACCACTCAGTTACCGCCACTCAGTTCTCACCACTCATTTCCCACCACTCACTTCCCTCCACTCACTTCCCACCACTCAGTTCCCACCACTCGCTTCCCACCATTCAGTTCCCACCACTCAGTTCCCACCACTCAGTTTCCACCACTCAGTTCCAACCACTCAGTTCTCACCACTCAGTTCCCACCACTCAGCTCCCACCAGTCCCAACCACTCACTTCCCACCACTCACTTCCAACGACTCAGTTCCCACCACTCACTTCCAACGACTCAGTTCCCACCACTCACTTCCAACGACTCAGTTCCCACCACTCACTTCCAACCACTCCGTTCTCACCACTCAGTTTCCACCACTCAGTTCCAACCACTCAGTTCCAACCACTCAGTTCTTACCACTCAGTTCCCACCACTCAGCTCCCACCAGTCCCAACCACTCACTTCCCACCACTCACTTCCAACGACTCAGTTCCCACCACTCACTTCCAACGACTCAGTTCCCACCACTCACTTCCCACCACTCACTTCCAACGACTCAGTTCCCACCACTCACTTCCAACGACTCAGTTCCCACCACTCACTTCCAACGACTCAGTTCCCACCACTCACTTCCAACGACTCAGTTCCCACCACTCACTTCCAACCACTCCGTTCTCACCACTCAGTTTCCACCACTCAGTTCCAACCACTCAGTTCCAACCACTCAGTTCTCACCACTCAGTTCCCACCACTCACTTCCAACCACTCCGTTCTCACCACTCAGTTTCCACCACTCAGTTCCAACCACTCAGTTCCAACCACTCAGTTCCCACCACTCAGTTCCCACCACTCACTTCCAACCACTCAGTTCTCACGACTCAGTTCTCACCACTCACTTCCAACCACTCACTTCCCACCACTCACTTCCAACCACTCAGTTCCCACCACTCTCTTCCAAATACCCAGTTCCCTCCACTCAGTTCCCACCACTCACTTCCAACCACTCATTTCCCACTACTCCCAACCACTCGCTTCCAAGCACTCACTTCCAACCACCCAGTTCCCACCACTCACTTCCAACCACTTAGTTCCCACCACTCACTTCCCACCACTCACTTCCCACCACTCAGTTTCCACCACTCATTTCCCACCACTCGCTTCCAACCACTCACTTCCAAATACCCAGTTCCCTCCACTCAGTTCCCACCACTCAGTTTCCACCACTTCATTCCCACCACTCACTTCCAACCACTCAGTTCCCACCACTCAGTTTCCACCACTTCATTCCCACCAATCACTTCCAACGACTGAGTTCCCACCACTCGTTTCCACCATTCATTTCCCACCACTCACTTCCCACCACTCATTTCCCACCACTCATTTCCCACCACTCAGTTCTCACCACTCAGTTTCCACCATTCAGTTCCAACCACTCAGTTCCCACCACTCAGTTTCCACCATTCAGTTCCAACCACTCAGTTTCCACCACTCACTTCCAACCACTCAGTTCCCACCACTCATTTCCCACCACTCAGTTCCCACAACTCATTTCCCACCACTCAGTTCCCACCACTCATTTCCCACCCCTCAGTTCCAACCACTCAGTTCCCACCACTCATTTCCCACCATTCAGTTCCCACCACTCATTTCCCACCACTCAGTTCCCACCACTCAGTTCCAACCACTTAGTTCCCACCACTCACTTCCCACCACTCATTTCCCACCACTCAGTTCTCACCACTCAGTTCCAACCACTTAGTTCCCACCACTCACTTCCCACCACTCATTTCCCACCATTCAGTTCCCACCACTCATTTCCCACCACTCAGTTTCCACCATTCAGTTCCAACCACTCAGTTTCCACCACTTCATTCCCACCACTCACTTCCAACGACTGAGTTCCCACCACTCGTTTCCACCATTCATTTCCCACCACTCACTTCCCACCACTCATTTCCCACCACTCATTTCCCACCACTCAGTTCTCACCACTCAGTTTCCACCATTCAGTTCCAACCACTCAGTTCCCACCACTCAGTTTCCACCATTCAGTTCCAACCACTCAGTTTCCACCACTCACTTCCAACCACTCAGTTCCCACCACTCATTTACCACCACTCAGTTCCCACAACTCATTTCCCACCACTCAGTTCCCACCACTCATTTCCCACCACTCAGTTCCCACAACTCATTTCCCACCACTCAGTTCCCACCACTCATTTCCCACCCCTCAGTTCCAACCACTCAGTTCCCACCACTCATTTCCCACCATTCAGTTCCCACCACTCATTTCCCACCACTCAGTTCCCACCACTCAGTTCCAACCACTTAGTTCCCACCACTCACTTCCCACCACTCATTTCCCACCACTCAGTTCTCACCACTCAGTTCCAACCACTTAGTTCCCACCACTCACTTCCCACCACTCATTTCCCACCATTCAGTTCCCACCACTCATTTCCCACCACTCAGTTTCCACCATTCAGTTCCAACCACTCAGTTTCCACCACTTCATTCCCACCACTCACTTCCAACCACTCAGTTCCCACCACTCAGTTCCCACCACTCACTTCCCACCACTCATTTCCCACCACTCAGTTCTCACCACTCAGTTCCCACCACTCAGTTTCCACCATTCAGTTCCCACCACTCAGTTCCCACCACTCAGTTCCCACCACTCAGTTCCCACCACTCATTTCTCACCACTCAGTTCCCACCACTCATTTCCCACCACTCAGTTCTCACCACTCACTTCCAACCACTCAGTTTCCACCATTCAGTTCCCACCACTCAGTTTCAACCACTCAGTTCCCACCACTCATTTCTCAGCACTCAGTTCCCACCACTCATTTCCCACCACTCAGTTCTCACCACTCAGTTCCCGCCACTCAGTTTCCACCATTCAGTTCCCACCACTCAGTTTCAACCACTCAGTTCCCACCACTCAGTTCCCACCATTCAGTTCCCACCACTGAGTTCCAACCACTCAGTTCCCACCACTCAGTTCCCACCACTCAGTTCCCACCACTCATTTCCAACCACTCAGTTCCCACCATTCATTTCCAACCACTCAGTTCCCACCACTGAGTTCCAACCACTCAGTTCCAACCACTCAGTTCCCACCACTCAGTTCCCACCACTGAGTTCCAACCACTCAGTTCCAACCACTCAGTTCCCACCACTCAGTTCCCACCACTGAGTTCCAACCACTCAGTTCCAACCACTCAGTTCCCACCACTCACTTCCAACCACTCAGTTCCAACCACTCAGTTCTCATGACTCAGTTCCCACCACTCAGTTCCCACCACTCACTTCCAATCACTCAGTTCCAACCACTCAGTACCAACCACTCAGTTCTCATGACTCATTTCCCACCACTCAGTTCCCACCACTCAGTTCCCACCACTCATTTCCAACCACTCAGTTCCAACCACTCAGTTCCAACCACTCAGTTCCCACCACTCAGTTCCCACCACTCATTTCCAACCACTCAGTTCCAACCACTCATTTCCAACCACTCAGTTCCAACCACTCAGTTCCCACCACTCAGTTCCCACCACTGAGTTCCAACCACTCAGTTCCCACCACTCAGTTCCCATTACTCAGTTCCCACCACTGAGTTCCAACCACTGAGTTCCAACCACTCAGTTCCGACCACTCAGTTCCAACCACTCAGTTCCAACCACTCAGTTCCAACCACTCAGTTCCCACCACTCACTTCCAACTACTCAGTTCCAACCACTCAGTTCCCACCACTCAGTTCCCACCACTCAGTTCCCACCACTCAGTTCCCACCACTCAGTTCCAACCACTCAGTTCCAACCACTCAGTTCCCACCACTCACTTCCAACCACTCAGTGCCCACCACTCAGTTCCCACCACTCACTTCCCACCACTCAGTTCCCACCACTGAGTTCCAACCACTCAGTTCCAACCACTCAGTTCCCACCACTCATTTCCCACCACTGAGTTCCAACCACTCAGTTCCAACCACTCAGTTCCCACCACTCAGTTCCCACCACTCAGTTCCAACCACTCAGTTCCAACCACTCAGTTCCAACCACTCAGTTCCCACCACTCACTTCCAACCACTCACTTCCAACCACTCAGTTCCAACCACTCAGTTCCCACCACTCAGTTCCCACCACTCAGTTCCCACCACTGAGTTCCAACCACTCAGTTCCCACCACTCAGTTCTCATGACTCAGTTCCCACCACTCAGTTCCCACCACTGAGTTCCAACCACTCAGTTCCAACCACTCAGTTCCCACCACTCAGTTCCCAGCACTGATTTCCAACCACTCAGTTCCAACCACTCAGTTCCCACCACTGAGTTCCAACCACTCAGTTCCCACCACTCAGTTCTCATGACTCAGTTCCCACCACTCAGTTCCCACCACTGAGTTCCAACCACTCAGTTCCCACCACTCAGTTCCCACCACTCAGTTCCCACCACTGAGTTCCAACCACTGAGTTCCAACCACTCAGTTCCCACCACTCAGTTCCAACCACTCAGTTCCAACCACTCAGTTCCCACCACTCAGTTCCCACTACTCAGTTCCCACCACTCACTTCCAACCACTCAGTTCCAACCACTGAGTTCCAACCACTCAGTTCCCACCATTCAGTTCCCACCACTCACTTCCAACCACTCAATTCCAACCACTCACTTCCAACCACTCAGTTCCAACTACTCAGTTCCAACTACTCAGTTCCCACCACTCAGTTCCCACCACTCAGTTCCCACCACTCACTTCCAACCACTCAGTTCCAACCACTCAGTTCCCACCACTCAGTTCCCACCACTCAGTTCCCACCACTCACTTCCAACCACCCAGTTCCCACCACTCACTTCCAACCACCCAGTTCCCACCACTCACTTCCAACCACCCAGTTCCCACCACTCACTTCCAACCACCCAGTTCCCACCACTCACTTCCAACCACCCAGTTCCCACCACTCACTTCCAACCACCCAGTTCCCACCACTCACTTCCAACCACCCAGTTCCCACCACTCACTTCCAACCACCCAGTGCCCACCACTCACTTCCAACCACCCAGTTCCCACCACTCACTTCCAACCACCCAGTTCCCACCACTCACTTCCAACCACCCAGTTCCCACCACTCACTTCCAACCACCCAGTTCCCACCACTCACTTCCAACCACCCAGTTCCCACCACTCACTTCCAACCACCCAGTTCCCACCACTCACTTCCAACCACCCAGTTCCCACCACTCACTTCCAACCACCCAGTTCCCACCACTCACTTCCAACCACCCAGTTCCCACCACTCACTTCTAACCACCCAGTTCCCACCACTCACTTCCAACCACCCAGTTCCCTCCACTCACTTCCAACCATCCAGTTCCCACCACTCACTTCCAACCATCCAGTTCCCACCACTCACTTCCAACCACCCAGTTCCCACCACTCACTTCCAACCACCCAGTTTCCACCACTCACTTCCAACCACCCAGTTCCCACCACTCACTTCCAACCACCCAGTTCCCACCACTCACTTCCAACCACCCAGTTCCCACCACTCACTTCCAACCACTCAGTTCCCACCACTCACTTCCAACCACCCAGTTCCCACCACTCACTTCCAACCACTCAGTTCCCACCACTCACTTCCAACCACCCAGTTCCCACCACTCACTTCCAACCACCCAGTTCCCACCACTCACTTCCAACCACTCAGTTCCCACCACTCACTTCCAACCACCCAGTTCCCACCACTCATGAGTGTTAGGTTAGGTAAGGTTCGTCAGGAAACAGGACCAGTGCTTCCTGACGCTGGTCTTAGTTATATGATGACCCACAGCTGTAGTTTTTGGTCATCTGCCCGAGGCCTTCCACTAGCTTACCACCCCACCAGTGGTAAGCCAGTGGAAGACCTCCTAGTATGTATTGACTCACGTCTTCCTAAAGCAACTGAAGTGATACACCATTTGTTTGTTTCCACTGTCTTACGTCACCCCAGACCATCAATACCATCTCTGTTACCTTCGTCTCAGACAGTACAGGATGCAACGCAGCACATTTCCTGTTATGTTTGCCTGTTATACCAGCCTATTCTACCAGCCTGTTCTACCAGCCTGTTCTACCAGCCTATTCTACCAGCCGCTGTATAGTCCTTGTGGCTTAGCGCTTCTTTTTTTATTATAATAATAATAATATTCTACCAGCCTGTTCTTGTCAACAGTGCCGAGTGCCGCCTTCCACTGAAGAAATATACAGCCCCGCCCTTATCCATTTTTCCTGCTTATTCTCTATTTCTCTTATTACCCTCTTTGTTAAAAATTATAAAGACAAAATACACTAAATAATGACTTTCATATTTATTACAAACGAGGGAAAGTTGGTACACGAGAACTTCCTCATTCTCATGGAACTTCCCGCCAGCTGACCTCTAGCCATTGAGTTGTTTAACCTATTTAATGACCTTCACATTTATGTTGTTCAGTTTATTATTACACCCTGTAACGTTACTGTAACCTTTAATGTAACGTGAGCGCACACACGCAGGGGCAGCCTCCCACTAGGGCGTTATTTAAGGGGCACCTGAGTTCCCACGATCTTCTAATAATATGTTTATTTTCCCACTATAATCTACCTTGTCCATAATTATTATCATATTTGCTTTGTTTCGTAAGATGAAGTCCAGAATCTTTACTTAAGTCATGGTATAACTTAACAAGTCCAGGATCTTTACTTAAGTCATGGTATAACTTAACAAGTCCAGGATCTTTACTTAAGTCATGGTATAACTTAACATAAGTCCAGGATCTTTACTTAAGTCATGGTATAACTTAACAAGTCCAGGATCTTTACTTAAGTCATGGTATAACTTAACAGAAGTCCAGGATCTTTACTTAAGTCATGGTATAACTTAACAGAAGTCCAGGATCTTTACTTAAGTCATGGTATAACTTAACATAAGTCCAGGATCTTTACTTAAGTCATGGTATAACTTAACAGAAGTCCAGGATCTTTACTTAAGTCATGGTATAACTTAACAAGTCCAGGATCTTTACTTAAGTCATGGTATAACTTAACAGAAGTCCAGGATCTTTACTTAAGTCATGGTATAACTTAACAAGTCCAGGATCTTTACTTAAGTCATGGTATAACTTAACATAAGTCCAGGATCTTTACTTAAGTCATGGTATAACTTAACAGAAGTCCAGGATCTTTACTTAAGTCATGGTATAACTTAACAAGTCCAGGATCTTTACTTAAGTCATGGTATAACTTAACAGAAGTCCAGGATCTTTACTTAAGTCATGGTATAACTTAACAGAAGTCCAGGATCTTTACTTAAGTCATGGTATAACTTAACAGAAGTCCAGGATCTTTACTTAAGTCATGGTATAACTTAACAAGTCCAGGATCTTTACTTAAGTCATGGTATAACTTAACAGAAGTCCAGGATCTTTACTTAAGTCATGGTATAACTTAACAGAAGTCCAGGATCTTTACTTAAGTCATGGTATAACTTAACATAAGTCCAGGATCTTTACTTAAGTCATGGTATAACTTAACAGAAGTCCAGGATCTTTACTTAAGTCATGGTATAACTTAACAAGTCCAGGATCTTTACTTAAGTCATGGTATAACTTAACAAGTCCAGGATCTTTACTTAAGTCATGGTATAACTTAACAGAAGTCCAGGATCTTTACTTAAGTCATGGTATAACTTAACAAGTCCAGGATCTTTACTTAAGTCATGGTATAACTTAACATAAGTCCAGGATCTTTACTTAAGTCATGGTATAACTTAACAGAAGTCCAGGATCTTTACTTAAGTCATGGTATAACTTAACAAGTCCAGGATCTTTACTTAAGTCATGGTATAACTTAACAGAAGTCCAGGATCTTTACTTAAGTCATGGTATAACTTAACAGAAGTCCAGGATCTTTACTTAAGTCATGGTATAACTTAACAGAAGTCCAGGATCTTTACTTAAGTCATGGTATAACTTAACAAGTCCAGGATCTTTACTTAAGTCATGGTATAACTTAACAGAAGTCCAGGATCTTTACTTAAGTCATGGTATAACTTAACAGAAGTCCAGGATCTTTACTTAAGTCATGGTATAACTTAACATAAGTCCAGGATCTTTACTTAAGTCATGGTATAACTTAACAGAAGTCCAGGATCTTTACTTAAGTCATGGTATAACTTAACAAGTCCAGGATCTTTACTTAAGTCATGGTATAACTTAACAGAAGTCCAGGATCTTTACTTAAGTCATGGTATAACTTAACAAGTCCAGGATCTTTACTTAAGTCATGGTATAACTTAACATAAGTCCAGGATCTTTACTTAAGTCATGGTATAACTTAACAGAAGTCCAGGATCTTTACTTAAGTCATGGTATAACTTAACAGAAGTCCAGGATCTTTACTTAAGTCATGGTATAACTTAACAGAAGTCCAGGATCTTTACTTAAGTCATGGTATAACTTAACAAGTCCAGGATCTTTACTTAAGTCATGGTATAACTTAACAGAAGTCCAGGATCTTTACTTAAGTCATGGTATAACTTAACAGAAGTCCAGGATCTTTACTTAAGTCATGGTATAACTTAACATAAGTCCAGGATCTTTACTTAAGTCATGGTATAACTTAACAGAAGTCCAGGATCTTTACTTAAGTCATGGTATAACTTAACAAGTCCAGGATCTTTACTTAAGTCATGGTATAACTTAACAGAAGTCCAGGATCTTTACTTAAGTCATGGTATAACTTAACAAGTCCAGGATCTTTACTTAAGTCATGGTATAACTTAACATAAGTCCAGGATCTTTACTTAAGTCATGGTATAACTTAACAGAAGTCCAGGATCTTTACTTAAGTCATGGTATAACTTAACAAGTCCAGGATCTTTACTTAAGTCATGGTATAACTTAACAGAAGTCCAGGATCTTTACTTAAGTCATGGTATAACTTAACAGAAGTCCAGGATCTTTACTTAAGTCATGGTATAACTTAACAAGTCCAGGATCTTTACTTAAGTCATGGTATAACTTAACAGAAGTCCAGGATCTTTACTTAAGTCATGGTATAACTTAACAGAAGTCCAGGATCTTTACTTAAGTCATGGTATAACTTAACAGAAGTCCAGGATCTTTACTTAAGTCATGGTATAACTTAACAGAAGTCCAGGATCTTTACTTAAGTCATGGTATAACTTAACAAGTCCAGGATCTTTACTTAAGTCATGGTATAACTTAACAAGTCCAGGATCTTTACTTAAGTCATGGTATAACTTAACAGAAGTCCAGGATCTTTACTTAAGTCATGGTATAACTTAACAAGTCCAGGATCTTTACTTAAGTCATGGTATAACTTAACATAAGTCCAGGATCTTTACTTAAGTCATGGTATAACTTAACAGAAGTCCAGGATCTTTACTTAAGTCATGGTATAACTTAACAAGTCCAGGATCTTTACTTAAGTCATGGTATAACTTAACAGAAGTCCAGGATCTTTACTTAAGTCATGGTATAACTTAACAGAAGTCCAGGATCTTTACTTAAGTCATGGTATAACTTAACAGAAGTCCAGGATCTTTACTTAAGTCATGGTATAACTTAACAAGTCAAGGATCTTTACTTAAGTCATGGTATAACTTAACAGAAGTCCAGGATCTTTACTTAAGTCATGGTATAACTTAACAGAAGTCCAGGATCTTTACTTAAGTCATGGTATAACTTAACATAAGTCCAGGATCTTTACTTAAGTCATGGTATAACTTAACAAAAGTCCAGGATCTTTACTTAAGTCATGGTATAACTTAACAAGTCCAGGATCTTTACTTAAGTCATGGTATAACTTAACAGAAGTCCAGGATCTTTACTTAAGTCATGGTATAACTTAACAAGTCCAGGATCTTTACTTAAGTCATGGTATAACTTAACATAAGTCCAGGATCTTTACTTAAGTCATGGTATAACTTAACAGAAGTCCAGGATCTTTACTTAAGTCATGGTATAACTTAACAGAAGTCCAGGATCTTTACTTAAGTCATGGTATAACTTAACAGAAGTCCAGGATCTTTACTTAAGTCATGGTATAACTTAACAAGTCCAGGATCTTTACTTAAGTCATGGTATAACTTAACAGAAGTCCAGGATCTTTACTTAAGTCGTGGTATAACTTAACAGAAGTCCAGGATCTTTACTTAAGTCATGGTATAACTTAACATAAGTCCAGGATCTTTACTTAAGTCATGGTATAACTTAACAGAAGTCCAGGATCTTTACTTAAGTCATGGTATAACTTAACAAGTCCAGGATCTTTACTTAAGTCATGGTATAACTTAACAGAAGTCCAGGATCTTTACTTAAGTCATGGTATAACTTAACAAGTCCAGGATCTTTACTTAAGTCATGGTATAACTTAACATAAGTCCAGGATCTTTACTTAAGTCATGGTATAACTTAACAGAAGTCCAGGATCTTTACTTAAGTCATGGTATAACTTAACAAGTCCGGGATCTTTACTTAAGTCATGGTATAACTTAACAGAAGTCCAGGATCTTTACTTAAGTCATGGTATAACTTAACAGAAGTCCAGGATCTTTACTTAAGTCATGGTATAACTTAACAGAAGTCCAGGATCTTTACTTAAGTTATGGTATAACTTAACAAGTCCAGGATCTTTACTTAAGTCATGGTATAACTTAACAGAAGTCCAGGATCTTTACTTAAGTCATGGTATAACTTAACAGAAGTCCAGGATCTTTACTTAAGTCATGGTATAACTTAACAAGTCCAGGACCTTTACTTAAGTCATGGTATAACTTAACAGAAGTCCAGAATCTTTACTTAAGTCATGGTATAACTTAACAGAAGTCCAGGATCTTTACTTAAGTCATGGTATAACTTAACAGAAGTCCAGGATCTTTACTTAAGTCATGGTATAACTTAACAGAAGTCCAGGACCTTTACTTAAGTCATGGTATAACTTAACAGAAGTCCAGGATCTTTACTTAAGTCATGGTATAACTTAACAGAAGTCCAGGATCTTTACTTAAGTGATGGTATAACTTAACAGAAGTCCAGGATCTTTACTTAAGTCATGGTATAACTTAACAGAAGTCCAGGATCTTTACTTAAATCATGGTATAACTTAACAGAAGTCCAGGATCTTTACTTAAGTCATGGTATAACTTAACAGAAGTCCAGGATCTTTACTTAAGTCATGGTATAACTTAACAGAAGTCCAGGATCTTTACTTAAGTCATGGTATAACTTAACAGAAGTCCAGGACCTTTACTTAAGTCATGGTATAACTTAACAGAAGTCCAGGATCTTTACTTAAGTCATGGTATAACTTAACAGAAGTCCAGGATCTTTACTTAAGTCATGGTATAACTTAACAGAAGTCCAGGACCTTTACTTAAGTCATGGTATAACTTAACAGAAGTCCAGGACCTTTACTTAAGTCATGGTATAACTTAACAGAAGTCCAGGATCTTTACTTAAGTCATGGTATAACTTAACAGAAGTCCAGGATCTTTACTTAAGTCATGGTATAACTTAACAAGTCCAGGATCTTTACTTAAGTCATGGTATAACTTAACAGAAGTCCAGGATCTTTACTTAAGTCATGGTATAACTTAACAGAAGTCCAGGATCTTTACTTAAGTCATGGTATAACTTAACATAAGTCCAGGATCTTTACTTAAGTCATGGTATAACTTAACAGAAGTCCAGGATCTTTACTTAAGTCATGGTATAACTTAACAAGTCCAGGATCTTTACTTAAGTCATGGTATAACTTAACAGAAGTCCAGGATCTTTACTTAAGTCATGGTATAACTTAACAAGTCCAGGATCTTTACTTAAGTCATGGTATAACTTAACATAAGTCCAGGATCTTTACTTAAGTCATGGTATAACTTAACAGAAGTCCAGGATCTTTACTTAAGTCATGGTATAACTTAACAGAAGTCCAGGATCTTTACTTAAGTCATGGTATAACTTAACAGAAGTCCAGGATCTTTACTTAAGTCATGGTATAACTTAACAAGTCCAGGATCTTTACTTAAGTCATGGTATAACTTAACAGAAGTCCAGGATCTTTACTTAAGTCATGGTATAACTTAACAGAAGTCCAGGATCTTTACTTAAGTCATGGTATAACTTAACATAAGTCCAGGATCTTTACTTAAGTCATGGTATAACTTAACAGAAGTCCAGGATCTTTACTTAAGTCATGGTATAACTTAACAAGTCCAGGATCTTTACTTAAGTCATGGTATAACTTAACAGAAGTCCAGGATCTTTACTTAAGTCATGGTATAACTTAACAAGTCCAGGATCTTTACTTAAGTCATGGTATAACTTAACATAAGTCCAGGATCTTTACTTAAGTCATGGTATAACTTAACAGAAGTCCAGGATCTTTACTTAAGTCATGGTATAACTTAACAAGTCCAGGATCTTTACTTAAGTCATGGTATAACTTAACAGAAGTCCAGGATCTTTACTTAAGTCATGGTATAACTTAACAGAAGTCCAGGATCTTTACTTAAGTCATGGTATAACTTAACAAGTCCAGGATCTTTACTTAAGTCATGGTATAACTTAACAGAAGTCCAGGATCTTTACTTAAGTCATGGTATAACTTAACAGAAGTCCAGGATCTTTACTTAAGTCATGGTATAACTTAACAGAAGTCCAGGATCTTTACTTAAGTCATGGTATAACTTAACAGAAGTCCAGGATCTTTACTTAAGTCATGGTATAACTTAACAAGTCCAGGATCTTTACTTAAGTCATGGTATAACTTAACAAGTCCAGGATCTTTACTTAAGTCATGGTATAACTTAACAGAAGTCCAGGATCTTTACTTAAGTCATGGTATAACTTAACAAGTCCAGGATCTTTACTTAAGTCATGGTATAACTTAACATAAGTCCAGGATCTTTACTTAAGTCATGGTATAACTTAACAGAAGTCCAGGATCTTTACTTAAGTCATGGTATAACTTAACAAGTCCAGGATCTTTACTTAAGTCATG
This sequence comes from Cherax quadricarinatus, assembly GCF_038502225.1. NCBI lineage: Eukaryota > Metazoa > Arthropoda > Malacostraca > Decapoda > Parastacidae > Cherax > Cherax quadricarinatus. Next base: position 9,026,881 of record NC_091353.1, read on the forward strand.
GTATAACTTAACAGAAGTCCAGGATCTTTACTTAAGTCATGGTATAACTTAACAGAAGTCCAGGATCTTTACTTAAGTCATGGTATAACTTAACAGAAGTCCAGGATCTTTACTTAAGTCATGGTATAACTTAACAAGTCAAGGATCTTTACTTAAGTCATGGTATAACTTAACAGAAGTCCAGGATCTTTACTTAAGTCATGGTATAACTTAACAGAAGTCCAGGATCTTTACTTAAGTCATGGTATAACTTAACATAAGTCCAGGATCTTTACTTAAGTCATGGTATAACTTAACAAAAGTCCAGGATCTTTACTTAAGTCATGGTATAACTTAACAAGTCCAGGATCTTTACTTAAGTCATGGTATAACTTAACAGAAGTCCAGGATCTTTACTTAAGTCATGGTATAACTTAACAAGTCCAGGATCTTTACTTAAGTCATGGTATAACTTAACATAAGTCCAGGATCTTTACTTAAGTCATGGTATAACTTAACAGAAGTCCAGGATCTTTACTTAAGTCATGGTATAACTTAACAGAAGTCCAGGATCTTTACTTAAGTCATGGTATAACTTAACAGAAGTCCAGGATCTTTACTTAAGTCATGGTATAACTTAACAAGTCCAGGATCTTTACTTAAGTCATGGTATAACTTAACAGAAGTCCAGGATCTTTACTTAAGTCGTGGTATAACTTAACAGAAGTCCAGGATCTTTACTTAAGTCATGGTATAACTTAACATAAGTCCAGGATCTTTACTTAAGTCATGGTATAACTTAACAGAAGTCCAGGATCTTTACTTAAGTCATGGTATAACTTAACAAGTCCAGGATCTTTACTTAAGTCATGGTATAACTTAACAGAAGTCCAGGATCTTTACTTAAGTCATGGTATAACTTAACAAGTCCAGGATCTTTACTTAAGTCATGGTATAACTTAACATAAGTCCAGGATCTTTACTTAAGTCATGGTATAACTTAACAGAAGTCCAGGATCTTTACTTAAGTCATGGTATAACTTAACAAGTCCGGGATCTTTACTTAAGTCATGGTATAACTTAACAGAAGTCCAGGATCTTTACTTAAGTCATGGTATAACTTAACAGAAGTCCAGGATCTTTACTTAAGTCATGGTATAACTTAACAGAAGTCCAGGATCTTTACTTAAGTTATGGTATAACTTAACAAGTCCAGGATCTTTACTTAAGTCATGGTATAACTTAACAGAAGTCCAGGATCTTTACTTAAGTCATGGTATAACTTAACAGAAGTCCAGGATCTTTACTTAAGTCATGGTATAACTTAACAAGTCCAGGACCTTTACTTAAGTCATGGTATAACTTAACAGAAGTCCAGAATCTTTACTTAAGTCATGGTATAACTTAACAGAAGTCCAGGATCTTTACTTAAGTCATGGTATAACTTAACAGAAGTCCAGGATCTTTACTTAAGTCATGGTATAACTTAACAGAAGTCCAGGACCTTTACTTAAGTCATGGTATAACTTAACAGAAGTCCAGGATCTTTACTTAAGTCATGGTATAACTTAACAGAAGTCCAGGATCTTTACTTAAGTGATGGTATAACTTAACAGAAGTCCAGGATCTTTACTTAAGTCATGGTATAACTTAACAGAAGTCCAGGATCTTTACTTAAATCATGGTATAACTTAACAGAAGTCCAGGATCTTTACTTAAGTCATGGTATAACTTAACAGAAGTCCAGGATCTTTACTTAAGTCATGGTATAACTTAACAGAAGTCCAGGATCTTTACTTAAGTCATGGTATAACTTAACAGAAGTCCAGGACCTTTACTTAAGTCATGGTATAACTTAACAGAAGTCCAGGATCTTTACTTAAGTCATGGTATAACTTAACAGAAGTCCAGGATCTTTACTTAAGTCATGGTATAACTTAACAGAAGTCCAGGACCTTTACTTAAGTCATGGTATAACTTAACAGAAGTCCAGGACCTTTACTTAAGTCATGGTATAACTTAACAGAAGTCCAGGATCTTTACTTAAGTCATGGTATAACTTAACAGAAGTCCAGGACCTTTACTTAAGTCATGGTATAACTTAACAGAAGTCCAGGACCTTTACTTAAGTCATGGTATAACTTAACAGAAGTCCAGGATCTTTACTTAAGTCATGGTATAACTTAACATAAGTCCAGGATCTTTACTTAAGTGATGGTATAACTTAACAGAAGTCCAGGATCTTTACTTAAGTCATGGTATAACTTAACAAATCTTCGACCGAAGCTCAGATCTCTACAATACAATTGTCATCGAAGATTTGTTAAGTTATACCATAAATTAAGTAAAGATTCTGGACTTTACCTTACGAAACAAAGAAAATGTGATAATAATTATGGACAAGGTAGATTATAGTGGGGAAATAAATGTGCCCCTAAGGGGGAGTCATCAACAGACCCCTGGCTGCCTTCAGTAAGGAGCTGGATAGACACCTAAAGTAGGTGCCGGATCAGCCGGGCTGTGGTTGTTACGTTGGACTACGTGCGGCTAGCGGCAACAGTCTGGTTAATCAGGCACTGATCCACCGGGAGGCCTGGTCCTGGACCGAGCCGCGGGGCCCAGTCCCTGGACCCATTATATACCTCTAATCTTTTGACTGCCGCCCACAGGATGGGTATGGGGTGCATAATAAATTAAAAGGGGGCGTTGATCCCTGGAATACTCTCCGGGTAGACTCCAGGTAGACAGGGGGGACATGATAGCGACGTGTAAAATGCTGAGAGGAATTGACAAGGTGGACAGAGACAGGATGTTCCAGAGATGGAACACAGCAACAAGGTGTCACAACTGGAAGTTGAAGACTCAGATGAATCACAGGGATGTTAGGAAGTATTTCTTCAGTCACAGAGTTGTCAGGAAGTGGAATAGCTTGGGAAGCGATGTAGTGGAGGCAGGATCCATACATAGCTTTAAGAAGAGGTATGATAAAACTCATGGAGCGGGGAGACGGTAGACCTAGTGGCTACCAGTGAAGAGGCGGGTCCAGGAGCTATGAATCGACCCCTGCAACCACAATTAGGTGAGTACACACACAGACTCACGAGGCAGCAAGAGAGAGAAAAAATAGTTTCTCAAACGCTTCTATATATTTTCCAAAAGCTGATACTTACCTTGCACCTCTTGCAATGTTGCAGATCATCCTGCAACCTGTACAGTGATCGTGCACGATACCAACAGTGAGTTTGGGTATATGCCACTACGGTGTCCCGTAGCTGGGTTGGTAGCGCACTCAGCTCACACATTGAAGTCCGTGGTTCGATCCCCAGTACGGGTGGAAATATTAGGACGTGTTTCCTCAAGACACCTGCTGTCCATGTTCACCTAGCAGCAAGTAGGTACCTGGGTGTTAGTGGTGTGGGTGGCATCCTGGAGTATACCTGGAGAGGGTTCCAGGGCACAACGCCCCCGCGGCCCGGTCTGTGACCAGGGGGATAAAATTAACCTAAGTTGTGGGAAATGCTTCTACATAACCAGGGACTTTCTATACAGTATGTCATTGGTGTCAACTATGGTCTGTATAAGTTGTATCATGTACTGGTAGAAACAAACATTATTATTATTATTATAATTATTATTATTATTATTATTATTACAGGTGGAGGCATTTCTCTGCATTTATTCCGGTAATGAGTTGGCTAAGAGATGTTTATATAATGTTGGAATGTTGATTGCTTTTATTTATGAAAGCAGCAGAGCCCACTAAGGAACTGGGGGTACATACCCTGTATATATTCCAGTATATATATACAGTGACCATGGTATATATACAGGGCGGAATTAAAGGATGGGAGTTAGTAGGGGTTGCAGCCTTGGGGCCTCCGTCAGCTGGAGGGCCTCCAGGGACTGCAGACCAGGGTCCTTCACCAGCTGGAGGGTCTCCAGGGACTGCAGACCAGGGTCCTTCACCAGCTGGAGGTGTCTCCAGGGACTGCAGACCAGGGTCCTTCACCAGCTGGAGGGTCTCCAGGGACTGCAGACCAGGGTCCTTCACCAGCTGGAGGGCCTCCAAGGACTGCAGACCAGGGTCCTTCACCAGCTGGAGGGCCTCCAGGGACTGCAGACCAGGGTCCTTCACCAGCTGGAGGGCCTCCAGGGACTGCAGGCCAGGGTCCTTCACCAGCTGGAGGGTCTCCAGGGACTGCAGACCAGGGTCCTTCACCAGCTGGAGGTGTCTCCAGGGACTGCAGACCAGGGTCCTTCACCAGCTGGAGGGTCTCCAGGGGCTGCAGACCAGGGTCCTTCACCAGGTGGAGGGTCTCCAGGGACTGCAGACCAGGGTCCTTCACCAGCTGGAGGGTCTCCAGGGACTGCAGACCAGGGTCCTTCACCAGCTGGAGGGTCTCCAGGGACTGCAGACCAGGGTCCTTCACCAGCTGGAGGGCCTCCAAGGACTGCAGACCAGGGTCCTTCACCAGCTGGAGGGCCTCCAGGGACTGCAGACCAGGGTCCTTCACCAGCTGGAGGGTCTCCAGGGACTGCAGACCAGGGTCCTTCACCAGCTGGAGGGTCTCCAGGGATTGCAGACCAGGGTCCTTCACCAGCTGGAGGGCCTCCAAGGACTGCAGACCAGGGTCCTTCACCAGCTGGAGGGCCTCCAGGGACTGCAGACCAGGGTCCTTCACCAGCTGGAGGGCCTCCAAGGACTGCAGGCCAGGGTCCTTCACCAGCTGGAGGGTCTCCAGGGACTGCAGACCAGGGTCCTTCACCAGCTGGAGGTGTCTCCAGGGACTGCAGACCAGGGTCCTTCACCAGCTGGAGGGCCTCCAGGGACTGCAGGCCAGGGTCCTTCACCAGCTGGAGGGTCTCCAGGGACTGCAGACCAGGGTCCTTCACCAGCTGGAGGTGTCTCCAGGGACTGCAGACCAGGGTCCTTCACCAGCTGGAGGGTCTCCAGGGACTGCAGACCAGGGTCCTTCACCAGCTGGAGGGCCTCCAAGGACTGCAGACCAGGGTCCTTCACCAGCTGGAGGGCCTCCAGGGACTGCAGACCAGGGTCCTTCACCAGCTGGAGGGCCTCCAGGGACTGCAGGCCAGGGTCCTTCACCAGCTGGAGGGTCTCCAGGGACTGCAGACCAGGGTCCTTCACCAGCTGGAGGTGTCTCCAGGGACTGCAGACAAGGGTCCTTCACCAGCTGGAGGGTCTCCAGGGGCTGCAGACCAGGGTCCTTCACCAGCTGGAGGGCCTCCAAGGACTGCAGACCAGGGTCCTTCACCAGCTGGAGGGCCTCCAGGGACTGCAGACCAGGGTCCTTCACCAGCTGGAGGGCCTCCAGGGACTGCAGGCCAGGGTCCTTCACCAGCTGGAGGGCCTCCACTGACTGCAGGCCAGGGTCCTTCACCAGCTGGAGGGTCTCCAGGGACTGCAGACCAGGGTCCTTCACCAGCTGGAGGTGTCTCCAGGGACTGCAGACCAGGGTCCTTCACCAGCTGGAGGGTCTCCAGGGACTGCAGACCAGGGTCCTTCACCAGCTGGAGGGCCTCCAAGGACTGCAGACCAGGGTCCTTCACCAGCTGGAGGGCCTCCAGGGACTGCAGACCAGGGTCCTTCACCAGCTGGAGGGCCTCCAGGGACTGCAGGCCAGGGTCCTTCACCAGCTGGAGGGTCTCCAGGGACTGCAGACCAGGGTCCTTCACCAGCTGGAGGTGTCTCCAGGGACTGCAGACCAGGGTCCTTCACCAGCTGGAGGGTCTCCAGGGGCTGCAGACCAGGGTCCTTCACCAGCTGGAGGGCCTCCAAGGACTGCAGACCAGGGTCCTTCACCAGCTGGAGGGCCTCCAGGGACTGCAGACCAGGGTCCTTCACCAGCTGGAGGACCTCCAGGGGCTGCAGTCCAGGGGCCTCCACCAGCTGGAGGACCTCCAGGGGCTGCAGTCCAGGGGCCTCCACCAGCTGGAGGACCTCCAGGGGCTGCAGTCCAGGAGCCTCCACCAGCTGGAGGACCTCCAGGGACTGCAGCCCAGGAGCCTCCACAAGCTGGAGGACCTCCAGGGGCTGCAATCCAGGAGCCTCCACCAGCTGGAGGGCCTCCAGGGACTGCAGCCCAGGAGCCTCCACCAGCTGGAGGACCTCCAGGGGCTGCAGTCCAGGAGCTTCCACCAGCTGGAGGGCCTCTGGGGACTGCAGCCCAGGAGCCTCCACAAGCTGGAGGGCCTCCAGGGACTGCAGCCCAGGAGCTTCCACCAGCTGAAGGGCCTCCAGGGGCTGCAGCCCAGGAGCCTCCACCAGCTGGAGGACCTCCAGGGGCTGCAGTCCAGGAGCCTCCACCAGCTGGAGGGCCTCCAGGGACTGCAGCCCAGGAGCCTCCACCAGCTGGAGGACCTCCAGGGACTGCAGCCCAGGAGCTTCCACCAGCTGAAGGGCCTCCAGGAACTGCAGCCCAGGAGCCTCCACCAGTTGGAGGACCTCCAGGGGCTGCAGTCCAGGAGCCTCCACCAGCTGGAGGGCCTCCAGGGGCTGCAGTCCAGGAACCTCCACCAGCTGGAGGACCTCCAGGGGCTGCAGTCCAGGAGCCTCCACCAGCTGAAGGGCCTCCAGAGACTGCAGCCCAGGAGCCTCCACCAGCTTGAGGACCTCCAGGGGCTGCAGCCCAGGAGCCTCCACCAACTGGAGGACCTCCAGGGGCTGCAGTCCAGGAGCTTCCACCAGCTGGAGGGCCTCCAGGGACTGCAGCCCAGGAGCTTCCACCAGCTGGAGGGCCTCCAGAGACTGCAGCCCAGGAGCCTCCACCAGCTGGAGGGCTTCTAGAGAGTACGTTAAAAGTGTTTATTAGGGGAATTGCCAATAAACCCCTGGCTGCCTTCAAGAGAGAGCTGGACAGATACCTAAAGTCAGTGCCGGATCAGCCGGGCTGTGGCTCGTACGGTGGACTGCGTGCGGCCAGCAGTAACAGCCTAGTTGATCACGCCCTGATCCATCGGGAGGCCTGGTCGTGGGCCGGGCCGCGGGGGCGTTGACCCCCAGAACTCTCTCCAGGTAAACTCCAGGTAAGATTAAAACAACATAAATATAGCATTAGAACTGGACAAGATTCCAATGCTCTATTTATTCATGTAAGAGATTTTTACCATCCAATTGATTTTCAAAAAGTTGAGAAAGTAGTATCAAGCAAGTCCATGGTCGACAGGAATATAATTGAATCTTGTTTCATAAAAAGCAGTTTTGACAATAATATGAATATTTCCTTTGGTTTATATAAATTAGATCCTTTCATAATTAATAGAATTTGGGAAGAATTTAATAATACATTGGACAAATAATAATTTTTTAAATTTCTTATTTCTTGGGTAGAATAGTTTGTTGGTGGGTTGTATGAAGGACCCATCTAGTTCGGCCTGTGGGCCTGCTGTCTCGCGTCAGGTGTTTCGTTCTTGTGGGATCTGATAGTGAGGTGTGGGCTACCCCTTTATATACCTTCCCTTGATGTTTTACTTTCATTGTTCCTTGATAATGTGAGTAGTCACGAAAGCGCTTGGAACTTCTCTATTCTTTCACAGTGGTTGTTTCGCATATATATATATATATATATATATATATATATATATATATATATATATATATATATATATATATATATATATATATATATATATATATATATATATATGTCGTGCCGAATAGGCAGAACTTGCGATCTTGGCTTAAATAGCAACGCTCATCTTGCCATATAGGACAAGTGAAAATTTGTGTATGCAATAATTTCGCCAAAATCATTCTGAACCTAACGAAAAAAAATATATTTCACAGAGTTTCTTTAGTATTAAATTATTGTAAACATATCTAAAATATATTTAGCTGTGTTAGGCTAAAATAAATTGCTCTTGTTATAATAAGGTTAGGTAAGTTTTCTAAGTTCCTTTTGGTGCAAAATTAAAAAAAATTACATTACCATTACTGAAAAAAATATATATCTTTAAACGTATAAGAGAAAATTTCAGAAAGGACTTAATTTTAAATGAGTTCTTGCTAATTGACCAGTTTTACATATTCGGCACGACATATATATATATATATATATATATATATATCTACATATATATATATATATATATATATATATATATATATATATATATATATATATATATATATATATATATATATATATATATATATATATATATATATATATATATATATATATATATATATATATATATGTATGTATATATATATATATATATATATATATATATATATATATATATATATATATATATATATATATATATATGTATATATGTATATATGTAAGTGTGGCAGGTTGTTCATGTGGTATATTGTCCAAGAGTGTACGTCATAACACTAGGTGTGAGTGTAGGTACATGAGCAGACATCAAGTACAGTCAGTGTGTGTGCAGAGAATTGTAAGTGATGGTTAGACACCTGTGTGTGTGTGTGTGTGTGTGTGTGTGTACTCACCTAGTTGAGGTTGCGGGGGTCGAGTCCGAGCTCCTGGCCCCGCCTCTTCACTGATCGCTACTAGGTCACTCTCCCTGAGCCGTGAGCTTTATCATACCTCTGCTTAAAGCTATGTATGGATCCTGCCTCCACTACATCGCTTCCCAAACTATTCCACTTACTGACTACTCTGTGGCTAAGAAATACTTCCTAACATCCCTGTGATTCATCTGTGTCTTCAGCTTCCAACTGTGTCCCCTTGTTACTGTGTCCAATCTCTGGAACATCCTGTCTTTGTCCACCTTGTCAATTCCTCTCAGTATTTTGTATGTCGTTATCATGTCCCCCCTATCTCTCCTGTCCTCCAGTGTCGTCAGGTTGATTTCCCTTAACCTCTCCTCGTAGGACATACCTCTTAGCTCTGGGACTAGTCTTGTTGCAAACCTTTGCACTTTCTCTAGTTTCTTCACGTGCTTGGCTAGGTGTGGGTTCCAAACTGGTGCCGCATACTCCAATATGGGCCTAACATACACGGTGTACAGGGTCCTGAATGATTCCTTATTAAGATGTCGGAATGCTGTTCTGAGGTTTGCTAGGCGCCCATATGCTGCAGCAGTTATTTGGTTGATGTGCGCTTCAGGAGATGTGCCTGGTGTTATACTCACCCCAAGATCTTTTTCCTTGAGTGAGGTTTGTAGTCTCTGACCCCCTAGACTGTACTCCGTCTGCGGCCTTCTTTGCCCTTCCCCAATCTTCATGACTTTGCACTTGGTGGGATTGAACTCCAGTAGCCAATTGCTGGACCAGGTCTGCAGCCTGTCCAGATCCCTTTGTAGTTCTGCCTGGTCTTCGATCGAGTGAATTCTTCTCATCAACTTCACGTCATCTGCAAACAGGGACACCTCAGAGTCTATTCCTTCCGTCATGTCGTTCACAAATACCAGAAACAGCACTGGTCCTAGGACTGACCCCTGCGGGACCCCGCTGGTCACAGGTGCCCACTCTGACACCTCGCCACGTACCATGACTCGCTGCTGTCTTCCTGACAAGTATTCCCTGATCCATTGTAGTGCCTTCCCTGTTATCCCTGCTTGGTCCTCCAGTTTTTGCACCAATCTCTTGTGTGGAACTGTGTCAAACGCCTTCTTGCAGTCCAAGAAAATGCAATCCACCCACCCCTCTCTCTCTTGTCTTACTGCTGTCACCATGTCATAGAACTCCAGTAGGTTTGTGACACAGGATTTCCCGTCCCTGAAACCATGTTGGCTGCTGTTGATGAGATCATTCCTTTCTAGGTGTTCCACCACTCTTCTCCTGATAATCTTCTCCATGATTTTGCATACTATACATGTCAGTGACACTGGTCTGTAGTTTAATGCTTCATGTCTGTCTCCTTTTTTAAAGATTGGGACTACATTTGCTGTCTTCCATGCCTCAGGCAATCTCCCTGTTTCGATAGATGTATTGAATATTGTTGTTAGGGGTACGCATAGCGCCTCTGCTCCCTCTCTCAATACCCATGGGGAGATGTTATCTGGCCCCATTGCCTTTGAGGTATCTAGCTCACTCAGAAGCCTCTTCACTTCTTCCTCGGTTGTGTGTACTGTGTCCAGCACTTGGTGGTGTGCCCCACCTCTCCGTCTTTCTGGAGTCCCTTCTGTCTCCTCTGAGAACACTTCTTTGAATCTCTTGTTGAGTTCTTCACATACTTCACGGTCATTTCTTGTTGTCTCTCCTCCTTCCTTCCTTAGCCTGATTACCTAGTCCTTGACTGTTGTTTTCCTCCTGATGTGGCTGTACAACAGTTTCGGGGTCAGATTTGGCTTTCGCTGCTATGTCATTTTCATATTGTCTTTGGGCCTCCCTTCTTATCTGTGCATATTCGTTTCTGGCTCTACGACTGTTCTCCTTATTCTCCTGGGTCCTTTGCCTTCTATATTTCTTCCATTCCCTAGCACACTTGGTTTTTGCCTCCCTGCACCTGTACTCACCTATTTGTACTCACCTATTTGTGGTTGCAGGGGTCGAGTCCTAGCTCCTGGCCCCGCCTCTTCACCGGTTGCTACTAGACCCTCTCTCTCCCCGCTCCATGAGCTTTATCAAACCTCGTCTTAAAACTGTGTATGGTTCCTGCCTCCACTACGTCATTTTTCTAGGCTATTCCACTGCCTTACAACTCTATGACTGAAGAAATACTTCCTACTATCTCTCTGACTCATTTGTGTCTTCAACTTCCAATTGTGGCCTCTTGTTTCTGTGTCCCCTCCCTGGAACATCCTGTCTTTGTCCACCTTGTCTATTCCACGCAGTATTTTATATGTCGTTATCATGTCTCCCCTGACCCTCCTGTCCTCCAGTGTCGTCAGGCCGATTTCCCTTAATCTTTCTTCATAGGACATTCCCCTTAGCTCTGGAACTAACCTTGTTGCAAACCTTTGTACTTTCTCTAGTTTCTTGACGTGCTTTATCAAGTGCGGTTCCAAACAGGTGCTGCATACTCCAGTATGGCCCTGACATACACGGTGTACAGTGTCTTGAATGATTCCTTACTAAGGTGTCGGAATGCTGTTCTCAGGTTTGCCAGGCGCCCATATGCTGCAGCAGTTATCTGATTGATGTGTGCTTCCGGAGACATGCTCGGTGTTATACTCACCCCAAGATCTTTCTCCTTGAGTGAGGTTTGCAGTCTTTGGCCACCTAGCCTATACTCTGTCTGTGGTCTTCTGTGCCCTTCCCGTATCTTCATGACTTTGCATTTGGCAGGATTAAATTCGAGAAGCCATTTGCTGGACCAGGTGTCCAGTCTGTCCAGGTCTCTTTGAAGTCCTGCCTGGTCCTCATCAGATTTAATTCTCCTCATTAACTTCACATCGTCTGCAAACAGGGACACTTCTGAGTCTAACCCTTCCGTCATGTCGTTCACATATACCAAAAATAGCACTGGTCCTAGGACCGACCCCTGTGGGACCCCGCTCGTCACAGGTGCCCACTGTGATACATCATTACGTACCATGACTCGTTGTTGCCTCCCTGTCAGGTATTCTCTGATCCATTGCAGTGCCCTTCCTGTTATATGCGCCTGATGCTCTAGCTTCTGCACTAATCTCTTGTGAGGAACTGTGTCAAAGGCCCTTCTTGCAGTCCAAGAAGATGCAATCAACCCACCCCTCTCTCTCTTGTCTTACTTCTGTTATTTTATCATAAAACTCCAGAAGGTTTGTGACACAGGATTTGCCTTCCGTGAATCCGTGCTGGTTGGCATTTATACTCCTGTTCCGTTCCAGGTGCTCCACCACTCTCCTCCTGATAATCTTCTCCATAATTCTGCATACTATACACGTCAATGACACAGGTCTATAGTTTAGTGCCTCTTTTCTGTCTCCTTTTTTGAAAATGGGAACTACATTTGCCGTCTTCCATACCTCAGGTAGTTGCCCAGTTTCCAGGGATGTGTTGAAGATTGTGGAATAAGTGACGCACAACATATCTGCTCCTCTCTAAGGACCCATGGAGAGATGTTGTCCGGTCCCATTGCCTTTGAGGTATCGATGTCCCTTAGCAGTTTCTTCACCTCCTCCTCATCTGTATGTATGTCGTCCAACACTTGTTGGTGTATTCCTTGTTGGTGTCCCCATCTGGTCTGTCCCCCCAGAGTCCTTCCTGTCTCTACTGTTGAGCTCCTCACATACCTCTTGATCGTTTCTTGTGAGTTCTCCACCTTCTTTCCTCAGCCTTATCACCTGGTCCTTGACTGTTGTCTTCCTCCTAATGTGGCTATACAGCAGTTTCGGGTCAGATTTGACTTTCGATGCTATGTCGTTTTCATACTGTCGCTGGGCCTCCCTCCTTATCTGTGCATACTCGTTTCTGGCTCTTCTACTAATCTCCTTGTTTTCCTGGGTCCTATGCCTCCTGTACCTTTTCCATTCTCTGTTGCACTTAGTTTTTGCCTCCCTACACCTTCGGGTAAACCAAGGACTCGTCTTGGTCTTCCTATTATTTCTGTTTCCCTTGGGAACAAAACTTTCCTCTGCCTCCTTGCACTTTGTTGCCACGTATTCCATCATCTCGTTTACTGATTTTCCTACCATTTCTCTGTCCCACTGAACCTGTGTGTGTGTGTGTGTGTGTGTGTGTGTGTGTGTGTGTGTGTGTGTGTGGGTGTGTGTGTGTGTGTGTGCACTCACCTATATATTTTTGCAAAGGTCGATACACAGCTCCTGGCCCCACCGTATGTGCATATGCACACTCACAATGTCTCTCACACTTACCTCGTGCCTTAACGTGAAGCTGGGTGCACTCTTTCCCTCAGGCACCAAGCTCTCAGCTGACCCAGACATCTTCATCTCTGCCAACACCTCCACCAGACTATCTCCTCTCTATATATTACTTAGCCAGTTACTTGCTTATGTCTCTCCTTTATATTCGCCGCCATTTTCACTCATTTAATTTTCTTCTATTGACTCTTCATCATTTCAAGATTTTTTTCATAATTTTTTAAGTTATTTCGTAATTTTCTTTCGTTTTACTAAAAAGTAGAATTACATGTATATGGTGATTATTATGATAATTTTAATCTCTCTCTCTCTCTCTCTCTCTCTCTCTCTCTCTCTCTCTCTCTCTCTCTCTCTCTCTCTCTCTCTCTCTCTCTCTCTCTCCCTCATTCTCTCTCTCCCTCATTCTTTCTCTCTCTCTCTCTCTCTCTCTCTCTCTCTCTCTCTCTCTCTCTCTCTCTCTCTCTCTCTCTCTCTCTCATTCTCTCTCTCTCTCTCTCTCTCTCTCTCTCTCTCTCTCTCTCTCTCTCTCTCTCTCTCTCTCATTACATTACCATCACCACACTACCACCATCACTACACTACCACCATCACTACATCTACACTACCACCATCACTACATCTACACTACCACCATCACTACATCTACACCACCACCATCACTACACTTCCACCATCACCACACTACCACCCATCACTGCACTACCACCATCACTACACTGCCACCATCACTGCACTGCCATATCACTGCACTGCCACCATCACTGCATTCCTTGCCATCACCACACTACCACCATCCACTGCACTACCATCCACTACACTACCACCTCACTGCACCTACCACCATCCTTTTCTACCACTACTACCATCACTGCACACTACCACCATCCTACACCTGCACTCCGCCATCCATCTGCACTACCACCATCACTACACTACCACCGTCACTGCACTGCCACCATCGCTGCACCTGCCACCACCTCTTCTGCCTACCATCCACTCCACTTGCACCTTCCATCACCACACTGCCACCATCACTGCACTGCCACCATCATGCCACTACCACCATCTGCTGCACTACCTCCATCACTGCACCTACCTTCACTGCTTCCCCACCATCACCACACCTACCATCACTACACTACCACCATCACTACATCTACACTACCACCATCACTACATCTACCACCATCGCTGCACTGTCCACCTGTACTACCTGCCATCACTGCACTGCCTACCATCACTGCACTGCCACCATCACTGCACTGCCAGCGTCACTGCACTGCCACCGTCACTGCACTGCCACCATCCGCTGCCACTGCCATCCACTCACTGCCAGCGTCACTGCACTGCCAGCATCACTGCACTGCCACCATCACTGCACCATGCCACTGCACTGCACCACCGTCACTGCACTGCCGCCGTCGCTGCACTGCCAGCGTCACTGCACTGCCAGTCCATCTGCACTACCGGCATCACTGCACTACCAGCATCGCTGCACTGCCGCCGTCACTGCACTGCCACCATCGCTGCACTGCCACCATCACTGCACTGCCATCACTGCACTGCCACCATCACCACTGCCACCATCGCTGCACTGCCACCATCACTGCACTGCCACCGTCCACTGCACTGCCACCATCACTGCACTGCCACCATCCGCTGCACTGCCACCATCCACTGCACTACCACCATCCACTGCACTGCCAGTCGCTACGCTGCACTGCCATCGCTGCACTGCCACCGTCACTGCACTACCAGCATCACTACACTACCACCATCACTACACTACCAGCATCACTACACTACCACCATCACTACACTACCACCATCACTACACTACCAGCATCACTACACTACCACCATCACTACACTACCACCATCACTACACTACCACCATCACTACACTTCCACCATCACTACACTACCACCATCACCACACTACCACCATCACCACACTACCACCATCACCACACTACCATCATCACTACACTACCACCATCACCACACTACCACCATCACTACACTACCACCATCACCACACTACCACCATCACTACACTACCACCATCACTACACTACCACCATCACTACAATACCACCATCACTACACTACCACCATCACTACACTACCACCATCACTACACTACCACCATCACTACACTACCACCATCACTACACTACCACCATCACTACACTATCACCATCACTACACTACCACCATCACTACACTACCACCATCACTACACTTCCACCATCACCACACTACCACCATCACTACACTACCACCATCACTACACTACCACCATCACTACACTACCACCATCACTACACTACCACCATCACTACACTACCACCATCACTACACTACCACCATCACTACACTACCACCATCACTACACTACCACCATCACTACACTATCACCATCACTACACTACCACCATCACTACACTACCACCATCACTACACTTCCACCATCACCACACTACCACCATCACTACACTACCACCATCACTACACTACCACCATCACTACACTACCACCATCACTACACTACCACCATCACTACACTACCACCATCACTACACTACCACCATCACTACACTACCACCATCACTACACTACCACCATCACTACACTACCAGCATCACTACACTTCCACCATCACCACACTACCACCATCACTACACTACCACCATCACTACACTATCACCATCACTACACTACCACCATCACTACACTACCACCATCACTACACTACCACCATCACTACACTACCACCATCACTACACTACCACCATCACCACACTACCACCATCACTACACTACCACCATCACTACACTACCACCATCACCACACTACCACCATCACCACACTACCACCATCACTACACTACCACCATCACTACACTACCACCATCACTACACTACCACCATCACCACACTACCACCATCACTACACTACCACCATCACCACACTACCACCATCACTACACTACCACCATCACCACACTACCACCATCACTACACTACCACCATCACTACACTACCACCATCACTACACTACCACCATCACCACACTACCACCATCACTACACTACCACCATCACTACACTACCACCATCACTACACTACCACCATCACCACACTACCACCATCACCACACTACCACCATCACTACACTACCACCATCACTACACTACCACCATCACTACACTTCCACCATCACCACACTACCACCATCACTACACTACCACCATCACTACACTACCACCATCACTACACTACCACCATCACCACACTACCACCATCACTACACTACCACCATCACCACACTACCACCATCACCACACTACCACCATCACTACACTACCACCATCACTACACTACCACCATCACTACACTACCACCATCACCACACTACCACCATCACTACACTACCACCATCACCACACTACCACCATCACTACACTACCACCATCACCACACTACCACCATCACCACACTACCACCATCACTACACTACCACCATCACTACACTACCACCATCACCACACTACCATCATCACTACACTACCACCATCACTACACTACCAGCATCACCACACTACCACCATCACTACACTACCACCATCACTACACTACCACCATCACTACACTACCACCATCACTACACTACCACCATCACTACACTACCACCATCACTACACTACCACCATCACTACACTACCACCATCACTACACTACCACCATCACCACACTACCACCATCACTACACTACCACCATCACTACACTACCACCATCACCACACTACCATCATCACTACACTACCACCATCACTACACTACCAGCATCACCACACTACCACCATCACTACACTACCACCATCACTACACTACCACCATCACTACACTACCACCATCACTACACTACCACCATCACTACACTACCACCATCACTACACTACCACCATCACTACACTACCACCATCAACAGTCAAAACAAACGTAATTTTTCAACTTATTAATTAAAATTTCGAGTAGGCTATAATAATCAAATTCTAACACACACTTAGAGACTATCCTCTTTAGACTAGTCAGTTTAATCACTAGCCACTTTGAAACTAGTCGCTGTAGACATTAGTCACTTAGAGACTAGTCATTTTAGACACTAGTCACTTGGAGACTAGTCACTTTAGACAGTAGTCACTTAGAGACTGGTCCCTTTAGATACTAGTCACTTAGACACTAGTCACTTTAGACACTAGTCACTTGGAGACTAGTTACTTGGAGACTAGTCACTTTAGATACTAGTCACTTAGAGATTAGTCACTTTAGACACTAATCACTTAGAGACTAGTCACTTTAGACAATAATCACTTGGAGACTAGTCACTTTAGACACTAGTCACTTAGAGACAAGTCACCGTAGACACTAGTCACTTAGAGACAAGTCACCTTAGACACTAGTCACTTAGAGACTAGGCACTTTAGACACTAGTCACTTTAGACACTTGTCACTCGGAGACTAGTTGCTTTAGACACTAGCCACTTTAGTCTAGTCACTAGAGAATAGTCACTTTAGACACCAGTCACTTTAGACTAGTCACTTCAGATACTATTCACTTGGAGACTAGTTACTTTAGACACTAATCACTTAGAGACTAGTCATTTTAGACACTAGTCACTTAGAGACTAGTCACCTTAGACACTAGTCACTTAAGAGACTAGTCACTTTAGACACTACTCACTTGAGAGACTAGTCACTTTATGCACTAGTTACTTCAGAGACTAGTCAATTTAGGCATTAGTCACTTTAGTCTAGTCACTCTAGACAACAGTTATTTTAGACACCAGTCACTTTAGACTAGTCACTTTAGACACTAGTCACTTCAGATACTAGTCACTTAAAGACTAGCCACTCTTAGAGACTAGTCACTTTAGGCACTAGTCACTTTAGACACTAGTCACTTGGAGACTAGTTACTTTAGACACTAGTCACTTGGAGACTAGTTATTTTAGACACTAGTCACTTTAGACAGTTGTCACTTCACAGACTAGTCACTTTAGACACTAGTCACTTCAGAGACAAGTCACTTTAGACACTAGTCAGTTTAGACAATAGTCACCAGTCACTTTAGACACTAGTCACTTTAGACACTAGTAATTTCAGAGACTAGTCACTTTAGACATTAGTCATTGAGATACTTAGTCACTGAGAAATAGAGGCGCGGTCGCCAGACACAAGGAGTCACTACCAGCTCTTGTTCAACACTCTACCCAGGAAATCCTGCTGCATGAAGGTCCTCACTGAGATGGCTGGCTGGCTGGCTGGCTGGCTGGCTGGCTGGCTGGCTGGCTGGCTGGCTGGCTGGCTGGCTGACTGGCTGGCTGAATGACTGGGTAGGCCGCGGGCTAGCTGGCTGACTGGATAAGTGGCTGGTTGAATGACCCACTGAGTGGGCAGCTGGGCTTGGTGGCTGAATGTCTAGCTGGCTGCCTGGGTAAGTGGCTGGCTGCCTGGGTAAGTGGCTGGCTGGCTGAGTGGCTGGCTGGCTGAGTGGGTAACCTGAACCTGGTTTAATGTTAGCTCACACATTTAGGTCTGTGGTTCGATCCCCGGTACGTGTGTTTGTGTTTCCTTAAGACACCTGCTGTCCCTGTTCACCTAACAGTAAACAGGTACCTGGGTATTAGTGGACTGGTGTGGGTGGCGTCCTGGGGACAAAATTAACCTAAGTTGCGGAAAACACATCAGTCTTTAACCATTATAGATGTCATTACGGTGTTGGGCAGGATAATAACTGTACAATGGGGATACACCAATACATGACTGTATTAAGGCCACTGTGTACACACACACATATGAGTCAAAGGGATGTTAGGAAGTATTTCTTCAGCCACAGAGTTAGTTGCCAGGAAGTGGAATAGTCTTTAGAGTGATGTAGTGGAGGCAGGATCCATACATAGCTTTAAGAAGAGGTATGATAAGATAAATAACAGTGGACAGGTGAGTGGTGGAACAACAGGTGACAGCCTTCACTGCTTCCTGCCCAGGAAGAGGTATTAACCTGGTGTTTTATCTGTCAGCAAACAGGACACTTTATCCATCATTTAAATATTCAGATATTTTATTTATTTTGAGTTAGGTTAGGCTGTGTTACGTGTATCTATCCTTCTACTGCTTCTTCAGTTACAATCCCATCCTATTATTATTATTATATTAAAAAAACCACAGGGTAAATTTCCATTTACCTGGAGTTTACCTGGAGAGGGTTTCGGGGGTCAACGCCTCCGCGGCCCGGTCTGAGACCAGGCCTCATGGTGGATCAGGGTCTGATCAACCAGGCTGTTACTGCTGGCCGCACGCAAGCTAATGTACGAACCACAGCCCGGTTGGTCAGGTACTGACTTTAGGTGCCTGTCCAGTGCCTTCTTGAAGACAGTCAGGGGTCTATTGGTAATCCCCCTTATGTATGCTGGGAGGCAGTTGAACAGTCTTGGGCCCCAGACACTTACTGTGTTGTCTCTCAGTGTACTCGTGGCGCCGCTGCTTTTCATCTGGGGAATGTTGCATCTCCTGCCGAGTCTTTTGCTTTCATAGGGAGTGATTTTCGTGTGCAAGTTTGGTACCAATCTCTCCAGGACCTTCCAAGTGTATATTATCATGTATCTCTGTCGCCTGTGTTCCAGGGAATACAGATCAAGGACCTTCAACCGTTCCCAGTAGTTTAGGTGCCTTATCGTACATAACCTGGAGGTTATTTCGGGGATCAACGCCCCCGCGGCCCGGTCCACGACCAGGCCTCCCGGTGGATCAGGGCCTGATAAGTACAGTTATCATACATAGCGTAAACTACCTAGGATAACCCCCCAAAAAAGTCAGAGCCCACCTATATGTGGTTGCAAGGGTCGAGTCACAGCTCCTGGACCCCGCCTCTGCTGGTAACTACTAGGTAAAGTGATATTATAACATGTGATCGTGACTGACCTCGTTCCAGAAGGTGAAGGAGCAGGTTGTAAAGGTAGTCTGCTGTTGTCTGGTTTCCATGGCTGCCTCGTTGAGGACCAGACCTTCTCTCTCATGACGTTCATCCTTGATGGAGGGTGTAGGTGCGAAGGCTACCCTCTTGCTGGGGCGTGGCTTCATGGTGGTGGTGAGGGAGGTGGTGGTGGTGAGGGAGGTGGTGGTGGTGAGAGAGTAGTGATGGTGTTTTAGTGGTGGTGTTGGTGATTGGTCTGTTTGTGATGGTTGGTGATTGGTTTGTTTGTGATGGTGATGGGTGTGATTGTGATGATGATGGGTGTGATTGTGATGGGTCTGCTTGTGATAGTGATGGGTGTGGTTGTGATGATTGGTGATGGGTCTACTTGTTATAGTGATGGGTGTGGTTGTGATGGTTGGTGATGGGTCTGCCTGTGATAGCGATGGGTCTGCTTGTGATGGTGGGTGATGGGTGTGCTTGAGATGGTGGATGATGGGTGTGCTTGTGATGGTGGGTGATGGGTGTGCTTGTGATGGTACGTGATGGGTGTGCTTGTGATGGTACGTGATGGGTATGCTTGTAATGATAGGTGATGGGTGTGCTTATGATGGTAGGTGATGGGTGTGCTTGTGATGGTGGGTGATGGGTGTGCTTGAGATGGTGGGTGATGGGTGTGCTTGTGATGGTGGGTGATGGGTGTGCTTGTGATGGTACGTGATGGGTGTGCTTGTGATGGTAGGTGATAGGTGTGCTTGTGATGGTAGGTGATGGGTGTGCTTGTGATGGTAGGTGATGGGTGTGCTTGTGATGGTAGGTGATGGGTGTGCTTGTGATGGTAGGTGATGGGTGTGCTTGTGATGGTAGGTGATAGGTGTGCTTGTGATGGTAGGTGATGGATGTGCTTGTGATGGTGGGTGATGGGTATGCTTGTAATGATAGGTGATGGGTGTGCTTATGATGGTAGGTGATGGGTGTTCTTGTGATGGTGGGTGATGGGTGTGCTTGTGATGGTGGGTGATGGGTGTGCTTGTGATGGTAGGTGATGGGTATGCTTGTGATGGTAGGTGATAGGTGTGCTTGTGATGGTAGGTGATGGGTGTGCTTGTGATGGTGGGTGATGGGTGTGCTTGTGATGGTGGGTGATGGGTGTGCTTATGATGGTAGGTGATGGGTGTGCTTGTGATGGTAGGTGATGGGTGTGCTTGTGATGGTGGGTGATGGGTGTGCTTGTGATGGTGGGTGATGGGTGTGCTTATGATGGTAGGTGATGGGTGTGCTTGTGATGGTAGGTGATGGGTATGCTTGTGATGGTGGGTGATGGGTGTGCTTGTGATGGTGGGTGATGGGTGTGCTTATGATGGTAGGTGATGGGTGTGCTTGTGATGGTAGGTGATGGGTATGCTTGTGATGGCGGGTGATGGGTGTGCTTGTGATGGTGGGTGATGGGTGTGCTTATGATGGTAGGTGATGGGTGTGCTTGTGATGGTAGGTGATGGGTGTGCTTGTGATGTGGGTGATGGGTGTGCTTGTAATGATAGGTGATGGGTGTGCTTATGATGGTAGGTGATGGGTGTTCTTGTAATGGTGGGTGATGGGTGTGCTTGTGATGGTAGGTGATGGGTGTGCTTGTGATGGTAGGTGATGGGTGTGCTTGTGATGGTAGGTGATGGGTGTGCTTGTGATGGTAGGTGATGGGTGTGCTTGTGATGGTAGGTGATGGGTGTGCTTATGATGGTAGGTGATGGGTGTGCTTGTGATGGTGGGTGATGGGTGTGCTTGAGATGGTGGGTGATGGGTGTGCTTGTGGTGGTGGGTGATGGGTGTGCTTGTGATGGTACGTGATGGGTGTGCTTGTGATGGTAGGTGATAGGTGTGCTTGTGATGGTAGGTGATGGGTGTGCTTGTGATGGTAGGTGATGGGTGTGCTTGTGATGGTAGGTGATGGGTGTGCTTGTGATGGTAGGTGATGGGTGTGCTTGTGA
The DNA here is from genome assembly GCF_038502225.1 of Cherax quadricarinatus. Lineage (NCBI taxonomy): Eukaryota > Metazoa > Arthropoda > Malacostraca > Decapoda > Parastacidae > Cherax > Cherax quadricarinatus. The sequence continues at coordinate 9,048,559 of NC_091353.1, forward strand.
TGGTAGGTGATAGGTGTGCTTGTGACGGTAGGTGATGGATGTGCTTGTGATGGTGGGTGATGGGTATGCTTGTAATGATAGGTGATGGGTGTGCTTATGATGGTAGGTGATGGGTGTTCTTGTGATGGTGGGTGATGGGTGTGCTTGTGATGGTGGGTGATGGGTGTGCTTGTGATGGTAGGTGATGGGTATGCTTGTGATGGTAGGTGATAGGTGTGCTTGTGATGGTAGGTGATGGGTGTGCTTGTGATGGTGGGTGATGGGTGTGCTTGTGATGGTGGGTGATGGGTGTGCTTATGATGGTAGGTGATGGGTGTGCTTGTGATGGTAGGTGATGGGTGTGCTTGTGATGGTGGGTGATGGGTGTGCTTGTGATGGTGGGTGATGGGTGTGCTTATGATGGTAGGTGATGGGTGTGCTTGTGATGGTAGGTGATGGGTATGCTTGTGATGGTGGGTGATGGGTGTGCTTGTGATGGTGGGTGATGGGTGTGCTTATGATGGTAGGTGATGGGTGTGCTTGTGATGGTAGGTGATGGGTGTGCTTGTGATGGCGGGTGATGGGTGTGCTTGTGATGGTGGGTGATGGGTGTGCTTATGATGGTAGGTGATGGGTGTGCTTGTGATGGTAGGTGATGGGTGTGCTTGTGATGTGGGTGATGGGTGTGCTTGTAATGATAGGTGATGGGTGTGCTTATGATGGTAGGTGATGGGTGTTCTTGTGATGGTGGGTGATGGGTGTGCTTGTGATGGTAGGTGATGGGTGTGCTTGTGATGGTAGGTGATGGGTGTGCTTGTGATGGTAGGTGATGGGTGTGCTTGTGATGGTAGGTGATGGGTGTGCTTGTGATGGTAGGTGATGGGTGTGCTTGTGATGGTAGGTGATGGGTGTGCTTGTGATGGTAGGTGATGGGTGTGCTTGTGATGGTAGGTGATGGGTGTGCTTGTGATGGTAGGTGATGGGTGTGCTTGCAGGTGTGGCTACGAGTGACCTAATTATTCTTTACCTAACCTAACATTACTGCCACATAAACATGTAAGTACATATATACAAACTTTCTGGCAGTATTCAGTGATTGATAAATACAACTAAACAATCCACCGTCATATTATATACACTAACATGTTAATTTTTGTGGAGTACAAATATTTAACGCCTCGTAGTGAGGCAGATTACAAATTGTGTTATATTTTGTGTGTAGCTATTAAGTGTTCTTTAATTATGAGATGTGAAGAAGTGTGATATGTATATGGAGAGAGAGAGAGAGAGAGAGAGAGAGAGAGAGAGAGAGAGAGAGAGAGAGAGAGAGAGAGAGAGAGAGAGAGAGAGAGAGAGAGAGAGAGAGACCGACTGGGGATGGGGGGGATAGATATGACACTAGGTGTACACACAAACAGGCAGTGTCAGGTGTATCATAATTAATACATTGCAAGTGTCATCTTGCTACATTTCTCAGGACGAAGCATCTCTCAACTGTAGCAGTCCAGCTGTCGTACTGTATCTCAGTCAATATTCTCTAAGCACCAACCTATTCACAAGGAATATCTCACCCTAGAAACAGTTCACCTTTCACGTTTACATATTAAAATCACTAATTCCCCAAAAAAACACTTCACAAATTGCCTCTAGCACCGCCACTTTTCACTCGGCTAACACAACTCAAGTTGGGATGTTTTCCGATATGCAAATTTTGTTTCCGGCCTGTGCTGTGAATCAAGTGTGAGGTGGAGACTGTGGAAGACTGGCTGAACCACAACACCAGCTTACTGAAATGATAAATAAGACGAGGGTAACAGGGAAGGAGACTCGGGGTGGTTGCTGTGGATCCAGTACACTAATCTTATAGGTTCGTTCAGGGACGAAGTTCAACATCTTCGGCCATCAGCCTCAACTGGCGTGAAAATCCGCCCATAGCACCATAATTTTAGTGGTTTAGTAGTAATTTGGTAGCTCTGGGAGTCCATGGGAGAATGTTGGTTCAGAAAAAACAGTTGAAAAGTCCGAGGAACTAGAAATGAAGTGACCAAAAAGGTGAATGAAAAGGATGAAGGTAAGTAACACACACAGCAGCACCACTCACAACAGGAACACAGATAAGATAACACTATCAAGTCCTTAGCTAACCTTATAGATAAGTTAACCCAGCTGCCCACCACCATGGAAACACCATTCTCCCCTCAAATAAAACCACTATATACAAATAATCGCAATTGAAATCAATAATTTTAACCCATGCAACAAGTCACAAAGACCCATGTGGAAATAAATCCGACTTTTTTTGGGGGTTATCCTTGGTAATCTACACATATTCTGCTATGTATAATAATTTATGGAACTATATTTATGTGTACATGTACTTGAATAAACTTACTTATTAACTAACCTCGGTGTTTACAACACAGACTTCTCTTACTGCCAAGTTCCTTCTTTCTTGCTAAATCTATCTTCTCACCAAATATTTATGCAAGATTCAGTAAACAAGCTTCACTAACAGGATCCATTGATGCTGGTCAGTGTCTCTTGATCCAATCAGCTGGAGCTATCTTCACCTTTTTTGAATCCGACCTGATTACCACCTTTTTCCTTAGTGTTGTAGGCCCCTACGGTTTTAACGTTCCCATTAATAATAAGAATTTTAATAATAATAATACTTATTATAACTAATACAATGGGGCTCTTTTTTTTTTTTACTCTATTCCAATACTGTCTCAGGAATTTATTATTAAAATTAAAGGTACTGTATATCTGTGGACTGTTTATATTTTTCTTTTACACAATTTTTGCAGGCTATTACCCTATTTCAGCTCATTTCAAAACCCAGCCCTATCTGAGATAAATCACCATCCCCAGGATGCCACCCACACATGTCGACTAACACCCAGGTACCTATTTACTGCTAGGTGAACAGGGACAGCAGGTGTAAGGAAACGCCCAGCGTTTCCACTCTTACCTGGGGTATACCTGGAGGGTATTCCGCGGATCAACGCCCCTGCGGACCGATCTGTGACCAGGCCTCGTGGTGGATCAGGGCCTGATCAGTCAGGCTGTTACTGTTGGCTGCACGTAAACCTAGTCAAATCAAATCAAGTTTATTCTCTATAAAGATTACAATGTGGGGTTTACATATTATAGGATATTGTGTAGTTTACATATATGAAACTAATTACAGAGAGGGCCACTATCACACCTAGCATGACTAGGCTAGGTGTGACAAAACCATTCACAAAACTTCCAGGCCATGGGAAAACCTGGGTAGCCACAGCCACTCAAGAGGGAGAGGTTTTTTAGTGTCAGGAAGGAAAAAAAACTGGCAGGATATGGCAGAAATCGTACACCAAATCCAGTCATTCCTGGAGTGGAACCACAGTCGATGGCCTCCACTCCAAACCAACAGATACAGATACTAATGCCGGAAAAAAAATCCCCCCCCAGTACCAACAATACCACCAGTCCGATAACATTCTTCTTTGCAAATATACAGGGTCTAAAGCCAGCAACAAACAACAAAATACCTTTCATCCGTGGACTGCTTGCAGAGGCAAAGGCAATGTTCGCGGCTTTCACTGAGACCCTCATAAAGGATCACTTGGACAACGAAATATGGATCCCAGGTTACAACCTATACAGATGTGACAGAGTAAACAGGCAAAAGGAAGGGGGGTTTGGCCTGTACATTGCAGAGTCACTTGTTTGCACAGAACTGCTAAATGCCTCAAATGATGTAGTGGAAGTTTTAGCAGAAAAGGTCGAGAACCAAAACCTAGTCATTGTGGTAGTCTACAAGCCTCCGGATGCAACATCCCAGCAATTCCAGGAACAGCTGTTAAAAATTGACCACTGTCTGGAAAATCTTCCAGCTCCTGCACCCAACATCTTGCTCCTGGGGGATTTCAACTTAAGGCACCTAAAATGGAGGAATATAGCAAATAATATTGTTGCAGTAATAACACCAGGAGGCAGCTCTGATGAAAACTCACACTCACGCGAGCTTTTAAATCTCTGCACAAAATTCAATTTAAACCAGCAAATAATAGAGCCTACTAGACTGGAGAATACACTAGACCTCATCTTCACTAACAATGATGATCTGATAAGAAATGTCACCATATCAAAAACAATATACTCAGATCACAACATAATTGAGGTTCAGTCATGTATGCGCGGAGCCCCAGACCGACATAAGGAGATTAGTCACGAGGAAGCATTCACCAAATTCAACTTCAATAACAAAAACATAAAGTGGGACCAAGTAAACAAAGTCCTAACCGATATAAGCTGGGAAGATATACTAAGCAACACAGACCCCAACTTATGCCTAGAACAGATTAACTCGGTGGCACTCGATGTATGCACAAGGCTTATTCCTCTAAGAAAAAGGAGGAGTAGATGAAAAATAGAAAGAGACAGGCGCTCCCTTTACAGGCGACGGAAAAGAATAACAGAGCGGCTAAAAGAGGTCAATATATCTGAAATGCGTAGGGAGACACTGGTCAGAGAAATAGCAAGCATCGAACTTAAGCTAAAAGAATCCTTTAGGAGTCAGGAATCGCGGGAAGAACTAAAAGCCATAAATGAAATCGAAAGAAACCCAAAGTATTTCTTCTCCTATGCCAAATCAAAATCGAGAACAACGTCCAGTATTGGGCCCCTACTTAAACAAGATGGGTCCTACACAGATGACAGCAAGGAAATGAGTGAGCTATTCAAGTCCCAATATGACTCAGTTTTTAGCAAGCCGCTAACCAGACTGAGAGTCGAAGATCAAAATGAATTTTTTATGAGAGCCACAAAATTTGATTAACACAAGCCTATCCGATGTTATCCTGACGCCAAATGACTTCGAACAGGCGATAAATGACATGCCCATGCACTCTGCCCCAGGGCCAGACTCATGGAACTCTGTGTTCATCAAGAACTGCAAGAAGCCCCTATCACGAGCCTTTTCCATCCTATGGAGAGGGAGCATGGACACGGGGTCGTCCCACAGTTACTAAAAACGACATAGCCCCACTCCACAAAGGGGGCAGTAAAGCAACAGCAAAGAACTACAGACCAATAGCACTAACATCCCATATCATAAAAATCTTTGAAAGGGTCCTAAGAAGCAAGATCACCACCCATCTAGAAACCCATCAGTTACACAACCCAGGGCAACATGGGTTTAGAACAGGTCGCTCCTGTCTGTCTCAACTATTGGATCACTACGACAAGGTCCTAAATGCACTAGAAGACAAAAAGAATGCAGATGTAATATATACAGACTTTGCAAAAGCCTTCGACAAGTGTGACCCTGGCGTAATAGCGCACAAAATGCGTGCTAAAGGAATAACAGGAAAAGTCGGTCGATGAATCTATAATTTCCTCACTAACAGAACACAGAGAGTAGTCGCCAACAGAGTAAAGTCCGAGGCAGCTACGGTGAAAAGCTCTGTTCCACAAGGCACAGTACTCGCTCCCATCTTGTTCCTCATCCTCATATCCGACATAGACAAGGATGTCAGCCACAGCACCGTGTCTTCCTTTGCAGATGACACCCGAATCTGCATGACAGTGTCTTCCATTGCAGACACTGCAAAGCTCCAGGCGGACATCAACCAAATCTTTCAGTGGGCTGCAGAAAACAATATGAAGTTCAACGATGAGAAATTTCAATTACTCAGATATGGTAAACATGAGGAAATTAAATCTTCATCAGAGTACAAAACAAATTCTGGCCACAAAATAGAGCGAAACACCAACGTCAAAGACCTGGGAGTGATCATGTCGGAGGATCTCACCTTCAAGGACCATAACATTGTATCAATCGCATCTGCTAGAAAAATGACAGGATGGATAATGAGAACCTTCAAAACTAGGGAGGCCAAGCCCATGATGACACTCTTCAGGTCACTTGTTCTATCTAGGCTGGAATATTGCTGCACACTAACAGCACCTTTCAGGGCAGGTGAAATTGCTGACCTAGAAAATGTACAGAGAACTTTCACGGAGCGCATAACGGAGATAAAACACCTCAATTATTGGGAGCGCTTGAGGTTCCTAAACCCGTATTCCCTGGAACGCAGGAGGGAGAGATACATGATTATATACACCTGGAAAATCCTAGAGGGACTAGTACCGAACTTGCACACGAAAATCACTCACTACGAAAGCAAAAGACTTGGCAGACGATGCAACATCCCCCCAATGGAAAGCAGGGGTGTCACTAGCACGTTAAGAGACCATACAATAAGTGTCAGGGGCCCGAGACTGTTCAACTGCCTCCCAGCACACATAAGGGGGATTACCAACAGACCCCTGGCAGTCTTCAAGCTGGCACTGGACAAGCACCTAAAGTCAGTTCCTGATCAGCCGGGCTGTGGCTCGTACGTTGGTTTGCGTGCAGCCAGCAGCAACAGCCTGGTTGATCAGGCTCTGATCCACCAGGAGGCCTGGTCACAGACCGGGCCGCGGGGGCGTTGACCCCCGGAACTCTCTCCAGGTAAACTCCAGGTAAACATTGCTAAATAATTGGTACAGATTATTTAGCAATGTGAATGGTTTTGTCTTGGTACAATATATAGTTTATATTGAAGCTCCTATATTGGAGTATCACAGGTAAACTTATGACTAGTGAAGATTCATGAGGTAACAGTTGTATTATGTATTTCTATATTTATAGTCAATTAGGTGAGTGTAAGTGTGAATTGTGGGGAATCACAGATATCGAGAGTAGGTCGAGGTTGTGTTTTATGTGTGTATGATACAAGAGACTTGGTGGTTTTCATGTAGTTAGCTGACGGTGGGGTGTGTCAGGGAGATAAGATGTTGTCTAATAGTAGTTTTGAAAGTGATGAATGTGTTTGCAGTTCTAGAGTTTTCAGGTAGGGGGTTCCAGATTTTAGGGCCTGTGGAAAATTACATTTATCTGAATGTAACTCATTATGTACATAACAGTAAATGATAACAAGGATAATTATTATTTATCAGTTACATAGACAAGTAGGAATTTGGGACACCTAGGTCACAAAAATGTCCCCCTTCGATACCTACAACTGTCTTATCCACAAGTTGCTCTAGACCTATTAATTACAAATGAATGATGCATCTCATCACCAAGAATTCTGGTAAATAAAAATTTGTGGACTGCATATTAAATTAATAAAGGATTATATATATATATATATATATATATATATATATATATATATATATATATATATATATATATATATATATATATATATATATATATATATATATATAAATATATATATATATACACATAACAGAAGGAGAATATCTTAATAACACTCACCAATTTAACTGGAGATCAAGGTGTATCATACTCAGAAAACCTCACTGTCTATCCATGAAAATAACACTGGCCAGAGTTAAACATAAACAGACTTATCTGAGGTTCCTGAAGCTGTCTTGTCCAGTCGCCTGATATCTCAAGTTATGCAGGAATGCACATCCAACAATTTCGTCTCCTATTTGAGAGGTGTCAGCCCAATTTTACCTCTAGAGCACGAAAATTCTTCTTATTTTCACTAACGTTTTCTTGACTCATTCAAAACACAATGGCGAGTCTCTTCCTGTCCACTCCATTCTCTTCTTTTAAAAATACACTTTTAATCAGGTTTATTTACACAGCATATTGGGAAATTATTTTCCATAGGTCCTTTTATGTACATTGAATTTTTGCATAGGTTTAGCCGGACAGGAGGGAATGTCATAGAGATGTTTGTCTGGTGTTATGCCTGTGAGTCCTGTCACAACTATCAAGCGTTTTAGGTCAAGGTTAATATTGGAATTTAAGGTTCTGTAAATGTAAGTTGCACAGTAGTAAGTGTGGATGTTCTGAACAGTGAGTAAGTTTAGATCTTTGAAGAATGGAGGGGGGATGTGTTGCCTGGGATTGGAGTGAGTGATTATTCTCACTGTGGCTTTTTGTTGGGTTATTATTGACTTTAGGTGTGTTACTGCAGTTGATCCCCAAGCACAAATACCATAGGTGAGGTATGGATAAATGAGTGAATGGTATAGTGTGAGAAGAGCAGATTGTGGCACATAGTATCGTATCTTGGAGAGGATCCCAACCGTTTTGGATACTTTTTTTGTTATGTGTTGGATATGGGTGCTGAAATTCAAAATTCAGGTTGCTGTCGAGGTGCAGGCCTAAGAATTTGTCCTCATTATATCTAGCAATAAGAGTGTTGTTGATCTTAATGTTAAGTTGTGTAACACCTGCTCTGTTACCAAACATAATATAGAAGGTTTTGTCAGTGTTAAGTGTAAGTTTATTGGCTGTCATCCAAGTAGATATTTTGAGTAGCTCCTCGTTAACAATGGTGTTGAGGATAGCAAGATTTGGGTGGGAATAACATAAGTCGTGTCGTCAGTAAAGAGAATGGGTTTCAGGTGTTGTGATACGTTGGGAAGATTATTGATGTATAATAGGAAGAGAAAGGGACCAAAGACACTTCCTTGTGGTACTCCAGTATCAAGTGGCCATGTTGATGAGGTTGTGTCTTTAATGGTGACATACTGATACCTATTAGTAAGGTAGGATTTGAAATATGCAAGTGCATGGCCTCTTATACCATAATGGTCAAGTTTGTGGAGTAGGATGCCGTGGTCTACTGTGTCAAAAGCTTTTCTTAGGTCAATAAAAATTCCTAGCGGATATTCCTTATTTTCCAGTGCTGTGTAAAGCACTGGAAAATAGTGCTTTTATTTTTTCTGAAGCCAAATTGGCAGGGATTGAGTATGTTTTGTGCTGTCATAAACGAATATAATCTCTTGTGCACGAGTTTCTCGAAGATTTTGGATAGCAATGGTAAGTTTGATATTGGTCTATAGTTGTTTACATCTGTAGGGTCACCACCTTTGTGTATTGGTGTAACTCTTGCTGTCTTGAGTAGTGTCGGGAAAGTGGTAGTTTCTAGTGACTTGTTAAAAAGTAATGAAATAGCAAGCGAAAGGACATGGGCCGCTCGCTTGTATAATAATGGTGGGACGTGAGACAGATTCCCTGAATTATTTTAGGTGACTTAATAATCGTGGTGACTTCAGTGGGCTCAGTAGGTGCAAGATAGAAGGAATTTGGGAAATTCCCATCTAAGTAATCATTTGCACGGGCGTTGGTACCTGTGATTTTACTGGCGAGATTAGATCCTATGGTTGAGAATAAGTTGTTTATCTTGTATCAACGGGATGCAGTGGTGTTTCGTTCGGTTTAGTTAGGACAATACCCTTGTTATTTTTTCAGTTTGTGGGTTCCCAGAATCTGAGTGTTTTCCAGTTTTTTTTTTTTATATTTCCTCTAGTTTCAGTGAATTTGCTGGAGTAGTACAATTGTTTGGCTATTTTTATTAGTTTTTTGAGAACTGATGAATAGTGATTAAGAATATCTTTGTGTATTTAGTCCTGTCTATATGGGTTTTCATATTGATGTTTCTTATCAATGGCTTTTAGTATGCTGCTAGTCAGCCATGGGCAACCGAGCCGTTTATTCGTGATCTGTTTCGTTTTTATAGGACAATGTTTGTTGTATAGTCTAAGTTATTTATTCAGAAATATGTCAGTCCAATCGTCAATACCACTGGCCTTGGAGAATTCTGTAGTCCAGTCAACTGTCTCTATCTCTGCTGTGAAATTACTTATTGAGGCTTCGTTATGGAGTCTAAATCAAACTGTTGTATTCCAGTGGTGGTTTACTAATGTTTGTTAAGAGGAAGGTAGGGTAGTGGCCTGTAGTGCTGTCTGTGATTATCCCTGATTTAAAGGAGGCTGGTACATTGGTCCATATGTGGTCTATTATGGTTCCACATGTCTCAGTCAGCCTGGTTGGTTTAGTTATTGTTGGTATGAGAAGTGTGTTGTTCATTTTGTTGATGAAATCAGTTACAGGCTGATCATCTGGTAGGTCAAGGTTGATATTGAAGTCTCCAGCTAAGAGAAGGTGGTGCTTGTTCATTCGTCTGTTTGTTATTAGTATCTTTAATTTCTCACTGAAATCTGGGATGTTTGTGTGTGGCATCCGGTAAATGGCACCGACTGTTATAGGAGTCTTAAGGGTTTTTACAGTAAAATTAGCAAAAATATATTCTCCATATTTATCACCACAACAATGTATCTACCTCATCTGCTGGAAAATGATAGGATGGATTATGAGAACCTTCAAAACTAGGGACGCCAAGCCCATGATGATTCTCTTCAAATCGCTTGTGCTTTCTAGGCTGGAATACTGCTATACACTAACGGCCCCCTTCAAGACTGGCGACATTGCAGACCTGGAGAGTGTGCAAAGAACTTTCACGGCACACATAAGTACGATAAGGCACCTAAATTACGGGGAACGGTTGAAGGTCCTTGATCTGTATTCCCTGGAACGCAGGGGAGATACATGATAATATACACTTGGAAGGTCCTGGAGGGATTGGTACCAAACCTGCACACGAAAATCACTCCCTCTGAAACAAAAGACTCGGCAGGAGATGCAACATTCCCCCGATGAAAAGCAGCGGCGCCACGAGTACACTGAGAGACAACACAGTAAGTGTCAGGGGTCCAAGACTGTTCAACTGCCTCCCAGCATACATAAGGGGGATTACCAATAGACCCCTGGCTGTCTTCAAGAAGGCACTGGACAGGCACCTAAAGTCAGTACCTGACCAACCGGGCTGTGGTTAGTACGTCAGCTTGCGTGCGGCCAGCAGTAACAGCCTGGTTGATCAGACACTGATCTACCATGAGGCCTGGTCTCAGACCGGGCCGCGAGGGCGTTGACCCCCGAAACCTTCTCCAGGTAAGCTATAGCAAGTGGTGCTAATACAAGATAGTTGGTTAGAGTAATAGATTGCAATACCACCACCTAACTGTATTCATCTAATTGTGGTTGCAGGGGTCGAGACTCAGCTCCTGGCCCCGTCTCTTCACTGACCGCCACTGGGTCCTCCCTCTCCCTGCTCCATGAGCTTTATCATATCTCGTCTTAAAACTATGTATGGTTCCTGCCTCCGCTACATCGCTTGCCAGACTGTTCCACTTCCTAACAACTCTGTGGCTGAAGAAATACTTCCTAACATCCCTTTGACTCATCTGAGTCTTCAGCTTCCAATTGTGACCTCTTGTTTCTGTGTCCCATCTCTGGAACATCCTGTCTCTGTCCACCTTGTCTATTCCACGCAGGATTTTGTATGTCGTTATCATGTCTCCCCTGACCCTCCTGTCCTCCAGTGTCGTCAGACCGATTTCCCTTAACCTTTCTTCATACGACATTCCCCTTAGCTCTGGAACCAGCCTTGTTGCAAACCTTTGCACTTTCTCTAATTTCTTGACGTGTATGTCCAGGTGTGGGTTCCAAACTGGTGCTGCATACTCCAGTATGGGCCTGACGTACACAGTATATAAAGTCTTGAACGATTCCTTACTGAGGTACCGGAACGCTATTCTCAGGTTTGCCAGGCGCCCATATGCCGCAGCAGTTATCTGGTTAATGTGTGCTTCTGGCGATGTACTCTGTATTATACTCACTCCTAGGTCTTTCTCATTGAGTGATGTTTGAAGTCTTTGGCCTCCTAGCCTATACTCTTCTTTGCCCTCCTCCGATCTTCACGACTTTGCATTTGGCGGGGTTAAATTCTAGGAGCCAGTTGCTGGGCCACGCATCCCGCCTGTCTAGGTCTCTTTGTAAACCTGTCTGGTCCGCTGTGTATCCTGGAAGTAGGTAGATATCAACTGTGTCCTGCTTAAGCCAGGTCTCAGTGAGAATAATACAGAAGGGTGTCTTTAAGGAATCAAGGAGTGCCAGGAGGTCATCATAGTGTTTACTTAAGGACCTGATGTTGTAGTTCTAGTACTATATCTGCAGTAGTGGGATGTTTGGACGAGTATATAGCTACTGCACATTGTTCAAATAGAGTGTAGTAACTAATAAACATAATGAATTTAGTGTTAACTATATATTGAGCTAGAATGAACTAAAGTACAACTAGGTATAAACTAATAAGATAAAATCACAACTTAAAATAGCTCCAGACTATCACTTGTAATTGCACTAAGATAAACATAAGTTGTTTACATGAACTAAAGTATAACTAGATATAAAGTGATGAGATAAAATTACAAATTAAAGTAGCAAAAGTATAATAAAATAAAAAAAAATGGCAATGATATGGTTGTAAGTAATATGATAGTAAGATGGTAGACAAGATAATAAAAAAGTTACAGTTGAATATACAAACTTGAAAATTTGGCAACAATAGGGTAAGAAAAGTATAAAATAAAGTTGGGCAAATACAGAGTAAAGTCCGAGGCAGCTACGGTGAAAAGCTCTGTTCCACAAGGCACAGTACTCGCTCCCATCTTGTTCCTCATCCTCATATCCGACATAGACAAGGATGTCAGCCATAGCACCGTGTCTTCCTTTGCAGATGACACCCGAATCTGCATGACAGTGTCTTCCATTGCAGACACTGCAAGGCTCCAGGCGGACATCAACCAAATCTTTCAGTGGGCTGCGGAAAACAATATGAAGTTCAACGATGAGAAATTTCAATTACTCAGATATGGTAAACACGAGGAAATTAAATCTTCATCAGAGTACAAAACAAATTCTGGCCACAAAATAGAGCGAAACACCAACGTCAAAGACCTGGGAGTGATCATGTCGGAGGATCTCACCTTCAAGGACCATAACATTGTATCAATCGCATCTGCTAGAAAAATGACAGGATGGATAATGAGAACCTTCAAAACTAGGGAGGCCAAGCCCATGATGACACTCTTCAGGTCACTTGTTCTATCTAGGCTGGAATATTGCTGCACTCTAACAGCACCTTTCAAGGCAGGTGAAATTGCTGACCTAGAAAATGCACAGAGAACCTTCACGGCGCGCATAACGGAGATAAAACACCTCAATTACTGGGAGCGCTTGAGGTTTCTAAACCTGTATTCCCTGGAACGCAGGAGGGAGAGATACATGATTATATACACCTGGAAAATCCTAGAGGGACTAGTACCGAACTTGCACACGAAAATCACTCACTACGAAAGCAAAAGACTTGGCAGACGATGCACCATCCCCCCAATGAAAAGCAGGGGTGTCACTAGCACGTTAAGAGACCATACAATAAGTGTCAGGGGCCCGAGACTGTTCAACTGCCTCCCAGCACACATAAGGGGGATTACCAACAGACCCCTGGCAGTCTTCAAGCTGGCACTGGACAAGCACCTAAAGTCAGTTCCTGATCAGCCGGGCTGTGGCTCGTACGTTGGTTTGCGTGCAGCCAGCAGCAACAGCCTGGTTGATCAGGCGCTGATCCACCAGGAGGCCTGGTCACAGACCGGGCCGCGGGGGCGTTGACCCCCGAAACTCTCTCCAGGTAAACTCCAGGTAATGAAGTATATAATAAAATAGATCAGTAATAGATAAAAAGGACAATGTTATGGTAAGTTACAATTAAAATAAGATAGAACAATGACGTGGTAAGTTGTAAATATTTGATGAAGTTGAGGTAATAATACAAAAATAATAATAAAGGGAGATTCTGTAGATATTCAACACAATTAAGACTAACGAGGCCATTAAATAAAGTGACATTCAAAAGTAATTAGGCTATTAGAATTTAAGAGAACACTTTATGGCAGTATATATAACTGTTAGAGGCAGATCATAACAGTAATGGCGGACAGTGGGTATAACCTGTACCCTGGTTGTGTTAACACAGCCTCACTCACGAATGTTTTAAGGTTATATTCCATAGAGATGAAATATCTCTACCCAGTGGGCTGTTTCCTGTGATTTTTTCGTCCCTCACAAAGCACTGGTGGATTTTTTGGACATGGCGTAATTTTCTTAGCCGATATAAGGAGGGTTTGTCTTGTGTTGGTGAGGCATCATTGAAGATAAGATAAGATAAGATTTCGTTCGGATTTTTAACCCCAGAGGGTTAGCCACCCAGGATAATCCAAGAAAGTCAGTGCGTCATCGAGGACTGTCTAACTTATTTCCATTGTGGTCCTTAATCTTGTCCCCCAGGATGCGACCCACACCAGTCGACTAACACCCAGGTACCTATTTGCTGCTAGGTGAACAGGACAACAGGTTTAAGGAAACGTGTCGAAATGTTTCCACCCGCCGGGAATCGAACCCGGGCCCTCCGTGTGTGAAGCGGGAGCTTTAGCCACCAGGCCACTGGGCCACCTGAAGTATACATCAGTTCTAATAGAAATGGATGTTTTTAGTAGATCGTTCCTTTGTACCTGGAGAGAGTTCCGGGGGTCAACGCCCCCGCGGCCCGGTCAGTGACCAGGCCTCATGGTGGATCAGGGCCTGATCAACCAGGCTGTTACTGCTGGCTGCACGCAATCCAACGTATGAGCCACAGCCCGGCTGGTCAGGTACCAACTTTAGGTGCTTGTCCAGTGCCAGCTTGAAGACAGCCAGGGGTCTATTGGTAATCCCCCTTATGTATGCTGGGAGGCAATTGAACAGTGTCGGGCCCCTGACACTTATTGTATTGTCTCTTAACGTGCTAGTGACACCCCTGCTTTTCATTGGGGGGATGTTGCATCGTCTGCCAAGTCTTTTGCTTTCGTTGTAAGTGATTTTCGTGTGCAAGTTCGGTACTAGTCCCCCTAGAATTTTCCAGGTGTATATAATCATGCATCTCTCCCGCCTGCATTCCAGGGAATACAGGTTCAGGAACTTCAAGCGCTCCCAGTAATGGAGGTGTTTTATCTCTGTTATGCACACCGTGAAGGTTCTCTGTACATTTTCTAGGTCAGCAATTTCACCTGCCTTGAAAGGTGCTGTTAGTGTGCAGCAATATTCCAGCCTAGATAGAACAAGTGACCTGAAGAGTGTCATCATGGGCTTGGCATCCCTAGTTTTGAAGGTTCTCATTATCCATCCTGTCATTTTTCTAGCAGATGTGATTGATACAGTGTTATGGTCCTTGAAGGTGAGATCCTCCGACATGATCACTCCCAGGTCTTTGACGTTGGTTTTTTGCTCTATTTTGTGGCCAGAATTTGTTTTGTACTCCGATGAAGATTTAATTTCCTCGTGTTTACCATATCTGAGTAATTGAAATTTCTCATCGATGAACTTCATATTGTTTTCTGCAGCCCACTGAAAGATTTGGTTGATGTCCGCCTGGAGCCTTGCAGTGTCTGCAATGGAAGACACTGTCATGCAGATTCGGGTGTCATCTGCAAAGGAAGACACGGTGCTGTGGCTGACATCCTTGTCTATGTCAGATATGAGGATGAGAAACAAGATGGGAGCGAGTACTGTGCCTTGTGGAACAGAGCATTTCACCGTAGCTGCCTCAGACTTTACTCTGTTGACTACTACTCTTTGTGTTCTGTTTGTGAGGAAATTATAGATCCATCTACCAACTTTTCCTGTTATTCCTTTAGCACGCATTTTGTGCACTATTACGCCATGGTCACACATGTCGAAGGCTTTTGTGAAGTCTGCATATATTACATCTGCATTTTTTATCTTCTAGTGCATCTAGGACCTTGTCGTAGTGATCCAGTGGCTGAGACAGACAGGAGCGACCTGCTCTAAATCCATGTTGCCCTGGGTTGTGTAACTGATGGGTATCTAGATGGGTCGCAATCTTGCTTCTTAGGACCCTTTCAAAGATTTTTATGATATTGGATGTTAGTGCTATCGGTCTGTAGTTCTTTGCTATTGCTTTACTGCCCCCTTTGTGGAGTGGGGCTATGTCTGTTGTTTTTAGTAACAGTGGGACGACCCCCGTGTCCATGCTCCCTCTCCATAGGATGTTAAAAGCTCGTGATAGGGGCTTCTTGCAGTTCTTGATGAACACGGAGTTCCATGAGTCTGGCCCTGGGGCAGAATGCATGGGCATGTCATTTATCGCCTATTCGAAGTCATTTGGCGTCAGGTTCTCTCATAAAAAATTCATTTAGATCTTCGACTCTCAGTTTGGTTAGCGGCTTGCTAAAAACTGAGTCATATTGGGACTTGAGTAGCTCACTCATTTCCTTACCGTCATCTGTGTAGGACCCATCTTGTTTAATTAAGTAGGGGCCCAATACTGGATGTTGTTCTCGACTTTGATTTGGCATAAGAAAAAAAATACTTTGGGTTTCTTTCTATTTCATTTATGGCTTTTAGTTCTTCCCGCGATTCCTGACTCCTATAAGTTTCCTTTAGCTTAAGTTCGATGTTTGCTATTTCTCTGACCAGTGACTCCCTACACATTGCAGATATATTGGCCTCTTTTAGCCGCTCTGTTATTCTTTTCCGTCGCCTGTAAAGGGAGGTGGTTCTGAATTTTAATAGCACTATTTTTTTTACCTGCTTGGTAGCCTATCAGTTTGCAATCTTTTAGTTCATCACTACATATGTTTAGGCGAAGGTGGTCCTTCATAAGCTGTAGGTTGGTCTCCATGCAAGTCTCTTGGGTGACAGTAGGTGGAAGATGTTTGCTATTAACTACAACAGCGTTAGATAGCTGTTGTTGGTCATTATGATCCTGGAAGTTGGTGATGACATTGGCAAGTTATAGATCCACTTTTAATCTTTCTTCTATGATGTTGGAAGTAAGCTGGGTGACTTGGTCTTTTAGAGTGTTGATGGTATCCACAGACTGGGTGTGGGTGTTACTTAGTTGTTCCAGTGTCTAGTTTATGTTCTAGAGCAGTGATCTTGCTGAGGTACTGTGCAATGGAAGCTTTAAGCTCCTGCATTTCATGAGTTACATACGAACCACAGCCCGGCTAGTCAGGTACCGACCTTAGGTGCCTGTCCAGCTCCCTCTTGAAGACAGTCAGGGGGTCTATTGGTAATCCCTTATGTATGCTGGGAGGCAGTTGAACAGTCTTGGGCCTCTGTCACTTATTGTGTTGTCTCTTAGGGTACTCATGGCACCCCTGCATTTCATTGGGGAAATGTTGCACTACCTGCTAAGTCTTAGGGAGTGATTTTCGTGCGTAGATCTGTGACTAGTCCCTCTAGGATTTTCCAAGTGTATATTATCACGTATCTTTCTCGCCTGCATTTCAAGGAGTACAGGTCAAGGGCCTTCAACCGTTCCCAGTAATTTAGCTGCTTTATGGTACTTATGCATGCAGTGAAAGTTCTCTGTATATTCTCCAGGTGTGCAATTTCGCTTTTAGATTTTTCAGAAGGACCCCTTGTAGTGGAACGGCTCTAGATATGAGGAACTGGAGGAATGTGTTTCCTCTTAGTTACAATGGAAGATGGTGGTGGTGTTTTGTCCGTCAGGAAATAACACAGCTTCTATTGTGTGATGTAGTTCAGCTGGGCTTGTGAGGTTTCTGGGGAGACCTAATTTAACTAATTATATGGTCACCTTGCCTTGGCAAATGTCTGTCAGAGACATGCCTTTCTGGCTTAAGTCTCAGCACCTTTGTTCATCACTGGCGTCAAATCCAGGTGTCAGGTCATACACGTGGTTGTGGAGGGTGCTTGGACCACCATATAAGCCCAAGAAACAGCTGAGCAGAAGAGATTTGGGCAGAGCTCTGGCCTGGGAGCAGAGCTGAGCTGGAGAGTCTCGGGAGGAGAGACTGTTGGAGACATCGGGCAGAGTACTGGCTTGGAGCAGTACTCGTGCTGTGTAGGTCTTGGGACCTGTGGCTTAGTTCCTGTAGTGAACTGTCCTCTGTACTATATTGTAAGTTATATTCATTCTCGTCAAGTTGATTGTGTTCCCTGTCTCACTGTTTATATGTACCACCCCATTTGTCTAAACCACAATAATGTTCTCCTGTTCCCAAATATATTATTGTACAAGGACTTAATAATAAACTGTGTTTGAGTAGAATAGTAATATTCACTGTCCCCGTTATTTATTCATTAGTTTATTTCAGTTAAAGCAGTGAGAGGGTGAGTAGTGTGGAGTGGTGGGTAGAGTAATGAGAGGTGAAGTTGTAGTCACCAGTTTTAGTTTAATATGTTTATTATGCACCCCATACCCATCCTGTGGGCGGTAGTCAAAAGATTACAGAGGTACATAATTGGTCCAGGGACTGGACTCCAAAGTTTTGATAGCTGAGCAAGTTACAGAGGCAACGAACTCACAATTTACAAAGGTAATGAACTCACAATTTACAAAGGTAATGAACTCACAATTTACAAAGGTAATGAACTCCAGGTAAGTCTGGTCACAATCATGACAAGTTACAAAGGTATTTACAGATTACAGAGGTACGTAATGGGTCCAGGGACTGGGCCCCCAAAGTTTTAATAGCTGAACTAGGTACAAAGGTAATGAGCTCAGAAGTTACAAAGGTAATGAATTCTGTAGAATGGTTACTTACGTTTATACTTTGGCTACAATCATGAACAAATTATAGAGTAATGAGCAATTCACACTTCCACACCCGGTCACAACTGTAATGAGTTATTGGTGCAAATATTGATTGTTGAGTCACACACACACCACACACACACACACACACACACACACACACACACACACACACACACACACACACACACACACACACACACACACACACACACACACACACACACACTTTAGTTTAATATCTTTATGCACCCCATACCCATCCTGTGGGCGGTAGTCAAAAGATTACAAAGGTACATAATGGGTCCAGTGACTGGACCCCAAAGTTATGATAGCTGAACTAGTTACAAAGGTAATGAACTCCAGGTAGATCTGGTCACTAATCATGGCAAGTTACAGAGGTAATGAATCAGCAGTGACCTCACATTACTTACCGACCTTCGCACTCATCCCTCCTACTGCCTCACCTGTCCCCTACCTACTGACTCCCTCCTCTTACCCCCATATTCCCCTAATCATTACCCCCCTACATGACATGGTGTCTAGTTCGAGGTTCTGACCAGAGCTTTGGTAAGAGGGGAGGGGGGAAAGAAGGATGGGTAAGGATGGAAGTTTGGGAAAGGTTGGGGGTGAGGAGGAGTAGGTGGGGTTATAAAAGGGTAGTGGCCTATCCACTTCGGTGTAATTTGAATATGCGTGTGTGCATATTGAGTGATTTATGAAGAGGTTGGTTATATGAGTAGGGTACACCTCCTGCCCATCAATTTCGCAATGCTATATTGTGTTATACCAGTGCGTCATTGAATTGGAAGGATGCATACTGCATAGAATTGCTTGCTTTTTTTTTTCGCAAGAGGTTGGTCAGGAGGCGCAGCTGCAGGCGAGGGTTGCCGGGCATTCGATGGAGGTTGGTTGCTCACCTGGAGTCGGCCAGCAACGCAGTGACTGAGGTGGTGTCCTGCTGTATTGTAGTAGTAGGTGCAACGAAGTCAGTTGTGAGGTGTTGGTTGATAGAAGTGGGTCACCTGGAGATGGGGAGCGCTTGTCCATGTTACTGGACATAGAATGGTTCCGGTGGTATCCATTCTTCGTCTTCAGGGAGGTCGCTTAAGATTTTGGGACGAGGGAAGTTCTCCTTGTGGATAAAGTGTCGGACTCTTTGTTGGAGGGTCATTCTTTGGGATCTGTGGGGAGGGGTGGTGATGGTATAGTCGGTTGTGTTCGCTGGTTGAGGGGGACTCTCTCTGTCAGGCATGTAGAGTTCCTGTATGTCATATAGTTGTCTCTTAGTAAGTTTGTCTAATCGGACGTTGATTGCGGGGATTCTCTGTTGTATGTGTAGGTCCTCTGATCTGATTCTGTCTCTGAGTCTGGTATTTGTGATGAAGCGGAGGGCTTTGTTTTGGACTCTTTGGAGTTTTAGCATGTTGGTTTTGGTTGTGAGTGACATGGGTATGCAGGGGTATTCCAGCAGAGGTCCGATCATCATCTTGTACAGGTGTAGTTTGATGTGGGGAGGGGCTGCTTTGAATCGATAAAGTTGGCCAAGGCGGGCTTTTGCTAGGTTTATCTTTTTGGTTATGTGGGTTGTAGAGTTGAGTAATCTGCCGATCTCGTATCCTAGGATCTTGTTAGGATTCCTTATAGCGATACGGGTGCCTCTGATGGAAATGCCCCCTTTTTCTTCTATGGTTGATGGTAAGCACCCAACGGTGCTGATGAGGACTTTGTCAGGGTTGGTTGTGATTCTCCATTTCTTCTCCCACCTGGCAGTTCTATTTAGTTCTTCATTCATTTTCTCGATTGCTCTCCTATGCTTGTTTGCACCAGCTGTAGGGGTGGAGGAGACAACATGGATGACATCGTCTGTGAATTGGGTGATGATGGTGTCGGTATGTTCAGGTTGGGGGAGGTCGTTGGCGTATATGTTGAAGAGGATGGGGCTGAGGCAGGAGCCTTGGGGTACTCCTGCTGTTGGTGTGAAGGGGGTTGATTCCGCTCCGTGGAAGGTGGGGATGATTTTTCTTCCTGTTAAGAAGTTGTAGATGAGCCTGAGAAAAGTCCAGTTGTGATCAGGGAGGTCTACGAGTTTGTAAATGAGACCGTCGTGCCAAAGGC
Organism: Cherax quadricarinatus; assembly: GCF_038502225.1. Taxonomy (NCBI): domain Eukaryota; kingdom Metazoa; phylum Arthropoda; class Malacostraca; order Decapoda; family Parastacidae; genus Cherax; species Cherax quadricarinatus. The sequence continues at coordinate 9,068,976 of NC_091353.1, forward strand.
TGTCAAAGGCCTTGTGTACGTCCCTGGTGGCGATAAGGGCCAGGTTCCCTTGCTTCTTCGGGCTGGCCACAGCATCATAGATGATGTTTATGGCATGCTGAGTGCTGCAGTGGGACCTGAAGCCGAACTGCCTTTCAGAGAATAGGTGGTTGAACTCCATGTAATAGTTGAGTCTGTTGGAGATTATTCTTTCAAAGACTTTGCCTGTGACTTCGAGTAGGGAGATGGGTCTGTAGTTCTCGGGATTGCGGTTGTCCTTGTTTGGTTTGGCGATGAAGATCATCTTAGCTGTCTTGAAAGCCACTGGGAAGTGACCAGATGCCAAGATGGCATTGTAGATATTCACTAGAGACATCTTGCAGTTACGGGGGAGGTACTTCAGTTGTTTAGCTCTTATGCCTGATGGGCCAGGAGCTGTGTTTCTCAGTCGCTCTATGACTTGGGATACTTCTCTGAGCATGATTGGTCTGGTGAGGGGATGTTCATCTTCAAGGGTAGCTGTGCCAATTGATGGTATAGGATGAAAGTCTTCTAGGTTCTCGTCCCGCCATTGGTTGACCCACTGGTAGTGGGTGTTGTTAAATCTTCTGCTGTCGTTGTGTGAGAGAATATTCTCCCATACTTCACCCATCAGCTTGGCTTGGTCCAGTGGGTCGTCAAGTAGGGTAGTCACTACCTCACCATTTGCGTCGGTGAAGGAGTGAGAGAGGTGTTGAGTGGGACTAAAATCACAAGGGTATTAAAAGAGGATAACATCAAAGCTGATTTCATAGACAACCTGGAAGCTTTCTACAACAGATGGGAACATAAAAAGTCTGGGCTGAATGGTACTGCTCTTGATACTGGCCATGTAGTCAGAAACTGTAAGGCTGGAGGTGATGTTCTGGTAGTCAGTAAATGTGGGGCTGATAGTGCTGTCCTGGGAGACAGTAATGGTGAAGCTGGAGGTGCTGTCCTGAGAGACAGTAATGGGGAAGCTGGAGGTGCTGTCCTGGGAGACAGTAATGGTGAAGCTGGAGGTGCTGTCCTGGGAGACAGTAATGGTGAAGCTGGAGGTGCTGTTCTGGGAGACAGTAATGGTGAAGCGGGAGGTGCTGTCCTGGGAGACAGTAATGGTGAAGCGGGAGGTGCTGTCCTTGGAGACAGTAATGGTGAAGCTGGAGATTTTGTCCAGGTAGTCGGGAATTTTACGCAGGAAGGAATACATATAAATGACCTCATAGGGGACAGGAGCCGTAGTGGGAAAACAAGTGTAGTCAAAGATAAGATAAAACCAATATAGCAAACTAGAAATACCGCAGGAAATAGCAAACAAGAGGACTCCACTAGCAATAGTGAGGATATATTACCAAAAACAACTGGTGGGAGCTCCATTGTTGGTGCTAGGGAGGATAGGAATAAGACAGGGAAACATGCACCAACAGGGAATACAGTCACAGAAACCCAAGGCAAACGGAAACCAAGCCTGTGCACATACTATGCACTTGGTATCTGCAGGCATGGGAAATCTGGAAAAACAGATGAGACGTGCAACTATGACCACCCTAGAAAATGCCGTGCCCATATGACAACAGGAAAATGCAAACTCCCTTCCTGTAAGCTTTTTCACCCTGAAATGGGTACCTCTTCAGTACAGGAAAGACTGTGATATAACTTAAATTGCCAGGCACACCATCTAAAGGAGACAAAAAGATACAAAACATCCAGGCCATGGGAAAACCTGGGTAGCCACAGCCACTCAAGAGGGAGAGGTTTTTTAGTGCCAGGAAGGAAAAAAAACTGGCAGGAAATGGCAGAAATCGTACACCAAATCCAGTCATTCCTGGAGTGGAACCACAGTCGATGGCCTCCACTCCAAACCAACAGATACAGATACTAATGCCGGAAAAAAGTCCCCCCCCTAGTACCAACAATACCACCAGTCCAATGACATTCTTCTTTGCAAATATACAGGGTCTAAAGCCAGCAACAAACAACAAAATACCTTTCATCCGTGGACTGCTTGCAGAGGCAAAGGCAATGTTCGTGGCTTTCACTGAGACCCACATAAAGGATCACTTGGACAACGAAATATGGATCCCAGGTTACAACCTATACAGATGTGACAGAGTGAACAGGCAAAAGGGATGGGGGGTTGGCCTGTACATTGCAGAGTCACTTGTTTGCACAGAACTGCTTAATGCCTCAAATGATGTAGTGGAAGTTTTAGCAGTAAAGGTCGAGAACCAGAACCTAGTCATTGTGGTAGTCTACAAGCCTCCAGATGCAACATCCCAGCAATTCCAGGAACAGCTGTTAAAAATTGACCACTGTCTGGAAAATCTTCCAGCTCCTGCACCCAACATCTTGCTCCTGGGGGATTTCAACTTAAGGCACCTAAAATGGAGGAATATAGCAAATAATATTGTTGCAGTAATAACACCAGGAGGTAGATCTGATGAAAACTCACACTCACACGAGCTTTTAAATCTCTGCACAAAATTCAATTTAAACCAGCAAATAATAGAGCCTACTAGACTGGAGAATACACTAGACCTCATCTTCACTAACAATGATGATCTGATAAGAAATGTCACCATATCAAAAACAATATACTCAGATCACAACATAATTGAGGTTCAGACATGTATGCGTGGAGCCCCAGACCGACATAATGAGATTAGTCACGAGGGAGCATTCGCCAAATTCAACTTCAATAACAAAAACATAAAGTGGGACCAAGTAAACCAAGTCCTAACCGATATAAGCTGGGAAGATATACTAAGCAACACAGACCTCAACTTATGCCTAGAACAGATAAACTTGGTGGCACTCGATGTATGCACAAGGCTTATTCCTCTAAGAAAAAGGAGGAGTAGATGTAAAATAGAAAGAGACAGGTGCTCCCTTTGCAGGTGACGGAAAAGAATAACAGAGCGGCTAAAAGAGGTCAATATATCTGAAATGCGTAGGGAGACTGGTCAGAGAAATAGCAAGCATCGAACTTAAGCTAAAGGAATCTTATAGGAGTCAGGAATCGCGGGAAGAACTAAAAGCCATAAATGAAATAGAAAGAAACCCAAAGTATTTCTTCTCCTATGCCAAATCAAAGTCGGGAACAACGTCCAGTATTGGGCCCCTACTTAAACAAGATGGGTCCTACAAAGATGACAGCAAGGAAATGAGTGAGCTACTCAAGTCCCAATATGACTCAGTTTTTAGCAAGCCGCTAACCAGACTGAGAGTCGAAGATCAAAATGAATTTTTTATGAGAGAGCCACAGAATTTGGTTAACACAAGCCTATCCAATGTTATCCTGACGCCAAATGACTTCGAACAGGCGATAAATGACATGCCCATGCACTCTGCCCCAGGGCCAGACTCATGGAACTCCGTGTTCATCAAGAACTGCAAGAAGCCCCTATCATGAGCCTTTTCCATCCAATGGAGAAGGAGCATGGACCCGGGGATTGTCCCACAGTTACTAAAAACAACAGACATAGCCCCACTCCACAAAGGGGGCAGTAAAGCAACAGCAAAGAACTACAGACCGATAGCACTAACATCCCATATCATAAAAATCTTTGAAAGGGTCCTAAGAAGCAAGATCACCACCCATCTAGAAACCCATCAGTTACACAACCCAGGGCAACATGGGTTTCGAACAGGTCGCTCCTGTCTATCTCAACAATTGGATCACTATGACAAGGTCCTAGATGCACTAGAAGACAAAAAGAATGCAGATGTAATATATACAAACTTTGCAAAAGCCTTCGACAAGTGTGACCATGCGTAAAGCGCATAAAATGCGTGCTAAAGGAATAACAGGAAAAGTCGGTCGATGGATCTATAATTTCCTCACTAACAGAACACAGAGAGTAGTCGTCAACAGAGTAAAGTCCGAGGCAGCTACGGTGTAAAGCTCTGTTCCACAAGGCACAGTACTCGCTCCCATCTTGTTCCTCATCCTCATATCCGACATAGACAAGGATGTCAGCCACAGCACCGTGTCTTCCTTTGCAGATGACACCCGAATCTGCATGACAGTGTCTTCCATTGCAGACACTGCAAGGCTCCAGGCGGACATCAACCAAATCTTTCAGTGGGCTGCAGAAAACAATATGAAGTTCAACGATGAGAAATTTCATTTACTCAGATATGGTAAACACGAGGAAATTAAATCTTCATCAGAGTACAAAACAAATTCTGGCCACAAAATAGAGCGAAACACCAACGTCAAAGACCTGGGAGTGATCATGTCGGAGGATCTCACCTTCAAGGACCATAACATTGTATCAATCGCATCTGCTAGAAAAATGACAGGATGGATAATGAGAACCTTCAAAACTAGGGATGCCAAGCTAATGATGACACTCTTCAGGTCACTTTTTCTATCTAGGCTGGAATATTGCTGCACACTAACAGCACCTTTCAAGGCAGGTGAAATTGCTGACCAAGAAAATGTACAGAGAACGTTCACGGCGCACATAACGGAGATAAAACACCTCAATTACTGGGAGCGCTTGAGGTTCCTAAACCTGTATTCCCTGGAACGCAGGAGGGAGAGATACATGATTATATACACCTGGAAAATCCTAGAGGGACTAGTACCGAACTTGCACACGAAAATCACTCACTACGAAAGCAAAAGACTTGGCAGACGATGCAACATCCCCCCAATGAAAAGCAGGGGTGTCACTAGCACGTTAAGAGACCATACAATAAGTGTCAGGGGCCCAAAACTGTTCAACTGCCTCCCAGCATACATAAGGGGGATTACCAACAGACCCCTGGCAGACTTCAAGCTGGCACTGGACAAGCACCTAAAGTCGGTTCCTGACCAGCCGGGCTGTGGCTCGTACGTTGGTTTGCGTGCAGCCAGCAGTAACAGCCTGGTTGATCAGGCTCTGATCCACCAGGAGGCCTGGTCACAGACTGGGCCGCGGGGGCGTTGACCCCCGGAACTCTCTCCAGGTAAACTCCAGGAGTGTGTTTGGCCCCTAGTAGTCTGCGGATCGTGCTCCAGAATTGGTCTCGGTGGCGTTTGTACTGGTTAGCTTGGCGCACCAGATATTCCCAAAGATCTCTTTTATGTTGGGTTATTAGGGCGATTAGCTCTCTTCTCGATCTTAGTAGGGCTTCCCGAGAGGGTTGCCCTGTGAGGAAGTGTCTACTGCATTCTAATTGGTGTCTAAGCGGTGGTGGTTCTTATTTTTATAGTAGGAACCAGTCCCATGTGCCTTATTTTTGACTGCTCGGCTATACTTATGTTATGCTACCATTTTTTTTTCTTGTGTGTGTAAAGCTAAAGTAAATATTATAATGATATTATATTCATAGTGACCTTAACTGACCTTTTTTTTGACGGTGGGTCTGAATAATTGTTTGGGTGTAATATTATATTTGGTGGAGTTGGTTGTTGGTTTGAGATAAATGGTGGAGAATATCAGTATTTGGGTGAGACTTTTGGGGGAAGCAATTACTGGCCGAAATTGAATATTTACAGAGGAACGAGAAGTCACCCAGCCCACCTTGGAAGACTAGCCCACAACTGTCACCCACTGATGAGATGCCTATGATTATTATCCACCTGATATGCCCAGTCACTCAGCTGATGTACCCCAGTAGATGTATTGCTGCCCTGGTCTGTCATCCATTGTAGTGGGTGTCTGTCTGCGTCACCCAGCCTCTGTGACCATCACCTGCGGACCGCCAGTTACCCGCAGTTGCCAGGGATGGGTGACCGCACCTGCTGTTGATGACCTGAAGTGACCTCACCTCACCTCACCTCGAGCAACCGACAAAAGCCTGCCACTGCTGATGTCGGCTGCTGTGATGCTGTCTGCAATGCTGTGGCCGTGCTGCAATGCTGTAGCCGTGATGCGATGCTGTAGCCGTGCTGCAATGCTGTAGCCATGCTGCGATGCTGTGGTCGTGCTGAGATGCTGTAGCCGTGCTGTGATGTTGAGATGCTGCGGCCGTGCTGTGAAGCTGAGATGCTGGGACCGTGCTGCGATGCTGTAGCCGTGCTGTGTGCTGCTGTGATACGGCCGTGCTGTGATGGATATGCTGTGGCCGTGCTGTGATGCTGCGATGCTGCCTAGCTCAAGAGGAGGAGATGGCGGTGATACTGCAGTGGTTTGTGAGGGATTCTGGCTGGTGTGCCAGGACAAGAGAATCTACTATGAAGGAGTTGCCATCCTCGGAGATGTGGAAGGACGTGAGCTGCGGAGATGGACTCCAGCTGCTGGGACCAGCCTGCTTTCAAGGGCGGCATGGAGGTGTGTCCTGCCTTGCTGGTCGACCTGTACGACCGGTATGCGGGGATGCCCTGCCAGCCATGACAGACAATTAAGAGTGTGAGATGTCCCCAGCCTACTTTGACTTGCCAGAAGTGTTAGTGTTACCTGTGTGAAATAAGGTGACCTTGAATACGGTCCAGTGATTATGGCCGCCTTGTTTTATGAGGCCAGTGAATCCTAGTAGTGGCATAGAATAATAGAGGGTCTTAGCTGCGATGCCTGCCCTGTCTCGATTTTCAGATGTAGGGTGCATGTGAAGTGTGCTGAAATGCGACCTTGGTTCAAATTCAATTCAAATTCAAAGTTTATTCTCTATAAGGATTACAATGCTGAGTTTACAGAAATTTGGTTATTGTTTGGTTTACATGTAGTAAAATTGTGATTACAGAGTGTACCACTAGAACGCTTAGCATGGCTAGGCATTTCGGGCAGACTTAGTTTTATTCTTAAGTAGTTTTTATTCTTAATTGTGGTCGTGAAGTGGTCCAGTTGCAGTTACTTGAAAGAATGCAACCCGTTGGAGCAGTTTTCCACGCCAAAGAAGCCTAGAGAGGTTTGGCCCAATGGTTAACGTGCGAGGGTGACTAGCATTGGCTAGTGCATTTCTAGTAGAAGTAGGGAAGGCACTGGAGCCCGATATTTAGGTTTAAGGAGAAATGACGGGTAAGGAGGCTTTGCACCAGAGAGCAACTGTTATGCTGGTCAACTGCCAGGTGTACTGATTATGCTGCCTTGTGGTAGATGAGAAGGTTGAGGGAAATATATATAGTGGAATAATTTAGTATTATGTATAATTTTGTCTTTGTATTGTAATAGATTTAAAGGGTTAGGATTAAAATAGTCTAATACCTTAGGACAAATTGTCCTAGTTCTCAGATATTTTAAATTGGGGGAGAAAGGGGGATGTGATGTAGTCCAGCTGGGCTTGTGAGGTCTCTGGGGAGACCTAATTTAACCAATTATATGGTCACCTTGCCTTGGCAAATGTCAGTCAGAGACACGCCTTTCCGGCTTAAGTCTCAGCACCTTTGTTCGTCACTGGCGTTAAATCCAGGCGTCAGGTCGTACACGTGGTTGTGGAGGGTGCTTGGACCACCATATAAGCCCAAGGAACAGCTGAGCAGAGAGATTCGTGCGGAGCTCTGGCCTGGGTGCAGAGCTCCTGAACAGAGAGACTTCGAGCGGAGCTGCTGCTAAGATAAGATAAGATTTCGTTCGGATTTTTAACCCCAGAGGGTTAGCCACCCAGGGTAACCCAAGAAAGTCAGTGCGTCATCGAGGACTGTCTAACTTATTTCCATTGGGGTCCTTAATCTTGTCCCCCAGGATGCGACCCACACCAGTCGACTAACACCCAGGTACCTATTTGCTGCGAGGTAAACAGGACAACAGGTGTAAAGAAACGTGTCAAAATGTTTCCACTCACCGGGAATCGAACCCGGGCCCTCCGTGTGTGAAGCGGGAGCTTTAGCCACCAGGCCACCGGGCTGGGGTGCAGGGCTCGGGAGAAGGCTGCTGAAGTCTCTGGTGGAGACTGTTGGAGGTATTGGACAGAGTACTGGCTTGGCGCAGTACTCGTGCTGTGTAGGTCTTGGGACCTGTGGCTTAGTTCCTGTGATGAACTGTCTTCTGAACCATATTGTAAGTTATATTCATTCTCATCAAGTTGATTGTGTTCCCTGTCTCACTGGAGTTTACCTGGAGAGAGTTCCGGGGGTCAACACCCCCGCGGCCCGGTCTGAGACCAGGCCTCCTGGTGGATCAGAGCCTGATCAACCAGGCTGTTGCTGCTGGCTGCACGCAAACCAACATACGAGCCACAGCCCGGCTGATCCGGAACTGACTTTAGGTGCTTGTCCAGTGCCAGCTTGAAGACTGCCAGGGGTCTGTTGGTAATCCCCCTTATGTGTGCTGGGAGGCAGTTGAACAGTCTCGGGCCCCTGACACTTATTGTATGGTCTCTTAACATGCTAGTGACACCCCTGCTTTTCATTGGGGGGATGGTGCATCGTCTGCCAAGTCTTTTGCTTTCGTAATGAGTGATTTTCGTGTGCAAGTTCGGTACTAGTCCCTCTAGGATTTTCCAGGTGTATATAATCATGTATCTCTCCCTCCTGCGTTCCAGGGAATACAGGTTTAGGAACCTCAAGCGCTCCCAATAATTGAGGTGTTTTATCTCCGTTATGCGCGCCGTGAAAGTTTTCTGTACATTTTCTAGGTCGGCAATTTCACCTGCCTTGAAAGGTGCTGTTAGTGTGCAGCAATATTCCACTAACAGCACCTTTCAAGGCAGGTGAAATTGCTTATATGTACCATCCCATTCATCTAAACGCAATAATGTTCTCCTGTTCCCAAATATATTATTGTACAAAGACTTAATAATAAACTGTGTTTGAGTAGAATAGTAATATTCACTGTCCCCGTTATTTTCTCCATTTATTTATGTTTAGTTAAAGTAGTGAGAGGGTGAGTAGTGTGGAGTGGTGGGTAGAGTAATGAGAGGTGAAGTTGTAGTCACCAGTGACCTCACATTACCTACCAACCTCCACACTCGTCCCTCCTACTGCCTCGCCTGTCCCCTACCTACTAAGTAAGTTTATTCAGGTATACACAAATACAGTTACATAGAATTATCATACATAACAGCATATGTGTAGAGAACCTGGGATAACCCAAAAAAGTCAGACACGGTGATTTATTTCCATTGGGGCCTGACTGACTCCCTCCTCTTACCTCTTATTCCCCTAACCAATACCTCCCTACATGACAATTGATACAGATCTAAATTAGATGATACAGTCAGCGAATTGGATTTAGATTTTGCCACTGAAGCTGGTATCGTACTTAGCTCACACATTGAGGTCCGGAGATCGAATCTCTGGTACGGCTGGAAAACATTAGGTGTTTCCTCAAAATACCTGATGTTTATGCTCACCCATCAGTAAAATAGGTGTTAGTGGACTGGTGTGGGTCGCATCCTGGGTGTTAGTGGACTGGTGTGGGTCGCATTCTGGGTGTTAGTGGACTGGTGTGGGTCGCATCCTGGGTGTTAGTGGACTGGTGTGGGTCGCATCCTGGGTGTTAGTGGACTGGTGTGGGTCGTATCCTGGGTGTTAGTGGACTGGTGTGGGTCGCATCCTGGGTGTTAGTGGACTGGTGTGGGTCGCATCCTGGGTGTTAGTGGACTGGTGTGGGTCGCATCCTGGGTGTTAGTGGACTGGTGTGGGTCGCATCCTGGGTGTTAGTGGACTGGTGTGGGTCGCATCCTGGGTGTTAGTGGACTGGTGTGGGTCGCATCCTGGGTGTTAGTGGACTGGTGTGGGTCTCATCCTGGGTGTTAGTGGACTGGTGTGGGTCGCATCCTGGGTGTTAGTGGACTGGTGTGGGTCGCATCCTGGGTGTTAGTGGACTGGTGTGGGTCACATCCTGGGTGTTAGTGGACTGGTGTGGGTCGCATCCTGGGTGTTAGTGGACTGGTGTGGGTCGCATCCTGGGTGTTAGTGGACTGGTGTGGGTCGCATCCTGGGTGTTAGTGGACTGGTGTGGGTCGCATCCTGGGTGTTAGTGGACTGGTGTGGGTCGCATCCTGGAGTTTACCTGGAGAGAGTTCCGGAGATCAACGCCCCCGTGGCCCGGTCTGTGACCAGGCCTCCTGGTGGATCAGTGCCTGATCAACCAGGCTGTTACTGCTGGCTGCATGCAAACCAACGTACGAGCCACAGCCCGGCTGATCAGGAACCGACTTTAGGTGCTTGTCCAGTGCCAGCTTGAAGACTGCCAGGGGTCTGTTGGTAATCCCCCTTATGTATGCTGGGAGGCAGTTGAACAGTCTCGGGCCCCTGACACTTACTGTATGGTCCTCGGACAAAACTGACCTAATTTGCGGAAAATATGGTCTATGGTCTGTATACCTTGTAGAAAAATAAAAACATTTAATGTCTTTCCTCGGGACAAATTATTAACTCCCGAAGGAGCATTTAAAAATATTTTGAGAGTTCATACATTACATGAGAGTAGAATTAGCTCAAACACATATGAGAATTCATACAGGTCATGAGTGTATATTTACCGACTCATAGGCATATGAGTATACCATTAAGCTTTTTACCTGTCAGAGATTCAAACTAATAATGACACTGAAAATAATACTGACGTTAAATGTAAACTTATTTAATTATGAGTGAAATCATCCAATATTGACAGGTGTAAGCGTTAATATTTTTACATGATAATTTCCATAAGAGAAAACAAATATAAGATTTAACAATAACTTTAATATTTAAAATTTTATATTTAGAATGTTACAGAAATTTGATTTTTATGGGTAACTAAACTAAAAATAAACTATCTCTAGTTTTTTTTTTTATATGTATTTTAAAATTGGTTGGTTAGCCGGTTAATTAGGCTTAAGCCTATCTACTACTTAAAGGGTTATTAAGCCTGCATGTCACCTGTTCACCAAGCCCAGAATGCTTTATTCTCTAAAAAAAGAGATATGGTAAGGTAAAGTTTGTCAGGAAACAGGACGTGTTGCCTGACGCTGGTCTTAGTCATAAAATTCAAATTCAAATTCAAATTCAAACTTTATTCTCTATAAGTATTACAATGCTGAGTTTACAGAATTTGGTTATTGTGTGGTTTACATGTAGTAAAATAATAATTACAGAGTGTACCACTAGAACGCCTAGCATGGCTAGGCATTTCAGGCCTAGCCCGATGTCATATGACCTTCCCCTGGCTTCCCCTCAAGGAAGGTTCCTTGATGTTGGTGAGGGGCTCTTGATTTAGGGAATTGGATCTGTGCTCAAGTTCCACGAATTAAGCCTGAATGCCTTCCACATCCCCCCCCCAGGCGCTGTATAATCCTCCGGGTTTAGCGCTTCCCCTTGATTATAATAATAATTATAATAATAATAATTCCACTGGCTTACCGGTCCACCCCTTTAAAAATTATGGTCATAGTTATAACTGCAAGAAATGCATATCACGTGCCTTCAGCATTTTATGGATTATTATTATTATTAAAGCTTCGCGGGTATTCTCCCGGCCCGGGCCTTTTCCAAGTGGTGGCCCGGCCTTGGCTCCCTCTTTAGGGAGTGTCTGAGACCTAAGTCTCCCATGGGAGGAGGAACAAGTACCTCCTCATCTTTGGGACCAACTGTCCCCAGGCCTAGCCACAAGCTAGGCCTCTCTGGTCTGCCATCCCCGCCCCAAGGGAACAAATGGGAATGACAGTCTTATGAGCTAAAGGCTCGGACTCAGGCACCTACCCTACCCTAGAAGGGTTAGGCATGGTGTCGATCATTTTATGGGGAGGGAGCATGGATACAGGGGTTATACCACACACACTAAAAACAACAGACAGCCCCACTCCACAAAGGTGGCAGTAAAGCGACTGCAAAGAACTACAGACCGATAGCACTAACATCCCATATATAAAAATCTTTGAGAGGGTTCTAAGAAGCAAGATAGCCAACTACCTAGATATCCATCAATTACACAAACCAGGGCAACACGGGTTTAGAGCAGGTCGCTCCTGCCTGTCCCAGCTACTGGACCACTATGACAAGGTCCCGGATGCTGTAGAGGATAAACAAAATACAGATGTAGTATACACACACTTTGCAAAAGCTTTCGACAAGTGTGACCATGGTGTAATAGCACACAAAATGCGGGATAAAGAAATAACAGGAAAAGTTGGTAGATGGATCTATAACTTCCTGACAAATAGAACACAAAGAGTAATAGTAAACAGAGTAAAGTCCCAGGTAGCCACAGTAAAAAGTTCTGTTCCACAAGACACAGTACTTGCTTCCATTTTATTCCTCATCCTCATTTCAGACATGCGGATGACACCCGGATCACCATGGCAGTGACCTCCATCGAAGACACTGGGAGACTCCAAGTGGACATCAACCAAATCTTCGAATGGGCCACTCAAAACAATATGAAGTTCAACGAGGAGAAATTTCAACTACTCAAATATGGGAAACTTGAGGAAATTAAAAATGTATCAGGGTATACGACAAAGGCTAACCATACAATAGAGCGAAAGAGTAATGTGAAGGACCTGGGAGTGTGTGACTGGACTGCCTCCATGTGAGCTGTCTACCCTGGCAAGCTCTGTTGACACCGAGCCCTGAGGTCGGTACCTCAGCCTCACAAGTGGCTTATAGGACAGATTTTCAGAAATGACTGATGTTGCAAGAAATCTCTACTGCATGCACATGTAAAGGACTAACTTACTTGGTGTTGGAGAATGTGTCTCGGTCTTCAACCTCCCTAACTTTTAGTCCCTGTGGACTTCCCCTCAGAACCACGTGCAACCGGGAGCCTTAATTTCTCCAATATTCAATCGTTATTAGTGACCTGCTTGCACCTCAGAAATTCCTGTTTCCAAGGGGGTGTGTAGCCCCTAGACTATGCAGAAATGGACACTAGCTTCTAGGCTGACAAGAGACGCCGGTACGTACTGGTCATGAACTGCCGGCTGACACAAAGGCCACAGCACGACTCATTCACAATTTTCCCCAGACACTGGCCAAGATCCTAAGAAAAATGAGAGGTCTTGTCTTACTGTATTTGCTTGACGGAGGACATCTACGGTACGTCGAGGTGCCTCCATCAGATTTCTCCAGGTCTAGTATGTGAAGACACGTGGGGGGCGCCGCCTGCTGATCACAGCACTTGCTCAGATGGTGTCTAGTCTTAGAAGAAAGGGCACTGTGGTCTCAGACCCATGCCCCAGTATTCAAACTTGGGCTGCCAGTTCTCCATGGCTAACATAGCCTAGTGTTTGCCTACATTATCGGCCTACTACTACCTGTGTTAAGGTCTTAGGTCTACATTATTATTATCTACAGTTGCCTCAATAATCCTAATATTAGTGTACTAACAGTATAAACTACCTACTTCTTCCCTGAAGGGTAAATCTATCAATTAAGGAGTACCTTCCAACCACCTTCACCAACCCGGGTGAGTGTATGTTGTGGGTGGGTGTAAGGGCCTTCAAACGGCGTGTTTCCCCCCGTTGGGACTTCTAGGACCGAATAAATTCCAACAGAGTGATAATGTCAGAGGATCTCGCCTTCAAAGACCACAACAATGTTTCTACCTCATTTGCTAATAAAATGATAGGATGGATAATGAGAACCTTCAAAACTAGGGATGCCAAGCCCGTGATGATTTTCTTCAAATCACTTGTGCTCTCTAGGCTGGAATACTGCTGTACACTAACTGCCCCCTTCAAGACTGGCGACATTGCAGACCTGGAGAGTGTACAAAGAACTTTCAAGGCACACATAAGTACGATAAGGCACCTTAACTACTGGGAACAGTTGAAGGTCCTTGATCTGTATTCCCTGGAATGCAGGCGAGAAAGATACATGACAATATACACTTGGAAGGTCCTGGAGGGTTTGGAAAGAAAACCTACACACGAAAATCACTCCCTATGAAAGCGAGAGACAACACAAGAAGTGTCCGGGGCCCAAGACTGTTCAACTGCCTCCCAGCCTACATAAGGGGGATTACCAATAGACCCCTGGCTGTCTTCAAGAAGGCACTGGACAGGCACCTAAAGTCAGTACCTGACCAACCGGGCTGTGGTTCGTACCTCAGTTTGCGTGCGGGCAGCAGTAACAGCCTGGTTGATCAGACCCTGATCCACCGTGAGGCCTGGTCTCAGACCGGGCCGCGGGGGCGTTGACCCCCCGAAACCCTCTCCAGGTAAGTGTATACACAACGCGAGACACCTCCGAGTGTACATATTCTGAAATCAGAACTGTATTTATATCCTAATTTACTTAGTTTTTGTTTATTTTAATTTAAGTACTATATACACATGCTCATATTAATCAACTTTTATTTTTCCTGGGACAGAAAATCAACAATATTTTAAATGTATAAAAAAACAACAATGTTGTCCAAGGATCCCAATGGAAGTAAGTCATTTTGACTCCTTTGAGTTATCCTAGCTAATTTACTCATGTTACTATGCAAATCAACCACAGGAGCTTGCAATTTCGGAGGAACGAGTAGGAAGTCCACGTAGATTAGTTCAGGGGAACTTTGCAGCTAGAACATTCCTAGAACTATACGTCTCTACAGGAACTTATTATTATTATTATTTATTATTAAAGATTAGCCGGTATTCTCCCGGCCCGGGCCTTTTCCAAGTGGTGGCCCGGCCTTGGCTCCCTCTTTAGGGAGTGTCTGAGATCGAAGTCTCCCATGGGTGGAGGCACAAGTACCTCCTCATCTTTGGGACCAACTGTCCCCAGGCCTAGCCACAAGCTAGGCCTTTCTGGTCTGCCATCCCCGCCACAAGGGGGCAAATGGGAATGACAGTCTTATGAGCTAAAGGCTCGGGCTCGGGCACCTACCCTACCCTAGAAGGGTTAGGCATGGTGTCGATCACAGGAACTTTAGCCTGTTATTCTCTTACTTCACTGCACTGTTCCCTATTAATTAAGTAAATAACTAAGTCTATTCAGGTACAGATACACATAAATACAGTTACATAAATTACCATACATAACAGGATAACCCAAAAAAACAAAAAATCTAAGTGACTTATTTCCACTGGTGTCCATCCCCTGACATACTTGGATCGAAGGGGATTCCAAGATATTTCACTGAAGATACTTAAGTGATGGGTCTCCATCGTTGAACTTCATATTGTTTTCTGCAGCCCACTGAAAGATTTGATTGATGTCAGCCTGGAGCCTTGCAGTGTCTGCAATGGAAGACACTGTCATGCAGATTCGGGTGTCATCTGCAAAGGAAGACACGGTGCTGTGGCTGACATCCTTGTCTATGTCAGACATGAGGATGAGGAACAAGATGGGAGCGAGTACTGTGCCTTGTGGAACAGAGCTTTTCACCGTAACTGCCTCAGACTTTACTCTGTTGACTACTACTCTGTGTTCTGTTTGTGAGGAAATTATAGATCTATCTACCAACTTTTCCTGTTATTCCTTTAGCACGCATTTTGTGCGCTATTACGCCATGGTCACACTTGTCGAAGGCTTTTGTAAAGTCTGCGTATATTACATCTGCATTTTTTATCTTCTAGTGCATCTAGGACCTTGTCGTAGTGATCCAGTAGCTGAGACAGACAGGAGCGACCTGTTCTAAACCCATGTTGCCCTGGGTTGTGTAATTGATGGGTTTCTAGATGGGTGGTGATCTTGCTTCTTAGGACCCTTTCAAAGATTTTTATGATATGGGATGTTAGTGCTATTGGTCTGTAGTTCTTTGCTATTGCTTTACTGCCCCCTTTGTGGAGTGGGGCTATGTCTGTTGTTTTTAGTAACTGTGGGACGACCCCAGTGCCCATGCTCCCTCTCCATAGGGTGTTAAAAGTTCGTGATAGGGGCTTCTGGTGTGGGTCGCATCCTGGGTGTTAGTAGACTGGTGTGGGTCGCATCTTGGGTGTTAGTATTATTATTATTATAATCAAGGGGAAGCGCTAAACCCGGAGGATTATACAGCGCCTGGGTGGGGGGGATGTGGAAGGCATTCAGGCTTAATTCGGGGAACTGGAGCACAGATCCAATTCCCTAAATCAAGAGACCCTCACCAACATCAAGGAACCTTCCTTGAGGGGTTGGGTGTTAGTAGACTGGTGTGGGTCGCATCTTGGGTGTTAGTGGATGTCAGCTACGGTCTGTATACCTGGTACATGTACTTGTAGTAAATAGAGATGATATTATTATTATTATTATATCTGGTAGCAGTTGTAATGAGTTATTTATGCTGATTGGACGAGTCTGTTTACCAGCATTACTGGCTCGTGCCCTGGTTGGCAAAGCTTTCGCTTCATATGCTGAGTGTCCGGGTTCGATTTCCAAGGGTAAAAACACTGGGCGTGTTTCCTTACACCTGTTGTTCCTGTTCACCCATCAGTATTATAGGTACCTGGGTGTCAAACAACTGGTGTGGGTCGCATCCTGGGGCAAAAATTTACTTAATTTGCGGGAAATGCTCTGCATAACAAAGGACTTTCTATATAGTAGTATGTCATTGATGTCAACTGTGGTCTGTATACCTTGTACATGTACTTGTAAAAATAAAGAAATGGTATCCTGAGGTCTGATGTCTCAATAAACAAATCTAAATTATATTTTCTATAAAGAACATGTTTATTTTTAAGCGATCATTTTTAAATACAGTAATATATGCTTTACAATCGCAATAAAAAACAAAGTCTATTATTCCTTTAATTAATAATACTAACATAAAAACATGGAGCAAGAGTAGAGGTTTCAGGTAATTTAAGTTACAGCAGTAAAATTCCCGTCACTGCTAATATAAAAGGGTGTCTGTCGTACTAAGTGGCACTTGGGGCCTCGGCTCCTCGGGGTATGGCCATCAAGACATACCCGACACATAATTTTTTTAATTACCTGGGAAGTTCGTATGCTTTGCGCTCGGACGCCCAGAGTATCAACGTTTTGTCGGCGGGATATGGGAAACTCCAGACAGATTTAAAATTCATGTTTCTACATTGTACAATTTATACAGACCATAGTTGACACTAATGACATGCTATATATTATTATAATAAAAAAAAAGCGCTAAACCACAATGGCGATACAGCGCTGTGACATGCTATATAGAAAGCCCCTGGTTATGTGGAGCATTTCACGGGTGTTAGTCGCCGTACATCTGTTACACCAATACATAAAGGTGGTGACCCTACAGACGTAAACAACTATAGGCCAATATCAAACTTACCATTGCTATCCAAAATCTTCGAGAAACTCGTGCACAGCAGACTATATTCATTTATAACGTCACAAAACATACTCAATCCCTGCCAATTTGGATTCAGGAAAAATAAAAGCACTAATGATACAATTATAAAAATGCTAGATCTGCTTTACACAGCATTGGAAGATAAGGAATATCCGCTAGGAATTTTTATTGACCTAAGAAAAGCGTTTGACACAGTAGACGACGGCATCCTACTCCACAAACTTGACCACTATGGTGTAAGAGGCCATGCGCTTGCATATTTTAAATCCTACCTTTCTAATAGGTATCAGTATGTCACCATTAAAGACACAGCATCAACAATACGGCCACTTGATACTGGAGTTCTGCAGGGAAGTGTCCTTGGACCCCTGCTCTTCCTCATTTACATCAATGATCTTCCAAACATATCCCAACACCTGAAACCCATTCTCTTTGCTGACGACAGGACTTATGTCATTGTTAACGAGCTGATCAAAATATCAGCTTGGATGACAGCCAATAAACTTACACTTAACACTCGCAAAACCTACTATATTATGTTTGGTAGCAGAGCAGGTGTTGCGCAACACTCTAATTGCCAGACATAATGAGGGCAAATTCCTTGGCCTATACCTCGACAACAACCTAAATTTCAGCACCCATATCCAACACATAACAAAAAAAGTATCCAAAACGGTGGGGATTCTTTCCAAGATACGATACTACGTGCTGCAAACTGCCCTTCTCACACTATACCATTCACTTATATATCCATACCTCACCTATGCTATCTGTGCTTGGGGATCAACTGCAGCAACACACCTAAAGCCAATAATAACCCAACAAAAAAGCCACAGTAAGAATAATCACTAAATCCCATCCCTGGCAACACCCCCCCCCCCCCCACTCTTCATAGATCTAAACTTACTCCCTGTTCAGAACTTCCACACTTACTACTGTGCAATCTATATCTACAGGACCTTAAATTCCAATATTAACCTTGACCTAAAATGCTTTCTTGATAGTTGTGACAGGATCCACAGGCATAACACCAGACACAAACATCTCTATGACATTCCCCGTGTTCGACTAAACCTTTACAAAAATTCAATGTATTTCAAAGGACCTAAAATCTGGAACACCCTACCTGAAAACTCAAGAACTGCAGACACATTCATCACTTTCAAAGCTACAGTTAGAAAACATCTTATCTCCTTGATCCACCCCGACAACTAACTACATGATAACCACCTGGTGGTTCACAATTACACTCACTCACCCACTGACTATAAACCCAGAAATACTAATCTTAATCTTAAAATAATAAATCCTAACTAGTCATAAGTTTGCCTATGATACTCCAATACAGACACTTTGTATTGTGCCAAAACAAAAGCATTCACATTGCTAAACTCACAAATTATGATGTAGTCACTTAGCCTTAATACCATAATCTGGTGTCCTAGTGGCCCCCTCTGTAATTAGTATTTTATAACATGTAAACCACACAATACCCAAAACCTGTAAACCCCACATTGTAACCCTTATAGAGAATAAACTTGAATTGAATTGAATTGAATCGAATCTGTCACTGTTCACCTAGCAGTAAGTAGGTATTTGGCTGTTAGTCACCTTACACCTGCTGTCCCTGTTCACCTAGCAGTAAGCTGGTGTTAGTGGTGTGGGTGGCATCCAGGGGGATAAAATTAACCTAAGTTGTGGGAAATGCTCTACATAACCAGGGACTTTCTATATAGTGTGTCACTGGTGTCAGCTATGGTTTGTGTAAGTTGTATCATGTACTGGTAGAAATAAAGATTATTATTATTATTATAAGAAGGCAAAATGAATCGCAAAATGGGAATGATCTCCACATTTAATCCTCAATAAAAGACCCTCATCAGCAGTTGACTTTTCAAAAAAAAAAAAAAAAAAAAAAAAAAAGAAGTACCTTTATTCCAGAGAAAAGCTCTTAATCTAAGGAAAGCGAGATCTTTCCACTAAATTAAACCCGTTTACCTCCCATTTCCCAGCTGCTGTATGGCCCTTACAGGTTTAGGGCTTCAAAATAAATACAATAATAATTAAAAAATTAACTTCAGCAGCTGAAAAAGTTCTCTGGTGCAATTATTATAATTATAATCATGGGGAAGCGCTAAAACCGTAGGATTATACAACACCTGGGGTAAGGGATGGGAGGTATTCAGGCTTAATTCAGGAAATTGGAGCACAGATCCAATTCCCCAGATCAAGATCCCCTCACCAGCATCAAGGACCCTCCCTTGAGGGATCTGGTGCAATATGTTATATTTCTTGGCTATGTGGTCCTGTATTTAACTTTTGATTAATTTTTTTAACACAGCAGCTGCTTCCCACTGAGGTAGGGTGATCCAAAAAAGAGGACACACACACTAACCATCATTCATACCATCACTGTCTCACCAGCAGCATGCCAACACCACACAGTAATGCATGATACTTACGATTAAAACACTTCCATTAAAATTGTAAAATTTGAGATGCTTATAAATAATAATAATTATCACAAGAACCCCAATGGAAATAAGTCATTTTGTCTGACTTTTTTGGGTTATCCTAGGTTCTCGACACACATGCTGCTATGTATGATAATCTGTGTAACTGTGTATACCTGAATAAACTTATTTATTTGTAAATTTCCAATTTTCTAGCACTGTGTGATATAAGGCAGTACTTCTTCTTTAATAGCACAGACATCGTCTTCATCTTTAATGATATGCTGCAGTGCTTCGTGTGTCTCTGCCTGGGTGTAGTGAGTAACATCTGCGTCACCCTCAGATGAAACGACGATCACAACGCTGTCGTCTTCCTCGGCTTCAAATTTTATGTTTTCTGCCTCGTGGCTTACAATTTTCTCAGCTCTTGTAAATGTTGTCACTTGCTTTTTGCTTCCCTTGTCTCGAGGTTCGTAAAGTGAGTGAGTTCGTATACAAGGAGTTAAATTTTTGGGAGTATTGCACTTAATGGAAGCCACAGTGTTTGCGTTTGCATTACTTTCTGTCTGCGAGTGGGTTGTACGATAATGCTGGTGTGCTGCAACTGCTGACGAGAATGAGCGATTGCAGAGCGTGCACCGTAAGCCATGTGTCAGCATGTGTGTGAGATATTGCTGTTTTTGTCCATAAGACACTCCACACTCTTGGCAGTAGAACTTGTGATGAGGTTGTGTGCGAATGTGGTGACGCAACACTCGCAGAGTGGAAAACCTTCCACCACAAGTCTCACAACTGTAGCTGCGTGCTCGTCTATGGAACAGATTCTGAGGGAGAAATTAAAAGCAAAGAATATCACAATCATACACAAATGACCCACCCATAGGAGAGGGGAGCTTATGATGATGTTTCGGTCTGACTTGGACCATTTACGTCATCATAAGGTCCCTTTCCTATGTGCGGGTTATCTGTGTATTGTCCAGTCACGGTATTGTAACTGTTTGTTAATATCACAATCAATACGTAATACAGGAGGGCATCCTCCATATACAGCACCTTCTTTTTGGTGTTCCACATTTTTGTTGGCTTCAAACTGAGCCATTATTCATTATGTTCCACCTACCTACCTACCCTGGGTTATCCTGGGTGGCTAACCCTCTGTTCCCCGGGTTAAAGATCCAAACAAATCTTATTCTATGGAAAGACAAAATCTTGAGGATTATATAGAGCTGCACAGCAAGGAGGAAAGAGATAGAGGGAAGGAAGAGAATTGAGGGTGGTAAAGACTACATTACTGCTGGTGACACCACTAGAGGAAGGTGGACAGTGTCACTTAGGAAAGTACAGGAGGGCCTTGCTTTACAGCACTTTGCTTTAGTGCTTTACTTTACAATATTTCACTAATGCAGTGGTTTTCAATTATACTCATTCTTCATTTATTCTGACTTCCTACAATAAATATATTCACCACTCACTATAAGCTAAGAGTGAAAATATTTTAAGATACGTAATGTGTGTACTGTATATGCATTTTTTAGGCCTAGGTATATTGCTCACATGTTATCAGTCTTTTACGTATATGCATTTAAAAATGAAAAAAAAAAAGACTTACATTTTGCTTTACAGCAGTAGCCCAGAACTTAATCTGCTGTATAAGTGGGGCCCTACAGTAGCTCAGAACCTAACCTGCTGTATAAGTGGGGCCCTCCTGTACAACAGTGTGTCTGCAGTGAATACACAGGTAACACAGTCAGATGGCAGTTAAAGAAATTAGCCAATACCAGACTTTGTGTTAAAAGATAACAGGAATACATTTCATGATGACAGACCAATAAAGTCACATTTACCAGTAAATAGGAATATGATGAAAGCTTTGACAAAATAGCAAGTTAAGCAACCATTTGTTCCTTTTTTCAACAAACTGCTTTCAGTAGTGTGTCTATTAAATCTTGGATGCCATCTTTCATCTAAGCTTGAATGCATTCTGTACTTGAAGTTACAGTCATTAGTAAAAAAAATCTTACATTTTCCTGCTCTGAATGCAGTTTGTACAGAAGCTCCTCGACTTACAATGGGGTTATGTTCCATGAACCCATTGTTAGCTGAAAATATCGTACGTCGAATATGAATATGATAAATAAATACAGTAAATAAATAGCTACTGTCACTGAATGAGTAAATAAATAATTACTGCAACTAAATAAATATCAGTATTGAAAATTTAATAAATGAATACAAGTTTATCCTATCAATAAATGAACGGCACTGTACAGAACAAAAAGTTTTATTTTACTGTACTATTCTCAAGTCAAACTATCAAACTGAGCCATCGTAAAGTCGAAATATTGTGTGCCAAATCATTTTAAAGTCAAAATATCATAAGTCAAACCTTTGTAGAGTCAAAGTATCACAAGTTGAAACATTGTAAAGCGAGGAGCATCTGTAGTTCAGTTAGATTATCAACTCTAGTTATTAATGTTCAACCTCATGACTGTTGAGCTGCTTCTGTGTGAAGAACTTCCTCCCACAGCGGTGGCACATGACCCGCCGCTCACCATGGCGGAGAATGTGCGAAGCAAGGAGAGCGCGGTGAGGGAACACAGCTGGGCACCGATCACACATGTGCATGGTGCTGAAAATGAGCACTATACATTAAATCTTCAGAGGTGACTAAAATGCCAGGGGTGAGGGACTAGTAACCCCATCCCCTGTATAAATTACTAAATGTAAGAAGATAAACTTCAAGATGTTTCTTCTTTTTGAGTGACCCTGCCTCAGTGGGAGATGGCTGGAGTGCTTAAAAAATTAAATGTTTTTAAGATAAGATAAGATAAGATTTCGTTCGGATTTTTAACCCCGGAGGGTTAGCCACCCAGGATAACCCAAGAAAGTCAGTGCGTCATCGAGGACTGTCTAACTTATTTCCATTGGGGTCCTTAATCTTGTCCCCCAGGATGCGACCCACACCAGTCGACTAACACCCAGGTACCTATTTGCTGCTAGGTGAACAGGACAATAGGTGTAAGGAAACATGTCGGAATTTCCACCCGCCGGGAATCGAACCTGGGCCCTCCATGTGTGAAGCGGGAGCTTTAGCCACCAGGCCACCGGGCCACGTACTATACCATATTTTACGGCAAACAAGACGCTCTAGTGGGCAACCCCTTCCCAATTCTGACTGGCTAAATTTTGGAAAAGAAAAAGATAAATGGTACTTCAGTCTCCAAGATGCTGGATAAATTTATGAGACTTATTTTTTGGAAAAACAAAAATAGCGTCTTTGAGGCTGTAAATTATGGCAAGCTATTTTTTTTTTAACACGTTGGCTATTTCCTACCGAGGCAGGGTAAGTTATATATTAAATAGAATTTTTTTTTTTTAAATGGCATCTGCAATGACTCCTAAGTTATGTAGCATATAATGCTGACAATTACTATTTGAGGAGAAAAATTTACAGAGTATTTTGTTTCTCAATTTTATATATATATATATATATATATATATATATGATATATATATATATATATATAATATATATATACAGTGGACCCCCGCATAGCGAACTTAATCCGTGCAAGAGGGCTGGTCGTTATGCGAAATGTTCGCTATGCGAATTAATTTTCCCCATAAGAAATAATGGAAATAAAATTAATCCGTGCAAGACACCCAAAAGTATGAAAAAAAATTTTTTTACCACAAAAAAATGTTAATTTTAGTACACACAAACTGAAAAAGGCATGCACAATTACATGACACTTACTTTTATTGAAGATCTGGTGATGATTGATGGGATGGGAGGAGGGGAGAGAGAGTGTTAGTGTTTAGAAGGGGAATCCCCTTCCATTAGGACTTGAGGTAGCAAGTCCTTTTCTGGGGTTACTTCCCTTCTTCTTTTAATGCCACTAGGACCAGCTTCAGAGTCACTGGACTTCTTTCGCACAACATATCTGTCCATAGTGGCCTGTACCTCTCGTTCCTTTATGACTTTCCTAAAGTGTTTCACAACAGTGTCATTGTAATAGTCACCAGCACGGCTTGCAATAGCTGTGTGAGGGTGATTTTCATCAAAAAAGGTTTGCACTTCAAGCCATTTTGCACACATTTCCTTAATCTTTGAAGTAGGCAATTCCTTCAATTTCTCTCTCCCCTCCTCTGAACCAGTTTCCCCAGGTCTGGCCTCTTGCTCTTGAAGTTGATCTATCAGCTCATCAGTGGTTAGTTCTTCATTGTCCTCCTCCACCAACTCTTCCACATCCTCCCCACTAACCTCCAACCCCAAGGACTTCCCCAATTCCACAATTGATTCCTCAACTGGTATACTACTCCTCTCAGGGTTAGCCTCAAACCCTTCAAAATCCCTTTTGTCTACACATTCTGGCCACAGTTTCTTCCAAGCAGAGTTCAAGGTTCTCTTAGTCACTCCCTCCCAAGCCTTACCTATAAGGTTTACACAACTGAGGATATTAAAGTGATCCTTCCAAAACTCTTTTAGAGTCAATCCAGTGTCTGTGGTCACTTCAAAGCACTTTTGAAACAGAGCTTTTGTGTACAGTTTCTTGAAGTTGGAAATGACCTGCTGGTCCATGGGCTGCAGGAGAGGAGTGGTATTAGGAGGCAAAAACTTCACCTTAATGAAGCTCATGTCCCCATAAAGTCGCTCTGCCACGTCTGTAGGATGACCAGGGGCATTGTCTAACACCAGGAGGCACTTAAGGTCTAATTTCTTTTCAGTTAGGTAATCTTTCACATTGGGGGCAAATGCATGGTGTAACCAGTTATAGAAAAATTCCCTAGTGACCCATGCCTTACTGTTTGCCCTCCACAGCACACACAAATTATCCTTGAGGACATTCTTTTGCCTGAACGCTCTGGGAGTTTCAGAGTGATACACTAATAAAGGCTTAACTTTGCAATCACCAGTAGCATTGGCACACATGAGAAGAGTAAGCCTGTCTTTCATAGGCTTATGTCCTGGGAGTGCCTTTTCCTCCTGAGTAATGTAGGTCCTGCTTGGCATTTTCTTCCAGAACAGGCCTGTTTCATCACAATTAAACACTTGTTCAGGTTCCAGTCCTTCAGTTTCTATGTACTCCTTGAATTCATGCACATATTTTTCAGCCGCTTTGTGGTCCGAACTGGCAGCCTCACCATGCCGTATCACACTATGGATGCCACTACGCTTCTTAAATCTCTCAAACCAACCTTTGCTGGCCTTAAATTCACTCACATCATCACTAGTTGCAGGCATTTTTTTAATTAAATCGTCATGCAACTTCCTAGCCTTTTCACATATGATCGCTTGAGAGACGCTATCTCCTGCTAGCTGTTTTTCATTTATCCACACCAATAAGAGTCTCTCAACATCTTCCATCACTTGCGATCTTTGTTTCGAAAACACAGTTAAACCTTTGGCAACAACAGCTTCCTTGATTGCCGTTTTCTTGCCCACAATAGAAGCGATGGTTGATTTTGGTTTCTTGTACAACCTGACCAGGTCGGTGATACGTACTCCACTTTCATACTTATCAATGATTTCTTTCTTAATTTCAATGGGTATTCTTACCCTTTGAGGTGTAGGGTTGGCACTAGAAGCTTTCTTGGGGCCCATGGTCACTTATTTTCCACAAACAGCACCGAAAACACTGTAATAATACGAAATATTCCGAGTGTATGCTTGAATGTTACCGCGGAGGCTAGCTGGTAAACAATGGGACGGGCGGCACATGTGAGGCTGGCTGAGGGCCCACATTGGACGCGTCTCGAACGAAGTTCGCTGAGCGGGTTTTTGTCTACTATGCGGGGCAAAATTTTAGCGGACAAAGCGTTCGCTATGCGGAATGTTCGCTATGCAAGGCGTTCGCTATGCGGGGGTCCACTGTACATACATATATATACAGTGGACCCCCGCATAACGATTACCTCCGAATGCGACCAATTATGTAAGTGTATTTATGTAAGTGCGTTTGTACGTGTATGTTTGGGGGTCTGAAATGGACTAATCTACTTCACAATATTCCTTATGGGAATAAATTCGGTCAGTACTGGCACCTGAACATACTTACGGAGTGAAAAAATATCGTTAACCGGGGGTCCACTGTATATATATATATATATATATATATATGTATGTATGTATATATATATATATATATATATATATATATATATACGTATATATATATATATATATATATATATATATATATATATATATATATATATATATATATATATATATATATATATAAATATAGGGAGGTACCACCTCTAGAACTGTCATGGGGACCCTCATCCTCAGAGAAAAGAATAAACTTGCTTCAGGGAAATATATATATATATATATATATATATATATATATATATATATATATAATCTATATATATATATATATATATATATATATATATATATATATATATATGTCGTGCCGAATAGGCAGAACTTGCGATCTTGGCTTAAATAGCAACGCTCATCTTGCCACATAGGACAAGTGAAAATTTGTTTATGCAATAATTTCGCCAAAATCATTCTGAACCTAACGAAAAAAAATATATTTGATTGTGTTTGTTTAGTACTAAATTATTGTAAACGTATTTAAAATATATTTAGTTGGGTTAGGCTAAAATAAATTGCTCTTGTTATAATAAGGTTAGGTAAGTTTTCTAAGATTCTTTTGGTGCAAAATTAAAAATTTTTGCATTAACATTAATGAAAAAAATATATCTTTAAACGTATAAGAGAAAATTTCAGAAAGGACTTAATTTTAAATGAGTTCTTGCTAATTGACCAGTTTTACATATTCGGCACGACATATATATATATATATATATAATTATATATATATATATATAATTATATATATATACATTTATATATATATATTTTTATATTTATATATATATTTATATTTATATATATATATATATATATATATACAGTGGACCCCCGGTTAACGAACTTTTTTCATTCCAGTAGTATGTTCAGGTGCCAGTACTGACCGAATTTTTTCCCATAAGAAATATTGTGAAGTAGATTAGTCCATTTCAGACCCCCAAACATACACGTACAAACGCACTTACATAAATACACTTACATAATTGGTCGCATTTGGAGGTGATCGTTAAGCGGGGGTCCACTGTATATATATACACAGTGGACCCCCGCATAACGATTACCTCCGAATGCGACCAATTATGTAAGTGTATTTATGTAAGTGTGTTTGTACGTGTATGTTTGGGGGTCTGAAATGGACTAATCTACTTCACAATATTCCTTATGGGAAAAAATTCGGTCAGTACTGGCACCTGAACATACTACTGGAATGAAAAAAGTTCGTTAACCGGGGGTCCACTGTATATATATATATATATATATATATATATATATATATATATATCTATATATATATATATATATATATATATATATATATATATATATATATATATATATGCAATAAGATCACAGTAAACAGGTGATTTCAGAATATGCAAAACAACCACTCTGAAAGAATAGAGAAATTCTAAGCGCTTTCGTGACTACTCACATTATCAAGGAACTATGTATATACAGTGGACCCCCGGTTAACGATATTTTTTCACTCCAGAAGTATGTTCAGGTGCCAGTACTGACCGAATTTGTTCCCATAAGGAATATTGTGAAGTAGATTAGTCCATTTCAGACCCCCAAACATACACGTACAAACGCACTTACATAAATACACTTACATAATTGGTCGCATTCGGAGGTAATCGTTATGCGGGGGTCCACTGTTTATATATACATATTTTTTTTTTATTATCACACTGGCCGATTCCCACCAAGGCAGGGTGGCCCGAAAAAGAAAAACTTTCATCATCATTCACTCCATCACTGTCTTGCCAGAAGGGTGCTTTACACTACAGTTTTTAAACTGCAACATTAACACCCCTCCTTCAGAGTGCAGGCACTGTACTTCCCATCTCCAGGACTCAAGTCCGTCCTGCCGGTTTCCCTGAACCCCTTCATAAATGTGCTCTTGGGAGATTCTGAAGAGAAGTTGCAGAGATTGGTGGATGAATTTGGTAGGGTGTGCAAAAGTAGAAAATTAAAAGTGAATACAGGAAAGAGTAAGGTAATGAGGATAACAAAAAGATTAGGTGATGAAAGATTGGATATCAGATTGGAGGGAGAGAGTATGGAGGAGGTGAATGTATTCAGATATTTGGGAGTGGACGTGTCAGCGGATGGGTCTATGAAAGATGAGGTGAATCATAGAACTGATGAGGGGAAAAGGGTGAGTGGTGCACTTAGGAGTCTGTGGAGACAAAGAACTTTGTCCTTGGAGGTAAAGAGGGGAATGTATGAGAATATAGTTTTACCAACGCTCTTATATGGGTGTGAAGCATGGGTAATGAATGTTGCAGCAAGGAGAAGGCTGGAGGTAGTGGAGATGTCATGTCTGAGGGCAATGTGTGGTGTGAATATAATGCAGAGAATTCGTAGTTTGGAAGTTAGGAGGAGGTGCGGGATTACCAAAACTGTTGTCCAGAGGGCTGAGGAAGGGGTGTTGAGGTGGTTCGGACATGTAGAGAGAATGGAGCGAAACAGAGTGACTTCAAGAGTGTATCAGTCTGTAGTGGAAGGAAGGCGAAGTAGGGGTCAGCCTAGGAAAGGTTGGAGGGAGGGGGTAAAGGAGGTTTTGTGTGCGAGGGGCTTGGGCTTCCAGCAGGCATGCGTGAGCGTGTTTGATAGGAGTGAATGGAGACAAATGGTTTTTAATACTTGACGTGCTGTTGGAGTGTGAGCAAAGTAACATTTATGAAGGGGTTCAGGGAAACCGGCAGGCCGGACTTGAGTCCTGGAGATGGGAAGTACAGTGCCTGCACTCTGAAGGAGGGGTGTTAATGTTGCAGTTTAAAAACTGTAGTGTAAAGCACCCTTCTGGCAAGACAGTGATGGAGTGAATGATGGTGAAAGTTTTTCTTTTTCGGGCCACCCTGCCTTGGTGGGAATCGGCCAGTGTGATAAAAAAAAAAAAAAAAAAAAAAAACAGCTCCGACACACGCACTCCACTTTTGTACTTTGCAATTATCTTTTTCTTCATTTCATAAGTCATTAGCGACTTTTTTCTCAAAGGGTTGGCACTGGGAGCTTTCTTGGGGTCCATGGTGACTTATTTTGCAGAAACAAGCACCAAACACAGCGATAATATGGATAATATGGAATGTACCGAATGTATCCTCAGATGAGCGCACACTGGCTGGCTTGTAAACACTGGCACACATGGGGCAGTTCAGGCCACACCTGGACACGTCTTGTACGAATCGTATCGAATACTGGGTTTTCAATCGAATACCGAGGAAAATTTTTTGCGATATAATGCATCGAATACCAATGCCATCGAATACCGGGGGTCCACTGTATGTATGTATGTATGTATGTATGTATGTATGTATGTATATATATATATATATATATATATATATATATATATATATATATATATATATATATATATGTATATTATATATATATGTCGTGCCGAATATGTAAAACTGGTCAATTAGCAAGAACTCATTTAAAATTAAGTCCTTTCTAAAATTTTCTCTTATACGTTTAAAGATATATATTTTTCATTAATGTTAATGTAAAAAATTTTAATTTTGCACCAAAAGAATCTTAGAAAACTTACTTAACCTTATTATAACAAGAACAATTTATTTTAGCCTAACCCAACTAAATATATTTTAGATTTGTTTACAGTAATTTAATACTAAACAAACACAGTGAAATATATTTTTTTCGTTAGGTTCAGAATGATTTTGGCGAAATTATTACATACACAAATTTTCACTTGTCCTATATGGCAAGATGAGCGTTGCTATTTAAGCCAAGATCGCAAATTCTGCCTATTCGGCACGACATATATATATATATATATATATATATACATACATACATACATACATACATACATACATACATACATACATACAGTGGACCCCCGGTATTCGATGGCATCGGTATTCGATGCATTATATAGTTTGTTGGATTATGTATTGGTAGATAAAAGACTGTTGAGTAGGCTTCAGGATGTACATGTTTATAGAGGGGCCACAGATATATCAGATCACTTTCTAGTTGTAGCTACACTGAGAGTAAAAGGTAGATGGGATACAAGGAGAATAGAAGCATCAGGGAAGAGAGAGGTGAAGGTTTATAAACTAAAAGAGGAGGCAGTTAGGGTAAGATATAAACAGCTATTGGAGGATAGATGGGCTAATGAGAGCATAGGCAATGGGGTCGAAGAGGTATGGGGTAGGTTTAAAAATGTAGTGTTAGAGTGTTCAGCAGAAGTTTGTGGTTACAGGAAAGTGGGTGCGGGAGGGAAGAGGAGCGATTGGTGGAATGATGATGTAAAGAGAGTAGTAAGGGAGAAAAAGTTAGCATATGAGAAGTTTTTACAAAGTAGAAGTGATGCAAGGAGGGAAGAGTATATGGAGAAAAAGAGAGAGGTTAAGAGAGTGGTGAAGCAATGTAAAAAGAGAGCAAATGAGAGAGTGGGTGAGATGTTATCAACAAATTTTGTTGAAAATAAGAAAAAGTTTTGGAGTGAGATTAACAAGTTAAGAAAGCCTAGAGAACAAATGGATTTGTCAGTTAAAAATAGGAGAGGAGAGTTATTAAATGGAGAGTTAGAGGTATTGGGAAGATGGAGGGAATATTTTGAGGAATTGTTAAATGTTGATGAAGATAGAGAAGCTGTGATTTCGTGTATAGGGCAAGGAGGAATAACATCTTGTAGGAGTGAGGAAGAGCCAGTTGTGAGTGTGGGGGAAGTTCGTGAGGCAGTAGGTAAAATGAAAGGGGGTAAGGCAGCTGGGATTGATGGGATAAAGATAGAAATGTTAAAAGCAGGTGGGGATATAGTTTTGGAGTGGTTGGTGCAATTATTTAATAAATGTATGGAAGAGGGTAAGGTACCTAGGGATTGGCAAAGAGCATGCATAGTTCCTTTGTATAAAGGCAAAGGGGATAAAAGAGAGTGCAAAAATTATAGGGGGATAAGTCTGTTGAGTATACCTGGTAAAGTGTATGGTAGAGTTATAATTGAAAGAATTAAGAGTAAGACGGAAAATAGGATAGCAGATGAACAAGGAGGCTTTAGGAAGGGTAGGGGGTGTGTGGACCAGGTGTTTACAGTGAAACATATAAGTGAACAGTATTTAGATAAGGCTAAAGAGGTCTTTGTGGCATTTATGGATTTGGAAAAGGCGTATGACAGGGTGGATAGGGGGGCAATGTGGCAGATGTTGCAAGTGTATGGTGTAGGGGGTAGGTTACTGAAAGCAGTGAAGAGTTTTTACGAGGATAGTGAGGCTCAAGTTAGAGTATGTAGGAAAGAGGGAAATTTTTTCCCAGTAAAAGTAGGCCTTAGACAAGGATGTGTGATGTCACCGTGGTTGTTTAATATATTTATAGATGGGGTTGTAAGAGAAGTAAATGCGAGGGTCTTGGCAAGAGGCGTGGAGTTAAAAGATAAAGAATCACACACAAAGTGGGAGTTGTCACAGCTGCTCTTTGCTGATGACACTGTGCTCTTGGGAGATTCTGAAGAGAAGTTGCAGAGATTGGTGGATGAATTTGGTAGGGTGTGCAAAAGAAGAAAATTAAAGGTGAATACAGGAAAGAGTAAGGTTATGAGGATAACAAAAAGATTAGGTGATGAAAGATTGAATATCAGATTGGAGAGAGAGAGTATGGAGGAGGTGAACGTATTCAGATATTTGGGAGTGGACGTGTCAGCAGATGGGTCTATGAAAGATGAGGTGAATCATAGAATTGATGAGGGAAAAAGAGTGAGTGGTGCACTTAGGAGTCTGTGGAGACAAAGAACTTTGTCCTTGGAGGCAAAGAGGGGAATGTATGAGAGTATAGTTTTACCAACGCTCTTATATGGGTGTGAAGCATGGGTGATGAATGTTGCAGCGAGGAGAAGGCTGGAGGCAGTGGAGATGTCATGTCTGAGGGCAATGTGTGGTGTGAATATAATGCAGAGAATTCGTAGTTTGGAAGTTAGGAGGAGGTGCGGGATTACAAAAACTGTTGTCCACAGGGCTGAGGAAGGGTTGTTGAGGTGGTTCGGACATGTAGAGAGAATGGAGCGAAACAGAATGACTTCAAGAGTGTATCAGTCTGTAGTGGAAGGAAGGCGGGGTAGGGGTCGGCCTAGGAAAGGTTGGAGGGAGGGGGTAAAGGAGGTTTTGTGTGCGAGGGGCTTGGACTTCCAGCAGGAATGCGTGAGCGTGTTTGATAGGAGTGAATGGAGACAAATGGTTTTTAATACTTGACGTGCTGTTGGAGTGTGAGCAAAGTAACATTTATGAAGGGGTTCAGGGAAACCGGCAGGCCGGACTTGAGTCCTGGAGATGGGAAGTACAGTGCCTGCACTCTGAAGGAGGGGTGTTAATGTTGCAGTTTAAAAACTGTAGTGTAAAACACCCTTCTGGCAAGACAGTGATGGAGTGAATGATGGTGAAAGTTTTTCTTTTTCGGGCCACCCTGCCTTGGTGGGAATCGGCCAGTGTGATAATAATAAAAAAAAAAAAAATATACATACACACACACACACACACACACACACACACACACACACACTAGGGCTCCACTTATATGGCGGGCTAGGTTCCAGGCTGTCGCCGGAAAGCAGACATCGCCGGAAGGCAGAACACCATTTTTTTCCATTTATAAATGCATATAAATGCGAGACAACAAGTTTACACTAAATTATATTAAGTTAGTAATAGAACCAGGCATTAAAAACACACAAAGTAAAATACATTCACAGTAAATTCATTACTTATCTTAAAGCATTTGTAATCTTAATGTAGGGAGAGAGGTGAGTAGTACTTATTTGTAGGAAGTCAGGTGCAGGTAGCCCAGGTGTAGGTAGCACTGGCTCCCTGTCATACTTAATATATGATATTTAAAACATCCCAGAGATGTAAAATACACAGAGTACACTCATTATTTACCTTAAAATATGTGTAGTCTTAATGTAGGAAGAGAGGTGAGTAGTATTTATTTGTAGGAAGTCAGTGTAGGTAGCCGGTAGGTGTAGCCCGCCTGGGCTACACCTACCGGCTACCTACACTGTGGCCCAGAGCAATATTATTAACATCAACATGCCTTGTTCACTGAATTTAATAATTTCTAACAACTACCTTTAGATGCCATCATAAACGAAGGTAGAAGTAATGAATAATTTATGGCGAAAATTGTAAACAAAAGCAGAGTGAGGGAGTGGCTGGGCCAAACGCAGATTCATACATGTTTTCTCTGATGGCTGAGCAGAGAAAACGTAATGTTGTCCCTCCGCCCGGCTACCACACAGGCCCACAAGTATTATTATCAGAGCACACATAAAATATGCAATAAATGCTAGACAACAAGTTTACACTAACTTATATTAAGTTAGCAATAGAAATAGGCATTAAAAACACAATAAAAGGTAAGGTACACACAGAGTACACTTATTACTTACCTTAAAATATTAATATTAATGTGTGAGAGGTGAGTGGCAGGGTGTTTATTGAATAAAATCACAATGGCACACCATCATCCTCTAACTTGGCACTTAAAGCAAGAGGCTTACGACTTCTCTTTTTATCACAGCTAACCTTAGACACCATCATCAATGAGAGCCAACTAGTTAACGAAAGAGTAAACGAGAGAGAGAACGAGATACAGAGTTGAGACAATGTAAGAACACAAACTGAACAGGTAGTGGACGATCATTTGGTCAGGCGAAGTAAATGCGTATTAATGTGTGTCTACTTTTAGTTCATTCACGTCCATTTGTAAGAGTTTGTAAAACATTTACCTCAATATTTTTTTATTATAATAATAATTACCTCACAATACAAATACTCTTACATTGTGTACAAGTTGTACGAGTTAGTTCAGAATAAACAAACAGCAACACACCATTTTTAGAGTGAATGAAGATAATAATATTAATAATAATAATAATAATAATAATAATATTATTATTATTATTATTATTATTATTGTCATTAATACAGTGGACCCCCGGTTAATGATATTTTTTCATTCCAGAAGTATGTTCAGGTGCCAGTACTGACCGAATTTGTTCCCATAAGGAATATTGTGAAGTAGATTAGTCCATTTCAGACCCCCAAACATACACGTACAAACGCACTTATATAAATACACTTACATAATTGGTTGCATTGGGAGGTGATCGTTAAGCGGAGGTCCACTGTATTAATAATAATAATAATAATAATAATAATAATAATAATAATAATAATAATATTATTTATTATAAAAAGCACTAAACTCACAAGGGTCGTGAATTGCTATATATAGAGTAAAAGCATAGGAAAAGAATATTTTTCTACAGGTATCCCCCAGTTTGACAAGAGAAAACGTAATTCTTCCGACACTACCTACACAGCTGCTTGGTAAACAAATCTCATATTTACGTAAATTTTTATTCTGTGAGTGTATGTATCATGTTTATATGCTATGTAATGGGTTTCATATATAATTTTGAGGAAAATATCATAGATGGATTAATGAAAATGCCTATATTGATGTAAAATAAGACATTTAGTGTGCCCAAGAGTGATTATTATTATGTAGTATTGGTGTCATGAGTAGAGAGAGACCTAGCGATTTTAATGTGTACCTGCACACCAGCACAGTGTGTAAGTATATTTAGGTACAGGTACACTTAAATATAATTATCAGAGTACATATAAAATATGCAGTAACTTTAAAACACTTGAAATTTTGGAAAGTTTCCTGACATAGTAGACGAGGTCACGGAAAATGTAAACAAACCAGGTGGGGGGCGCCGTATTTGAAAGACCGCTTGCCGTATAGCAAATTTTGGTCATAATTTGACATCGCCGTAAGGCGAAATGCCATAAAGCGGGGCCTTACTGTATATATATACAGTGGACCCCCGCTTAACGAACACCTCCCAATGCGACTAATTATGTAAGTGTATTTATGTAAGTGTGTTTGTATGCGTATGTTTGGGGGTCTGAAATGGACTAATCTACTTCACAATATTCCTTATGGGAACAAATTTGGTCAGTACTGGCACCAGAACATGCTTCTGGAATGAAAAAATATTGTTAACCGGGGCTCCACTGTACAGTGGACCCCCGCATACCGTTGGCATCACATAACGTTAAATCCGCATACCGCTACATTTTATCGCCAAGATTTTGCCTCGCATACCGCTAAAAAACCCGCTCAACGCTGTTCGTCCGAGACGCGTCTAATGTGCGCCCTTAGCCAGCCTCACATGTTCCCCCGGTGACATTGTTTACCAGCCAGCCTCCGCGGTAACATCCAAGCATACAATCGGAACATTTCGTATTATTACAGTGTTTCTGGTGATTTTATCTGCAAAATAAGTAACCATGGGCCCCAAGAAAGCTTCTAGTGCCAACCCTACAGGAATAAGGGTGAGAATTACTATAGAGATGAAGAAAGAGATCATTGATAAGTATGAAAGTGGAGTGCGTGTCTCCGAGCTGGCCAGGTTGTATAGTAAACCCCAATCAACCATCGCTACTATTGTGGGCAACAAAAAGGCAATCAAGGAAGCTGTTCTTGCCAAAGGTTTAACTGTGTTTTCGAAACAGAGATCGCAAGTGATGGAAGATGTTGAGAGACTGTTATTGGTGTGGATAAATGAGAAACAGATAGCAGGAGATAGCATCTCTCAAGTGATCAAAAGTGAAAAGGCTAGGAAGTTGCATGAGGATTTAATTAAAAAAATGCCTGCAACTAGTGATGATGTGAGTGAATTTAAGGCCAGCAAAGGTTGGTTTGAGAGATTTAAGAGGCGTAGTGGCATACATAGTGTGATAAGGCATGGTGAGGCTGCCAGTTCAGACCACAAAGCAGCTGAAAAATATGTGCAGGAATTCAAGGAGTACATAGAAACTGAAGGACTGAAACCTGAACAAGTGTTTAATTGTGATGAAACAGGCCTGTTTTGGAAGAAAATGCCAAGCAGGACCTACATTACTCAGGAGGAAAAGGCACTCCCAGGACATAAGCCTTTGAAAGACAGGCTTACTCTGTTGATGTGTTCCAATGCTACTGGTGATTGCAAAGTGAAGCCTTTATTAGTGTATCACTCTGAAACTCCCAGACCGTTCAGGCAAAAGAATGTCCTCAAGGAAAATCTGTGTGTGCTGTGGAGGGCAAACAGTAAGGCATGGGTCACTAGGGACTTTTTCTATGACTGGTTACACCATGCATTTGCCCCCAATGTGAAAGATTACCTAACTGAAAAGAAATTAGAACTTAAGTGCCTCCTGGTATTAGACAATGCCCCTGGTCATCCTACAGACGTGGCAGAGCGACTTTATGGGGACATGAAATTCATTAAGGTGAAGTTTTTGCCTCCTAATACCACTCCTCTCCTGCAGCCCATGGACCAGCAGGTTATTGCAAACTTCAAAAAACTGTACACAAAAGCTCTGTTTGAAAGGTGCTTTGTAGTGACCTCAGAAACTCAACTGGCTCTAAGAGACTTTTGGAGAGATCACTTTAATATCCTCAATTGTTTAAACCTTATGGGTAAGGCTTGGGAGGGAGTGACTAAGAGGACCTTGAACTCTGCTTGGAAGAAACTGTGGCCAGAATGTGTAGACCAAAGGGATTTTGAAGGGTTTCAGGCTAACCCTGAGAATCCTATGCCAGTTGAGGAATCCATTATGGCATTGGGAAAGTCCTTGGGGTTGGAGGTTAGTGGGGATGATGTGGAAGAGTTGGTGGAGGAGGACAATGAAGAACTAACCACTGATGAGCTGATAGATCAACTTCAACAGCAAGAGGCCAGACCTGAGGAAACTGGTTCGAAGGAGGGGAGAGAGAAATTGAAGAAATTGCCTACTACAAAGATTAAGGAAATCTGTGCAAAGTGGCTTGAAGTGCAAACCTTCATGGATGAAAATCACCCTCACACAGCTATTGCAAGCCGTGCTGGTGACTATTACACTGACAATGTTGTGAAACACTTTAGGGAAGTCATAAAGGAACGAGAGGTACAGGCCTCTATGGACAGATATGTTGTGCGACAGAACTCCAGTGACTCTGAAGCTGGTCCTAGTGGCATTAAAAGAAGAAGGGAAGTAACCCCAGAAAAGGACTTGACACCTCAAGTCTTAATGGAAGGGGATTCCCCTTCTAAACACTAACACTCTCTCCTCCCATCCCATCAATCATCACCAGATCTTCAATAAAAATAAGTGTCATGTAATTGTGCATGCCTTATTCAGTTTGTGTGTATTAAAATTAATATTTCATGTGGTAAAATTTTTTTTTTTCATACTTTGGGGTGTCTTGCACGGATTAATTTGATTTCCATTATTTCTTATGGGGAAAATTCATTCGCATAACGATAATTTCGCATAACAATGAGCTCTCTTGCACGGATTAATATCGCTATGCGGGGGTCCACTGTATATATACATGTATAATATATATATAATAATACATATAATATATAATATATATACAGTGGACCCCTGGTTCGCGATGCCATCGGTATCCGATAAATCCGGTAACCGATGCATTATATCGCAGAAAATTTGCCTCGCTTCCCGATACAAAACCCGGTATGCGATGTGGTTCGTACGAGACGTGTCCATGTGTGGCCTGAACTGCCCCACGTGTGCCAGTGTTTACAAGCCAGCCAGTGTGCGCGCATCTAAGGATACATTCAGTACATTCCATATTATCCATATTATCACTGTTTTTGGTGCCTGTTTTTGCAAAATAAGTCACCATGGGCCCCAAGAAAGCTTCCTGTGCCAACCCTTCGAGACCAAGGGTGCTAATGACTGTTGAAATGAAGAAAGAGATAATTGCAAAGTACGAAAGTGGAGTGCGTGTGTCGGAGCTGGTCAGGTTGTATAGTAAACCCCAATCAACCATCTCTACTATAGTGAGCAAGAAAACGGCAATCAAGGAAGCTGTTCTTGCAAAAGGTGCAACTGTGATTACGAAACAGCGATCGCAAGTGTTAGAAAATGTTGAGAGACTGTTATTGGCGTGGATAAATGAAAAACAGATAGCAGGAGATAGCATCTCTCAAGCAATCATTTGTGAAAAGGCTAGGCAGTTGCATGACGATTTGGTAAAAAAATTGCCTGCAATTAGTTGTGATGTGAGTGAATTTAAGGCCAGCAAAGGTTGGTTTGAAAGATTTAAGAATCGTAGTGGTATAGATAGTGTGATTAGGCATGGTGAGGCTGCCAGTTCAGACCACAAAGCGGCTGAAAAATATGTGCATGAATTCAAGGAATACATAGAGGCTGAAGGATTGAAACCTGAACAAGTGTTTAATTGTGACGAAACAGGCCTGTTTTGGAAGAAATTACCAAGCAGGACCTACATTACTCAGGAGGAAAAGGCACTCCCAGGACATAAGCCTATGAAAGACAGGCTTACACTTCTCATGTGTGCCAATGCTAGTGGTGATTGCAAAGTGAAGCCTTTATTGGTGTATCACTCAGAAACTCCCAGAGCGTTCAGGCAAAAGAATATCCTCAAGGCTAATTTGTGTGTGCTGTGGAGGGCAAACAGTAAGGCATGGGTCACTAGGGACTTTTTCTATGACTGGTTACACCATGCATTTGCCCCCAATGTGAAAAATTACCTAATTGAAAAGGAATTAGACCTTAAGTGCCTCCTGGTATTAGACAATGCTCCTGGTCATCCTTCAGACGTGGCAGAGCGACTTTCTGCCAAAATGAGCTTCATTAAGGTCAAGTTTTTGCCTCCTAATACCACTCCTCTCCTGCAGCCCATGGACTAGCAGGTCATTTCCAACTTCAAGAAACTGTACACAAAAGCTATGTTTGAAAGGTACTTTGAAGTGACCACAGAAACTCAATTGACTCTAAAGGAGTTTTGGAAGGATCACTTTACTATCCTCAATTGTGTAAAACTTATAGGTAAGGCTTGGGAGGGAGTGACTAAGAGGACCTTGAACTCTGCCTGGAAAAGACTGTGGCCAGAATGTGTAGACAAAAGGGATTTCGAAGAGTTTGAGGCTAACCCTGAGAAGCCTATGCCAGATGAGGAATCCATTGTGGCATTGGGGAAGTCCTTGGGGTTGGAGGTTAGTGGGGAGGATGTGGAAGAGTTGGTGGAGGAGGACAATGAAGAACTAACCACTGATGAGCTGGTAGATCATCTTCAACAGCAAGAGGCCACACCTGAGGAAACTGCTTCGGAGGAGGGGAGAGAGAAATTGAAGAAGTTGCCTACTTCAAAGATTAAGGAAATATGTGCAAAGTGGCTTGAAGTGCAAACCTTTATGGATGAAAATCACCCTCAGACAGCTATTGCAAGCCGTGTTGGCAACCTGTACACTGACAATGTTGTGAAACACTTTAGGAAAGTCATAAAGGAACGAGAGGTACAGGCCTCTATGGACAGATATGTTGTGCGACAGAGGTCCAGTGACTCTCAACCTGGTCCTAGTGGCATTAAAAGAAGAAGGGAAGTAACCCCAGAAAAGGACTTGCTACCTCAAGTCCTAATGAAGGGGGATTCCCCTTCTAAATGCTAACACCATCCACACTCTCCCCTCCTCCCATCCCATCAATCATCACCAGATCTTCATTAAAGGTAAGTGTCAATTATTCTTTCATTATTTGTTGTTATTTATTGTTATTGTTGTTACTGTAATTACTATTCTATTGCATTAAACTTAATATTTCATGTGGTAAAAGTTTTTTTTTCATACTTTTGGGTGTCTTGCACGGATTAATTTGATTTCCATTATTTCTTATGGGGAAAATTGATTTGCTTTCTGATATTTTTGGTTTACGATGAGCTCTCAGGAACAGATTAGTATCGCAAACCGGGGGTCCACTGTATATGTATATACAATGGACCCTCGGATTTTGCGTTTAATCCGTTCCAGAGCCATCGGCCAAAACTGAAACCATTTTCCCCACAAGAAATAATGAACAGTGGTCCCCCACTTTTCGTAGCTCCCAGCAATCGTAAAATTCGCCAATCATAGGGGTATTTTCATATAAACATGGACTCGCTTTTCATAGGTTGACTCGCGAGTCGTAGTTCGTCCGGGACGCGTACGCATGGCGTGGGCCAATGCGGCAGCCAGTCTGGCATTGTTTACCAGTGAGCGAAAGTCCCCTCGCGTGCTCCAGCAAAATATTTCATAATATTCCATTTATTTTAGTGCTTGCAAGTACTAAATAAGCTACCATGGCTCCAAAGAAAGCTCCTAGTGCCAAGCCTGTGGTAAAGAAGGTGAGAAATATGATTGAATTTAAGAAAACCATCATTGAACAATATGAAAGTGGTACAAGTGTGGCCGAACTGTCCAGGATGTATAAGAAACCCTACACAACCCTATGTTCCATAGTGCCCAAGAAAAATGAAATAAAGGATGCTGTTGTTGCAAAGGGAGTAACTATGCTGACAAAAATGAGATCACCAGTACTGGAAGAGGTTGAGAAGTTATTATTGGTGTGGATAAATGAGAAACAATTAGCAGGAGATACTCTTATGACTTCGTTTATTTGTGGAAAGGCTAGGCAGTTGCATGAAGATTTGGTAAAGAAATTGCCTGCAAATAGTGGTGAAGTGAGTGGATTTAAGGCCAGCAAAGGCTGGTTTGAGAGATTTAAGAACCGTACTGGCATACACAGTGTGGTAAGGCGTGGTGAGGCTGCCAGTTCGGACCACAAGGCGGCTGAAAAATATGACAGCCATTGCAAACAGCAGCAAGTTGCCCAGGGATCTGCTGCTTGCACGAGCACCATCGACCCTCCCCAAGAGGTCCAAGAAGCCAGTGACTCCGTTAGCAGCCCGATGAAGAGCTGTCCTAGGGACATGTCAGCGTCCTGGTGGATGCCAAGTTGATAGAAGATCCCAGGGGTCCACTGTATATATAATATATATATATATATATATATATATATATATATATATATTATATATATATGTATATTATATATATATATATATGATACATTTATATATACAGTGGACCCCCGCATAGCGAACGCCTTGCATAGCGAACAATCCGCATAGCGGACGCTTTGTTCGCTAAAATTTTGCCCCGCATAGTGGACAAAAACCCGCTCAGCGGCCTTCGTCCGAGACGCGTCCAATGTGCGCCCTCAGCCAGCCTCACATGTGCCGCCCGTGCCATTGTTTACCAGCCAGCCTCCGCGGTAACATTCAAGCATACACTCGGAATATTTCGTATTATTACAGTGTTTTCGGTGCTGTTTCTGGAAAATAAGTGACCATGGGCCCCAAGAAAGCTTCTAGTGCCAACCCTACACCTCAAAGGGTAAGAATACCCATTGAAATGAAGAAAGAGATCATTGATAAGTATGAAAGTGGAGTACGTATCACCGACCTGGTCAGGTTGTACATGAAACCAAAATCAACCATCTCTTCTATTGTGGGCAAGAAAACGGCAATCAAGGAAGCTGTTGTTGCCAAAGGTTTAACTGTGTTTTCGAAACAAAGATCGCAAGTGATGGAAGATGTTGAGAGACTCTTATTGGTGTGGATAAATGAAAAACAGCTAGCAGGAGATAGCGTCTCTCAAGCGATCATATGTGAAAAGGCTAGGAAGTTGAATGACGATTTAATTAAAAAAATGCCTGCAACTAGTGATGATGTGAGTGAATTTAAGGCCAGCAAAGGTTGGTTTGAGAGATTTAAGAAGCGTAATGACATCCATAGTGTGATACGGCATGGTGAGGCTGCCAGTTCGGACCACAAAGCGGCTGAAAAATATGTGCATGAATTCAAGGAGTACATAGAAACTGAAGGACTGGAACCTGAACAAGTGTTTAATTGTGATGAAACAGGCCTGTTCTGGAAGAAAATGCCAAGCAGGACCTACATTACTCAGGAGGAAAAGGCACTCCCAGGACATAAGCCTATGAAAGACAGGCTTACTTTGTTGATGTGTGCCAATGCTAGTGGTGATTGCAAAGTTAAGCCTTTATTAGTGTATCACTCTGAAACTCCCAGAGCGTTCAGGCAAAAGAATGTCCTCAAGGATAATTTGTGTGTGCTGTGGAGGGCAAACAGTAAGGCATGGGTCACTAGGGAATTTTTCTATAACTGGTTACACCATGCATTTGCCCCCAATGTGAAAGATTACCTAACTGAAAAGAAATTAGACCTTAAGTGCCTCCTGGTGTTAGACAATGCCCCTGGTCATCCTACAGACGTGGCAGAGCGACTTTATGGGGACATGAGCTTCATTAAGGTGAAGTTTTTGCCTCCTAATACCACTCCTCTCCTGCAGCCCATGGACCAGCAGGTCATTTCCAACTTCAAGAAACTGTACACAAAAGCTCTGTTTCAAAAGTGCTTTGAAGTGACCACAGACACTCGATTGACTCTAAAAGAGTTTTGGAAGGATCACTTTAATATCCTCAATTGTGTAAACCTTATAGGTAAGGCTTGGGAGGGAGTGACTAAGAGAACCTTGAACTCTGCTTGGAAGAAACTGTGGCCAGAATGTGTAGACAAAAGGGATTTTGAAGGGTTTGAGGCTAACCCTGAGAGGAGTAGTATACCAGTTGAGGAATCAATTGTGGAATTGGGGAAGTCCTTGGGGTTGGAGGTTAGTGGGGAGGATGTGGAAGAGTTGGTGGAGGAGGACAATGAAGAACTAACCACTGATGAGCTGATAGATCAACTTCAAGAGCAAGAGGCCAGACCTGGGGAAACTGGTTCAAAGGAGGGGAGAGAGAAATTGAAGGAATTGCCTACTTCAAAGATTAAGGAAATGTGTGCAAAATGGCTTGAAGTGCAAACCTTTTTTGATGAAAATCACCCTCACACAGCTATTGCAAGCTGTGCTGGTGACTGTTACAATGACACTGTTGTGAACCACTTTAGACAAATCATAAAGGAACGAGAGGTACAGGCCACTATGGACAGATATGTTGTGCGAAAGAAGTCCAGTGACTCTGAAGCTGGTCCTAGTGGCATTAAAAGAAGAAGGGAAGTAACCCCAGAAAAGGACTTGCTACCTCAAGTCCTAATGGAAGGGGATTCCCCTTCTAAACACTAACACTCTCTCTCCCCTCCTCCCATCCCATCAATCATCACCAGATCTTCAATAAAAGTAAGTGTCATGTAATTGTGCATGCCTTTTTCAGTTTGTGTGTACTAAAATTAACATTTTTTTGTGGTAAAAAAATTTTTTTTTCATACTTTTGGGTGTCTTGCACGGATTAATTTTATTTCCATTATTTCTTATGGGGAAAATTAATTCGCATAGCGAACATTTCGCATAACGGCTAGCCCTCTTGCACGGATTAAGTTCGCTATGCGGGGGTCCACTGTATATATATATATATATATATATATATATATATACAGTGGTCCTTCGATAATCATAGGGCTCAAGAGTCATAAATTTCAGAAATCATAGCGATATTTTCATAAAAACATGGACTCGCTAATTGTAGATTGACTCGCGAATAGTAGCTCATCCGGGACGCGTACGCACGCTGTGAGCCGGGGCGGCCTCCCTACCCAGCCAGTGTGGCATTGTTTACCAGTGAGTGAAGGTCCCTTCACTTGCTCCTATGAAATATTTCATAATATTCCATTCATTTTAGTGCTTGCAACTACTAAATAAGCTACCATGGCTCCAAAGAAAGCTCCTAGTGCCAAGCCTTTGGTAAAGAAGGTGAGAAATACGATTGAATTTAACAAAAATATCATTGAACAATATGAAAGTGGCGTAAGTGTGGCCGAACTGGCCAGGATGTATAACAAACCCTATACAACAATATGTTCCATCGTGGCCAAGAAAAAGGAAATCAAGGGCGCTGTTG
Source organism: Cherax quadricarinatus (assembly GCF_038502225.1). Lineage (NCBI taxonomy): Eukaryota > Metazoa > Arthropoda > Malacostraca > Decapoda > Parastacidae > Cherax > Cherax quadricarinatus. The sequence goes on from NC_091353.1 coordinate 9,112,363, forward strand.
TTGCAAAGGGGGTAAATATGCTGACAAAAATGAGATCACTAGTACTCGAAGAGGTTGAGAAGTTATTATTGGTGTGGATAAACGAGAAACAATTAGCAGGAGATAGTATTATGACGTCGATTATTTGTGAAAAGGCTAGGCAGTTGTACGACTATCTGGTAACGAAATTGCCTGCAAATAGTGGTGATGTGAGTGAATTTAAGGCCAGCAAAGGTTGGTTTGAGAGATTTAAGAACTGTAGTGGCATACACAGTGTGGTAAGGCATGGTGAGGCTGCTAGTTCGGACCACAAAGCGGCTGAAAAATATGTGCATGAATTCAAGGAGTACATAGAGGCTGAAGGACTGAAACCTGAACACGTGTTCAGTTGTGACGAAACAGGCCTCTTTTGAAAGAAAATGCCAAAGAGGACCTACATTACAGAGGAGGAAAAGGCACTGCCAGGACACAAGCCTATGAAAGACAGGCTGACGCTCATGTTCTGTGCTAATGCTAGTGTGGATTTCAAAGTGAAGCCGTTACTAGTGTACCATTCTGAAAATCCCAGAGTGTTCAGGAAAAACAATGTTATGAAGAGTAAATTGTGTGTGTTTTGGAAATCTAATAGTAAGGCATGGGTCACGAGGGACATTTTCGTTGAGTGGTTCAATGAAGTGTTTGGCCCTAGTGTGAAGAATTACCTCCTGGAAAAGAAATTGGATCTCAAGTGCCTCCTAGTAATGGACATTACACCTGCTCATCCTCCAAACTTGGATGACCGAATTTTCGAGGAGTTTGGGTTCATCACAATAAAGTTCTTGCCCCCTAATACCACTCCTCTCCTCCAGCCCATGGACCAGCAGGTCATTTCAAACTTTAAAAAACTCTACACCAAAGCAATGTTTGAAAGGTGCTTGAATGTGACCTCAGACACTCACTTGACCCTACGAGATTTTTGGAAAGAACACTTCAGTATTCTCCACTGCGTAAGCCTTATAGGTAAGGCTTGGGAGGGAGTTACTACCAGGACTTTGAACTCTGCTTGGAGAAAACTGTGGCCAGATTGTGTCCACAAGAGGGACTTTGAAGGATTTGAGGCATCCCGTGATGAGCCTATGTCAGTTGTGAACTCTTGTCGCACTGGGGAGTTCCATGGGGTTGGATGTGAGTTTGGAGGATGTGGAAGAGTTGGTGGAGGACCACAACGAAGAGCTAACCACTGAGGAGCTGCAAGAGCTTCAGCAGGAAGAGCAACAGATTGCAGCTCAGAATCTTGCTGCAGAGGTGGAGGAAGAGAGATAAAAGGTGCCTTCTTCAGAAATTAAGGAGATTTTTGAAATGTGGGTTAGGATGGAAAGATTTATGGAGAAACATCACACAGAGAAGGATGTTGCAAGCCATATCGCCAAGTTGTACAGTGACAGAGTCTTGGCCCATTTTAGGGAAGTTTTAAAGAGACGCCAGAAACAGAGCTCTCTGGGCAGTTTTTTTTGCGAGACAGAGACTCCAGTGACTCTCAAGGTGGTCCTAGTGGCATTAAGAAACAGAGAAGAGAAGTAACCCCAGAAAAGCACTTGGTACCTGAGGTGTTGATGGAAGGGGATTCCCCTTCCAAACTATAAATAATCCAATCTGTCTCCTTCCATACACTAAGAAGAATCGCCAATAAAGGTAAGTGTTATTCTGTTAATGTTTCATTCATGTGCCATTGTATTGTTTATGTACTACATCTATATTTCATGTAAAAAATTTTTTTGTTTTAATACTTCTGGGTGTCAGGAACGGATTAATTGCATTTACATTATTTCTTATGGGGAAAATTGATTCAAAAGTTGTCTATTTCAATAATAGTCCCACTTCCAGGAACAGATTAAGGACGATAATTGAGGGACCACTGTATTATGAAATATTTCGTATGAGCAAGTGAGGGGACTGTCGCTCACTGGTAAACAATGCCACACTGGCTGGGAAGGGAGGCCGGGGCAGCTCAGAGCATGAGTACGCATCCCGGACGAATGACTATTCGCGAGTCAATCTAGGAAAATATCGTTACGATTTCCAAAAATTACGACTATCGAGCCCTATGATTATCGAGGGACCACTGTATATCAAATAAATTTTCCTCACTGAAATTAATTGAAATGCCACTAATCCATTCCAGCCCCAAAAAAACAACCTCAGTTTTTTTGTAATGGGTTTTTAAATAAGTAATATGTATTTATAAATAAAAAATGATTTTTGCCTTTTTGCCAGGTCCCATCAATATTTTAGAACTGCTGGAGTATATATGAAATTCCTTGAAGCACAGTGTAAGATGAGTGTCACTCCACTGCTGACAGTGCAGCAGTGGTGACATCTGATGATCGTGCACTGCCTTGGCTTTGTCTGTCTGTCTAGTTCTGTCTCTGTTCATCTCTGTCTCTGCTTATCTGTCTTTTGTCTGCCTGTGTTTCTGTCTTCCTGTCTCTTCTTGTCTCTCTGTCTCAGAGAGAGAGAGCTGCTCATGAACCAACAGGTATTACACAAGATGCAGAGTCGGTCACGTCTGATTCCTGAACAAGTGAAAATGTGTATTACTTGCCAGTCATGCTTATTATGCCTTATATCTACAAGCATAGTATAGCACTTTGGATTTTTTGGGTTATCCTAAGTAATGTACACTACGTATAACTATTTATGTGTACCTGTGAGTCAGAGACAGACAGACAGAGAAAGAGACAGACACACAGATAGACACAGACAGAGATAGATACAGACAGGAGGAGACAGAGACAGCCAAAGCAAATCTGCCAGTCAGCCAACCGGCCACCCAACCAGCAGGCCTGCCGAACATGTATTACTGTATATATGTTCCAGAATTGTTTCTCTTTACTTAGGGCATATGTTAAAGAATATTCTAGCAGGATGACATTAGCAGTGGTATCAAAACTGAAAGGATGCTACACACTGGTTATTATCGAGGTTTTAGATATTTCCTCTCCCCTGTGAGTGGCGGCATACCTGAAGCTCTCTCATAACTCAGATTTTGGCTCGCAACTCAAAGCAAAAAACGACCAAGCGACAGCTCATAACTCGGAAAACTTGTAAGTTGGGGCATTCATAAGTCAAGGTACCACTGTAGTAGAAAACACTGTATGGAAAATTCTTGATTACAAACAGAATTCCCTGAATTTTAAAGCTTACTTGAAACTAGAATTTTTTTTCTTGTGAATTTGGGAAATTCAAATTCTGCACTAGTGTTGGAAGAGTTTATTACATCTATGAGAATCTCCCCTTGACTAATTGGTGGTTTATATAAGAGTCAATCCTTGAGTGTTTGGTGATATACATAAGTTTCCCCTGGAGTGTTTGGTGACACATAAGGTTACCCTTGAGTGTTTGGTGACATACATAAACCTCACCTTGAGTGTTTGGTGACATACAGAAGTTTCCTCTTGAGTGTCTGGTGACATACGTAATCCTCACCTCGAGTGTTTGGTGACATAAGTAAGCCTCACCTTGAGTGTTTGGTGACATACATAAGCCTCACCTTGAGTGTTTGGTGACATACATAAGCCTCACCTTGAGTGTTTGGTGACATACATAAGCCTCACCTCAAGTGTTTGGTGACATATATAAGCCCCACTTTGAGTGTTTGATGACATACGTAAGCCTCAACTCAAGTGTTTGGTGACATATATAAGCCCCACTTTGAGTGTTTGGTGACATACGTAAGCCTCACCTCAAGTGTTTGGCGACATACATAAGCCTCACCTTGAGTGTTTGGCGACATACATAAGCCTCACCTCAAGTGTTTGGTGACATACATAAGCCTCAACTCCAGTGCTTGGCGACATACATAAGCCTCACCTTAAGTGTTTGGTGACATACATAAGCCTCAACTCCAGTGCTTGGCGACATACATAAGCCTCACCTCGAGTGTTTGGTGGCAATGTGGTAAGTGAGAGCTGGACGTGAATTAAAAATCTCACTGCAGGTCTCACACTGCTGGATCTTCTTTTTCCGTCCTCGTTTTTTCTTGCCGGAGACCTGCGGAGAGTTGAGAGCAGCCTGTCGAAATACACAATAATGAGAACTTGGAAAACAACTCGGTCTCTTTTTGAGACTGGGGTCTTGCCAGCCAGTGCAGAGACATTTTTTAACCCTTTCAGGGTCCCCTGGTCCCCTCAGGGTCGCCCAAATTTAAAAAAAAAAAAAAAATTATTTTTTTCTTATGAAAAGATAGAGAATCTTTTCCCGATCATAATGACACCAAAAGTATGAAATTTGATGGAAAACTTACAGAATTATGCTCTCACGAAGTTAGTGGTCTCGACAATGTTTACGCATTGGCGATTTTGCCCACTTTGAGCCCTATTTTCGGCCAATTCCAGTGTAATAGTTGACAAAAAACATAAAAATTTTGCTAGAACTCCATTTTTTCTATCAAATGAGTACAAGAAACCACTCATTTACCGATTTCAACTATCCAATACAGTGGTCAGAATTTAGCAATTTTGCCAATTTCACACAAAATTCAAAAGATGCCAATTTCCAAATAGGGTCCAGAATAAACAAGACATTCCTGGCACTAAAATAACATTTCCTCTGTTCATTAGTCACATTCCCGTGCCCCTCTTACATTCTTTTGCTTTCCACTTTGAATTTTTATTCTCACAAAAAATAGAAGCTTTACTGTTATGCAGACTACTGCATTAGTGTAGAAATGGTATAAATAATATCAGCGCACTTGTGAAAGAATATTAGACTCACCAGTTGATGTGTATTAGACACTTAGCATGATTTGTTTACTTTTGAACTTTGGTAAAAATCGAATATTTCTGCTACTTTGAGCTCAATTTCAAGGTGCTTTTCATTATAAACCCAGTCAAAATCATCTCAATTTCTGTAATATGTCTTCCATTCTATAAAATGAGACCAGGAAAACTAGAATACAACAATAAATACCATACGAAAATACATGTACAGTGCAAAGTCGCTGTTTTAATCAAAAAACAAGGTCAAAGTTTTTCTCTCATTACGCACTGTGTGCTGCAGGATTTTTTTTTATACTGCGCACACTGAACACATAGACCCATTCTTTCATATGTAGGCCTAGCAGCTTTCTCTCACTAGATTTGAGGGCGCTAGAATTTAGGTGTACTAGTACGTCAAAAACCCTGGTGCATAAGCCGTACCAGTACGTCCGAAACCCTGAAAGGGTTAAACTGGGGTCACAGCAGCCAATGCAGAGACAAGAGTCCACTGCACCAAATGTAAGCAAAGGCTAACGACACCCAAACCTGTCAAACTCAGCTGCAAGACCAGCAATATACTCTGCCTCAGCGCACACTCCATCCATACAGATTATTATTATTATGGAAAGACCCAAAAAAGTGTAACTGAAATTCAATTTTTTTTATTTCTCTGCATAGTATACAATATGGCCAAGAAGGAAAACAAAAGTCTTTCTTTTTACATTTAATAATAATGTGTGATTTACACATTACATAATATTGTAGATGAATGGTTCAGAGAACCGACACGTTGATAAATTAGACACATGTGCAACTCTTGGGTATCTTTATTGAGGAAACGTTTCGCCACACAGTGGCTTCATCAGTCCATACATAGGAGAAACTTGAAGAACAGGAGGAGAATGAGGTAATCAGTCCCTCAACCTTGAGTTGATGTGGTCAGTTCATCAATCTTGAATAGAATACGGCATATGTGCGGAGAAGCAGCTAATAAACCGTAGGCAGGAGAGGCGCAGCAGATGTAGGTGGTGTCACATTTGTTCAATGTGGAAGTAGGTCATGCCCAAGGGAATTCGTCGTTTGCCTAACCCTTGGGCACGACCTACTTCCACAATGAACAAATGTGACACCACCTACATCTGCTGCACCTCTCCTGCCTACGGTTTATAAGCTGCTTCTCTGCACATATGCCGTATTCTATTCAAGATTGATGGACTGACCACATCGACTCAAGGTTGAGGGACTGATTACCTCATTCTCCTCCTGTTCTTCAAGTTTCTCCTATGTATGAACTGATGAAGCCACTGTGTGGTGAAACGTTTCCTCAATAAAGATACCCAAGAGTTGCATATGTGTCTAATTTATCAACGTGTCGGTTCCCTGAGCCATTCATCTACAATCCTGTCAGACACTGCAACTTCTTGGGATCTTAATACTTGGGAATTCTTCGCTTGCCTAACCCTTGGGCACGACCTACTTCCACATTGAACAAATGTGACACCACCTACATCTGCTGCACCTCTCCTGCCTACGGTTTATTAGCTGCTTCTCCGCACATATGCCGTATTCTATTCAAGATTGATGGACTGACCACATCGACTCAAGGTTGAGGGACTGATTACCTCATTCTCCTCCTGTTCTTCAAGTTTCTCCTATGTATGGACTGATGAAGCCACTGTATGGCGAAACATTTCCTCAATAAAGATACCCAGGAGTTGCACATGTGTCTAATTTATTACCAACTACCTCATATATTTTTTTTTTCTACTTTTTTTTATTATTTTGCTACCTTAACTTGCATATTTTATCTTGTCAATTTAAATCTAGTTATACTCTAATTCTTGTAAACAACTTATACAAGACCTTAGTGCAATTACAATTGAGAGTCTTGTGCCTTTTTTATATCATTAGATTAAACTCAGTTGTACTATAGCTCATTCTAGCTCAATACATAGTCAATACCAAATTCATTATATTAGACCATAGTGTAATTACTAGTGAGAGTCTGGTGCTATTTTTAATTTGTATTTTTATATTATTAGATTAAACCTAGTTGTACTATAGCTCATTCTAGCTCAATACATAGACTATACCAAAGTCATTACATTAGACCTTAGTGCAATTACAAGTGAGAGTCTTGTGCTATTTTTAATTTGTATTTTTATATTATTAGTTTATACCTAGTTGTACTTTAGCTCATTCCAGCACAACACATAGACAACACCAACTCCATTATGTGTATTAGTGACTATACTCTACATGACCAAAATGCTATAGCTATATACTTGTCCAAACTTCCCACCACTACAGATATCAGTACTAAAACTCAACCCACAACTCAGGATATAAATAACCATAATTTAAACCTAGAAGATGATTGATCACGTTGACCCTGATCTAAACCTCCATAATCTGACACACAATCAAAACCTACTGGAAAGTAACTGCCTTTATTACACAGCAACACAAGCCAGCACTATCCTAAACAATGCTAAAAGTCTATCAGTACTTAACTACAACATCAGGTCCTTAAGCAAACACTATGATGACCTCCTGGCACTCCTTGAATCACTAAAGACACCCTTCTCCTGCATTATTCTTACTGAGACCTGGCTTAAGCAGGACATAATAGATATCTACCCTCTACCAGGATACACAGCAATCCACAACTGCAGACCATACCAAGTTGGGGGTGGTATTGCAATCTATTACTCTAACCAATTATCTTGTATTAGCACCACTTGCTTTAGTGATGAATATGGAGAATACATTTTTGCTAATTTTACTGTGAAAAACCTTAAGACGCCTATAACAATCGGTGCCATTTACCGGATACCCCACACAAACATCCCAAATTTCAGTGAGAAAGTAAAGGCACTAATAACAAACAGAGAAATGAATAAGCACCACCTTCTCTTAGCTGGAGACTTCAACATCAACCTTGGCCTACTAGATGATCAGCCTGTAACTGATTTCATCAACAATATGAACAACACACTTCTCATACCAACAATAACTAAACCAACCAGGCTCACTGAAACGAGTGCAACCATAATAGACCACATATGGACCAATATACTAGCCCCCCTTAAATCAGGGATAATCACAGATAGCACTAGAGACCACTACCCTACCTTCCTCTTGACAAACATTAGTAAACCACCATTTGAATACAACAAAGTTTCATGTAGACTCCATGATGAGGCCTCAATAAGGAAGTTCACAGCTGACCTAGAGACTGTTGACTGGCCTACAGAATTCTCCAAGGCCAATGGTATTGACGACTGGACAGACATTTTTCTTAACAAATTACTTAGACTATAAAACAAACATTGTCCTATAAAAACGAAATAGATCACAAACAAACGGCTTGGTTGCCCATGGCTAACCAGCACCATTCTGAAATCCATTGATAAGAAACACCAATATGAAAAGCAATATAGACAGGGCTTAATACACAAAGATATTCGCCGATGACACGAAGATAGGTAGGATAATTGATTCAAACGTAGATGTTAAGGAACTTCAGGAGGATTTAGAGAAACTCTACTCTTGGTCAGAAAAGTGGCAGATGCAGTTCAATGTAGATAAATGCAAGGTTCTGAAGCTCGGGAGTGTCCATAACCCTAGCACTTACAAGTTAAATGATGTAGAACTTAGCCATACAGATTGCGAAAAGGACTTGGGGGTTACGGTAAGCAGCAACCTTAAACCAAGACAGCAATGCCTAAGCGTACGTAATAAGGCAAATAGATTACTGGGATTTATATCAAGAAGTGTAAGCAACAGAAGTCCAGAGGTCATACTGCAGCTTTATACATCATTAGTAAGGCCTCACCTAGATTATGCAGCTCAATTCTGGTCTCCATATTACAGAATGGACATAAATTCATTAGAAAACATTCAGCGTAGGATGACTAAATTAATACATAGCATTAGAAATCTTCCTTATGAAGAAAGATTGAAGACTCTTAAGTTACATTCACTTGTTAGACGAAGAATGAGGGGAGACCTGATCGAAGTGTATAAGTGGAAGATAGGTATTGATAAAGGGGATATTAACAAGGTCTTGAGGATATCTCTCCAAGAGAGAACCCGCAGTAATGGATTTAAATTAGATAAGTTTAGATTTAGAAAGGACATAGGAAAGTATTGGTTTGGAAATAGGGTAGTTGATGAGTGGAACAGTCTACGTAGTTGGGTTATTGAGGCTAGGACTTTGGGTAGTTTCAAATTTAGGTTGGATAAGTACATGAGTGGGAGGGGTTGGATTTGAGAGGGACTTGCACATCGGAGCTTGTTTCTTGGGTGGCATTGAAAATTGGGTTGGTCAAATGTTTGTTAGTGGGATGAATTGTAAAGGACCTGCCTAGTATGGGCCAACAGGCCTGCTGCAGTGTTCCTCCTTTCTTATGTTCTTATGTTCTTATATTCTTAAACACTATTCATCAGTCCTCACCAAAGTAATAAAGAAAGCCAAACAACTATACTACTCCAGTAGATTCACAGACACTAGAGGAGATATAAAAAAGACCTGGAAAACACTCTCTCAGATTCTAGGGACCCAAAAACTGAAAAAAACCAAGAATATTGCCCTAACTAAACCTAATGAAACACCACTGCTTCCCACTGACACAGCTAACAAGATAAACGACTTCTTCTCAACCATAGGTTCTAATCTCGCCAATAAAATCCCACGCACCAATGCCCATGCCGGGGACTACCTAGATGGGAATTTCCCAAATTCCTTCTATCTTGCTCCAACTGAGCCCATGGAAGTCACCGAGATTATAAAGTCACTTAAAAATAACTCAGAGAATTTGTCTCATGTCCCACCATTATTGTACAAGAGAGCGGCCCATGTCCTCTCGCATGCTATCTCATTACTTTTTAACAAGTCACTAGAAACTAGCACCTTCCCGAAACTACTCAAGACAGCAAGGGTTACACCAATACATAAAGGTGGTGACCCTACAGATTTAAACAATTATAGGCCAATATCCAACTTACCATTGCTATCCAAAATCTTTGAGAAACTCGTGCACAGGAGACTATATTCATTTATAACGTCACAAAACATACTCAACCCCTGCCAATTTGGATTCAGGAAAAATAAAAGCACTAACGATGCAATCATAAAAATGCTAGATCTGCTGTACACAGCATTGGAAAATAAGGAATATCCACTAGGAATTTTTATTGACCTAAGAAAAGCTTTTGACACAGTAGACCACGGCATCCTACTCCACAAACTTGACCATTATGGTATAAGAGGCCATGCGCTTGCATATTTCAAATCTTACCTTACTAATAGGTATCAGTATGTCACCATTAAAGACAGCATCAACAACACAGCCACTTGATACTGGAGTTCCGCAGGGAAGTGTCCTTGGTCCCCTGCTCTTCCACATATACATCAATGATCTTCCAAACGTATCTCAACACCTGAACCCCATTCTCTTTGCTGACGACACGACTTATGTCATCTCTCACCCTAATCTTGCCACCCTCAACACCATTGTTAATGAGGAGCTGATCAAAATATCGACTTGGATGACAGCCAATAAACTTACGCTTAACACTGACAAAACCTACTACATTATGTTTGGTAGCAGAGCAGGAGATGCGCAAATTAACATTAAGATCGACAACACTCTAATTGCCAGGCATAATGAGGGCAAATTCCTAGGCCTATACCTCGACAACAACCTGAACTTCAGCACCCATATCCAACACATAACCAAAAAAGTATCCAAAACAGTTGGGATCCTCTCCAAGATACGATACTACGTGCCGCAAACTGCCCTTCTCACACTATACCATTCACTTATATATCCATACCTCACCTATGCTATATGTGCTTGGGGTTCAACTGCAGCAACACACCTAAAGCCAATAATAACCCAACAAAAAGCCGCAGTAAGAATAATCACTAAATCCCATCCCTGGCAACACCCCCCCCCCCACTCTTCATAGATCTAAACTTACTCCCTGTTCAGTACATCCACACTTACTACTGTGCAATCTACATCTACAGGACCTTAAATTCCAATAGTAACCTTGACCTAAAACGCTTTTTTGATAGTTGCGACAGAACCCACAGGCACAATACCAGACACAAACATCTCTATGACATTCCCCGTGTCCGACTAAACCTTTACAAAAATTCAATGTATGTCAAAGGCCCTAAAATCTGGAACACCCTACCTGAAAATTCTAAAACTGCAGACACATTCATCACCTTCAAAACTACCATCAGAAAACATCGTATCTCCCTGATACACCCTGTCAACTAATTACACGAATACCACCTGGTGGTTAACACTTATACTCACTCACCCATTTGACCGTAAACAGAAATATCAATCTCAATCTCAAAATAATGAATCTTAACTAGTCATAAGTTGGCCTGTGATACTCCAATACTGAAACTATGTATAGTGCCAAAACAAAAGCATTCACATTGCTAAACTCACAAACTAGTATTTAGTCACTTAGCCATAATACCAACTTACCTCATAATTTTGTAATATTTTAAACTTAAGATTTAATTTAAGTCTGCCCGAAATGCCTAGCCATGCTAGGTGTTCTAGTGGTACACTCTGTAATTATTATTTTACTGCATGTAAACAATACAATAACTAAATTCTGTAAACTCAGCATTGTAATCCTTATAGAGAATAAACTTTGAAATTGAATAATATTGTTAGGTACAAACAATGACATTAACAAGCCTGAGTATTTCAAACAGACTAATCCTAATGTTTACACACTACTTAAAACTAGACAGACGTTATGGAGTGGTAAATTTTAATTATTCATTATTTTACATTAATACAAGAGAGAGGTAGCCAAAACTTTGATAACAAGTCTACAAAACTCTCCACAGTGACTACATATCAAACTCTCCACATTGACTATGTTTCAAACTTTCCACAGTGACTATGTCTCAAATTCTCCACAGTGACTATGTCTCAAACTTTCCACAGTGACTATGTCTCAAATTCTCCACAGTGACTATGTCTCAAACTTTCCACAGTGACTATGTCTCAAATTCTCCACAGTGACTATGTCTCAAACTTTCCATAGTGACTATGTCTCAAACTCTCCACAGTGACTATGTCTCAAACTTTCCAGTAACTATGTCTCAAACTCTCCACAGTGACTGTGGAGAGTCTGTGTCTAATTCTTAGGTAGTCTTTCAGCACTAGGATTAGTTTGTCCAAAATGCACTGCATAATAATGGCTTTGTTTTGTGTCTACCAGTGTCTTATTACAATGTTTTCTGCCCACCAATCTTATTACAATGTTTTGTGCCCACCAATCTTATTACAATGTTTTCTGCCCACCAATCTTATTACAATGTTTTGTGCCCACCAATCTTATTACAATGTTTTGTGCCCACCAATCTTATTACAATGTTTTGTGCCCACCAATCTTATTACAATGTTTTGTGCCCACCAATCTTATTACAATGTTTTGTGCCCACCAATCTTATTACAATGTTTTGTGCCCACCAATCTTATTACAATGTTTTGTGCCCACCAATCTTATTACAATGTTTTGTGCCCACCAATCTTATTACAATGTTTTCTGCCCACCAATCTTATTACAATGTTTTCTGCCCACCAATCTTATTACAATGTTTTGTGCCCACCAATCTTATTACAATGTTTTCTGCCCACCAATCTTATTACAATGTTTTCTGCCCACCAATCTTATTACAATGTTTTGTTCCCACCAATCTTATTACAATGTTTTCTGCCCACCAATCTTATTACAATGTTTTCTGCCCACCAATCTTATTACAATGTTTTCTGCCCACCAATCTTATTACAATGTTTTCTGCCCACCAATCTTATTACAATGTTTTCTGCCCACCAATCTTATTACAATGTTTTCTGCCCACCAATCTTATTACAATGTTTTCTGCCCACCAATCTTATTACAATGTTTTCTGCCCACCAATCTTATTACAATGTTTTCTGCCCACCAATCTTATTACAATGTTTTCTGCCCACCAATCTTATTACAATGTTTTCTACCCACCAATCTTATTACAATGTTTTCTACCCACCAATCTTATTACAATGTTTTCTGCCCACCAATGTTTTAATGTTTTATAAATAACAATGTCTTACTACAATGTTTTATTACATGGAAACTACATTATTTTTGTAATGCATAAAAAGAAATAAAATTTGGATTTGAATTTGAACCTGGTTCTGACACCTCTAAAAAGACTATGTCCTAACACGTGTCAGCAAACTGCAGCCCGCGAGCCACATGTCAGCAAACTGCAGCCTGCGAACCACGTGTCAGCAAACTGCAGCCTGCAAGCCATGTGTCAGCAAACTGCAGCCCGCGAGCCACATGTCAGCAAACTGTAGCCCGCAAGCCACGTGTCAGCAAACTGCAGCCCGCAAGCCACATGTCAGCAAACTGCGGCCAGCGAGCCACATGTCAGCAAACTGCGGCCCGCAAGCCACATGTCAGCAAACTGCTGCCCGCGAGCCACATGTCAGCAAACTGCCGCCCACGAGCCACGTGTCAACAAACTGCAGCCCGCGAGCCACATGTCAGCAAACTGTAGCCCGTGAGCCACATGTCAGCAAACTGCAGCCCCCGAGCCACATGTCAGCAAACTGCAGCCCGCGAGCCACATGTCAGCAAACTGAAGCCCACGAGCCACATGTCATCAAACTGCAGCCTGCGAGCCACATGTCAGCAAACTGCGGCCCGCAAGCCACATGTCAGCAAACTGCCGCCCGCGAGCCACATGTCAGCAAACTGCCGCCCGCGAGCCACGTGTCAACAAACTGCAGCCCGCAAGCCACATGTCAGCAAATTGCAGCCCGTGAGCCACATGTCAGCAAACAGCAGCCCGCGAGCCACATGTCAGCAAACTGTGGCCCGCGAGCCACATGTCAGCAAACTGCAGCCTGCGAGCCACATGTCAGCAAACTGCAGCCCGCAAGCCAAATGTCAGCAAACTGCCGCCCGCGAGCCATGTGTCAGCAAACTGTGGCCCACGAGCCACATGTCAGCAAACTGCCGCCCGCGAGCCACATGTCAGCAAACTGCAGCCCGTGAGCCACGTGTCAGCAAACTGCAGCCCACGAGCCACATGTCAGCAAACTGCAGCCCACGAGCCACATGTCAGCAAACTGCAGCCCACGAGCCACATGTCAGCAAACTGCGGCCCGTGAGCCACATGTGAGCAAACTGCCGCCCGCGAGCCACATGTCAGCAAACTGCCGCCCGCGAGCCACGTGTCAACAAACTGCAGCCCACAAGCCACATGTCAGCAAACTGCAGCCCGTGAGCCACATGTTAGCAAACCGCAGCCCGCGAGCCACATGTCAGCAAACTGTGGCCCGCGAGCCACATGTCAGCAAACTGCAGCCCGCGAGCCACATGTCAGCAAACTGCAGCCCGCAAGCCACATGTCAGCAAACTGCCGCCCGCGAGCCACGTGTCAGCAAACTGTGGCCCACGAGCCACATGTCAGCAAACTGCCGCCCGCGAGCCACATGTCAGCAAACTGCAGCCCACGAGCCACATGTCAGCAAACTGCAGCCCGCGAGCCACATGTCAGCAAACTGCTGCCCGCGAGCCACATGTCAGCAAACTGCAGCCCGCGAGCCACATGTCAGCAAACTGCTGCCCGCGAGCCACATGTCAGCAAACTGCAGCCCGCGAGCCACATGTCAGCAAACTGCAGCCTGCGAGCCACATGTCAGCAAACTGCAGCCCGCGAGCCACATGTCAGCAAACTGCAGCCCGCGAGCCACATGTCAGCAAATTGCCGCCCGCGAGCCACATGTCAGCAAACTGCAGCCCGCGAGCCACATGTCAGCAAACTGCAGCCCGCGAGCCACATGTCAGCAAACTGCAGCCCGCGAGATACATGTCAGCAAACTGCAGCCCGTGAGCCACATGTCAGCAAACTGCCGCCCGTGAGCCACATGTCAGCAAACTGCAGCCCGCGAGCCACATGTCAGCAAACTGCCGCCCGCGAGCCACATGTCAGCAAACTGAAGCCCACGAGCCACATGTCAACAAACTGCCGCCCGCGAGCCACATGTCAGCAAACTGCAGCCCGCGAGCCACATGTCAGCAAACTGCAGCCCGCAAGCCACATGTCAGCAAACTGCAGCCCGTGAGCCACATGTCAGCAAACTGCAGCCCGCGAGCCACATGTCAGCGAGCCACGTGTCAGCAAACTGCGGCCCACGAGCCACATGTCAGCAAACTGCCGCCCGCGAGCCACATGTCAGCAAACTGCAGCCCGTGAGCCACGTGTCAGCAAACTGCAGCCCACGAGCCACATGTCAGCAAACTGCAGCCCACGAGCCACATGTCAGCAAACTGCAGCCCACGAGCCACATGTCAGCAAACTGCGGCCCGCGAGCCACATGTGAGCAAACTGCCGCCCGCGAGCCACATGTTAGCAAACTGCTGCCCGCGAGCCACATGTCGGCAAACTGCAGCCCGTGAGCCACATGTCAGCAAACTGCATCCCGCGAGCCACATGTCAGCAAACTGCCACCCGCGAGCCACATGTCAGCAAACTGCAGCCCGCAAGCCACATGTCAGCAAACTGCAGCCCGTGAGCCACATGTCAGCAAACTGCAGCCCGCGAGTCACATGTCAGCAAACTGTAGCCCGCGAGCCACATGTCAGCAAACTGCAGCCCGCGAACCACATGTCAGCAAAATGCAGCCCGCGAGCCACATGTCAGCAAACTGCTGCCCGCGAGCCACATGTCAGCAAACTGCAGCCCGCGAGCCACATGTCAGCAAACTGCAGCCCGCGAGCCACATGTCAGCAAACTGCAGCCCGCGAGCCACATGTCAGCAAACTGCAGCCTGCAGCCAGCGAGCCACATGTCAGCAAACTGCAGCCCGTGAGCCACGTGTCAGCAAACTGCAGCCCGCGAGCCACATGTCAGCAAACTGCTGCCCGCGAGCCACATGTCAGCAAACTGCAGCCCGCGAGCCACATGTCAGCAAACTGCAGCCTGCGAGCCACATGTCAGCAAACTGCAGCCCGCGAGCCACATGTCAGCAAACTGCAGCCCGCGAGCCACATGTCAGCAAATTGCCGCCCGCGAGCCACATGTCAGCAAACTGCAGCCCGCGAGCCACATGTCAGCAAACTGCAGCCCGCGAGCCACATGTCAGCAAACTGCAGCCCGCGAGATACATGTCAGCAAACTGCAGCCCGTGAGCCACATGTCAGCAAACTGCCGCCCGTGAGCCACATGTCAGCAAACTGCAGCCCGCGAGCCACATGTCAGCAAACTGCCGCCCGCGAGCCACATGTCAGCAAACTGAAGCCCACGAGCCACATGTCAACAAACTGCCGCCCGCGAGCCACATGTCAGCAAACTGCAGCCCGCGAGCCACATGTCAGCAAACTGCAGCCCGCAAGCCACATGTCAGCAAACTGCAGCCCGTGAGCCACATGTCAGCAAACTGCAGCCCGCGAGCCACATGTCAGCGAGCCACGTGTCAGCAAACTGCGGCCCACGAGCCACATGTCAGCAAACTGCCGCCCGCGAGCCACATGTCAGCAAACTGCAGCCCGTGAGCCACGTGTCAGCAAACTGCAGCCCACGAGCCACATGTCAGCAAACTGCAGCCCACGAGCCACATGTCAGCAAACTGCAGCCCACGAGCCACATGTCAGCAAACTGCGGCCCGCGAGCCACATGTGAGCAAACTGCCGCCCGCGAGCCACATGTTAGCAAACTGCTGCCCGCGAGCCACATGTCGGCAAACTGCAGCCCGTGAGCCACATGTCAGCAAACTGCATCCCGCGAGCCACATGTCAGCAAACTGCCACCCGCGAGCCACATGTCAGCAAACTGCAGCCCGCAAGCCACATGTCAGCAAACTGCAGCCCGTGAGCCACATGTCAGCAAACTGCAGCCCGCGAGTCACATGTCAGCAAACTGTAGCCCGCGAGCCACATGTCAGCAAACTGCAGCCCGCGAACCACATGTCAGCAAAATGCAGCCCGCGAGCCACATGTCAGCAAACTGCTGCCCGCGAGCCACATGTCAGCAAACTGCAGCCCGCGAGCCACATGTCAGCAAACTGCAGCCCGCGAGCCACATGTCAGCAAACTGCAGCCCGCGAGCCACATGTCAGCAAACTGCAGCCTGCAGCCAGCGAGCCACATGTCAGCAAACTGCAGCCCGTGAGCCACGTGTCAGCAAACTGCAGCCCACGAGCCACATGTCAGCAAACTGCAGCCCACGAGCCACATGTCAGCAAACTGCAGCCCACGAGCCACATGTCAGCAAACTGCGGCCCGCGAGCCACATGTGAGCAAACTGCCGCCCGCGAGCCACATGTCAGCAAACTGCTGCCCGCGAGCCACATGTCGGCAAACTGCAGCCCGTGAGCCACATGTCAGCAAACTGCATCCCGCGAGCCACATGTCAGCAAACTGCCACCCGCGAGCCACGTGTCAGCAAACTGCAGCCCGCGAGCCACATGTCAGCAAACTGCTGCCCTCGAGCCACATGTCAGCAAACTGCAGCCCACGAGCCACATGTCAGCAAACTGCAGCCCGCGAGCCACATGTCAGCAAACTGTAGCCCGCGAGCCACATGTCAGCAAACTGCAGCCCGCGAACCACATGTCAGCAAACTGCAGCCCACGAGCCACATGTCAGCAAACTGCTGCCCGCAAGCCACATGTCGGCAAACTGCAGCCCGTGAGCCACATGTCAGCAAACTGCATCCCGCGAGCCACATGTCAGCAAACTGCCACCCACGAGCCACGTGTCAGCAAACTGCAGCCCGCGAGCCACATGTCAGCAAACTGCTGCCCTCGAGCCACATGTCAGCAAACTGCAGCCCGCAAGCCACATGTCAGCAAACTGCAGCCCGTGAGCCACATGTCAGCAAACTGCAGCCCGCGAGTCACATGTCAGCAAACTGTAGCCCGCGAGCCACATGTCAGCAAACTGCAGCCCGCGAACCACATGTCAGCAAACTGCAGCCCGCGAGCCACATGTCAGCAAACTGCTGCCCGCGAGCCACATGTCAGCAAACTGCAGCCCGCGAGCCACATGTCAGCAAACTGCAGCCCGCGAGCCACATGTCAGCAAACTGCAGCCCGCGAGCCACATGTCAGCAAACTGCAGCCTGCAGCCTGCGAGCCACATGTCAGCAAACTGCAGCCCGTGAGCCACGTGTCAGCAAACTGCAGCCCACGAGCCACATGTCAGCAAACTGCAGCCCACGAGCCACATGTCAGCAAACTGCAGCCCACGAGCCACATGTCAGCAAACTGTGGCCCGCGAGCCACATGTGAGCAAACTGCCGCCCGCGAGCCACATGTCAGCAAACTGCTGCCCGCGAGCCACATGTCGGCAAACTGCAGCCCGTGAGCCACATGTCAGCAAACTGCATCCCGCGAGCCACATGTCAGCAAACTGCCACCCGCGAGCCACGTGTCAGCAAACTGCAGCCCGCGAGCCACATGTCAGCAAACTGCTGCCCTCGAGCCACATGTCAGCAAACTGCAGCCCACGAGCCACATGTCAGCAAACTGCAGCCCGCGAGCCACATGTCAGCAAACTGTAGCCCGCGAGCCACATGTCAGCAAACTGCAGCCCGCGAACCACATGTCAGCAAACTGCAGCCCACGAGCCACATGTCAGCAAACTGCTGCCCGCGAGCCACATGTCAGCAAACTGCAGCCCGTGAGCCACATGTCAGCAAACTGCAGCCCGCGAGCCACATGTCAGCAAACTGCAGCCCGCGAGCCACATGTCAGCAAACTGCAGCCTGCAAGCCACATGTCAGCAAACTGCAGCCCGCGAGCCACATGTCAGCAAACTGCAGCCCACGAGCCACATGTCAGCAAACTGCCACCCGCGAGCCACATGTCAGCAAACTGCAGCCCGCGAGCCACATGTCAGCAAACTGCAGCCCGCGAGCCACATGTCAGCAAACTGCAGCCCGCGAGCCACATGTCTGCAAACTGCAGCCCGCGAGCCACATGTCAGCAAACTGCCACCCACGAGCCACATGTCAGCAAACTGCAGCCCGCGAGCCACATGTCAGCAAACTGCAGCCTGCAGCCTGCGAGCCATATGTCAGCAAACTGCAGCCCGCGAGCCACATGTCAGCAAACTGCCGCCCACGAGCCACATGTCAGCAAACTGCAGCCCACGAGCCACATGTCAGCAAACTGCCGCCCGCGAGCCACATGTCAGCAAACTGCCGCCCGCGAGCCACATGTCAGTAAACTGCAGCCCGTGAGCCACATGTCAGCAAACTGCCGCCCGCAAGCCACGTCAGCAAACTGCTGCCCACGAGCCACATGTCAGCAAACTGCAGCCCGCGAGCCACATGTCAGCAAACTGCCGCCTGCGAGCCATATGTCAGCAAACTGCCGCCCACGAGCCACATGTCATGCGCAACAACTTCAAATATTTATCAATAGTAAAACTAATAAACCCTTATTGTAAGTCACTTCAGTCACTTATTCATTCATTTAAATTTTATTCATTCATTTGTATTTATTTATTTATTTTTTTCCTTGGGCCCTCAAAAAATGTGTGAAATATACGATGTGGCATTCGTAGTGAAAAAGGTTGGAGACCCCTGTATCTAACATGATAAAGTGCAGAGACTATGTAGAATACAGTGGACCCCCGCATAACGATGGCATCACATAGCGATTATTTCGCATACCGCTTACTTTAATTGCAAAAATTTTGCCTCACATACCGCTTAAAAACCCGCTTACCGATTTTCGTCCGAGACGCGTCCAATGTGCGGCCTGAGCCACGCTCACATGTTCCGCCGGTGGCATTGTTTACCAGCCAGCCTCCGCGGTAACATCCAAGCATACAATCGGAATATTTCGTATTATTACAGTGTTTTCGGTGCTTTTTCTGGAAAATAAGTGACCATGGGCCCCAGGAAAGCTTCTAGTGCCAACCCTACAGCAATAAGGGTGAGAATTACAATAGAGATGAAGAAAAAGATCATTGATAAGTATGAAAGTGGAGTGCATGTCTCCGAGCTGGCCAGGTTGTATAATAAACCCCAATCAACCATCGCTACTATTGGTGGTACAGCTGCTGCTGCTGCTGCACTGTCAGCTGCTGCTGCTGCTGCACTGTCAGCTGCTGCTGCTGCTGTAGCACCGTTGTTGGTGTGGCTTATTGAGAATACCAAGAAACAATTAACCCCAGAGGATTTGCCACCCAGGATAACCCAAAAAAGTCAGTGTCATCGAAGACTGTCTAACTTATTTCCATTGGGGTCCTTAATCTTGTCTCCCAGGATGCAACCCACACAAGTCGACTAACACCCAGGTGAACAGGGAAAAATGCCTGGAACTAGTGCTCATATTGGTGAATTTAAAGCCAGCAAAGGTTGGTTTGAGAGATTTAAGAATCGTAGTGGCATACACAGTGTGATAAGGCCTGTTCTGGAAGAAAATGCCAAACAGGACCTACAGTACTCAGGAGGAAAAGGCACTCCCAGGACACAGTGTCTCATCAGTCATTGCTGCATCTTCAATAAAGGTAAGTGTCATTTATTCTTCATTTAGTAGACTAGTACATGCACAATATATATTGTGCATGTACTACTCTACTATTGTGCATGTATCCTTCTCTTTGTGTGTGGGAAAATGTATATTTCATGTGGTAAAATTTTTTTTTTCATACTTTTGGGTGTCTTGCACGGATTAATTTGATTTCCATTATTTCTTATGGGGAAAATTCATTCACATAGCGATTATTTCGCATAACAATTACCCCTCTTGCACGGATTAAAATCGTTAACCGGGGGTCCACTGTATACAGTAAGATGCACTTGTGAAAGTGTAATGAATGTTGTCTGAATTCTCTGAACAAAGTACAGTGGACCCCCGGTTAATGATATTTTTTCATTCCAGAAGTATGTTCAGGTACCAGTACTGACCGAATTTGTTCCCATAAGGAATATTGTGAAGTAGATTAGTCCATTTCAGACCCCCAAACATACACGTACAAACGCACTTACATAAATACACTTACATAATTGGTCGCATTGGGAGGTGATCGTTAAGCGGGGGTCCACTGTACACCTGTCCTGTTTCCTGACAAAACCTTAGTGGGAACAGTTGGTTTTGAGAAAGACTTGCCTTATATGGGTCAGTAGGCCTGCTGCAGTGCTCCTCCATTCTCATGCTCCTATGTAATATTAGTTGTTAAGCTGTGTAAAGCAATAATTTTCTCACCTCCAGTGCAGCCTTTTCTTGTTTTACTTCTTCTGGTATTTCGTGAGCGTGAAATTTTGAGAGGTGTCGCTCATATGCCCACCAAGTTGAGAGGAGCTTGCCACAGTGAGGGCAGTCCATGTCGCGGTGGGTGGCGGACTTGTGCACGTGAAGTGTCTGGGGCGAGGGTGCACAAAACGTACAGTACGGGCAAGGTAAGACGCCAGTTCTTACGCTGCTTACTCTTGAAATCTGCAAATCAAAATGCAAATACAAATATACAAATATTTTATTTCTTTCTGCGGTATAGGCCGGCCCCGCTTTACAGCACTTCACTTTAAAGTGTTTCACTAATACAGCGGTTTTCAATTATACTCATTCTTCATTTATTCAGACTTTCTACAGTAAATATATTCACCACTTACTGTAAGTTAAGAGTGAAAATATTTTAAGGCAAGTAATGTGTGTACTGTACAGGCATTTTTTTTAGGCCTAGCTCTATTGCTCACTTTATATGATAGTGTAAACATGCTGCCAGATTTTTATATACATTTTAAAGTGAAAAACTTTTGGCTATACAGTGGTACCTCGGGATATGAACAGCTCAAAATGTGAACAATTATGTAAGTGTGTTTATGTAAGTGCTTTTGTAAGTGTATTTTTTGGGGTCTGAAATGGATTAATCTAATTTACATTATTCCTTATGGGAACAAATTCGTTCTGTATCAGCACTCGAACAACCTCCTGGAACGAAATAAGTTCGTATCTTGAGGTACCACTGTATTTCCCTTTACAGCAGAAACCTGGAACCTAACCTGCTGTACAAGCAAGGTCCTACAGTAGCCTGGAACCTAACTTGCTGTATAAGCAGGGTCCTACAGTAGCCTGGAACCTAACCTGCTGTATAAGCAGGGTCCTACAGTAGCCTGGAATCTAACCTGCTGTATAAGCAGGGCCCTACAGTAGCCTGGAACCTAACCTGCTGTATAAGCAGGGTCCTACAGTAGCCTGGAACCTAACCTGCTGTATAAGCATTTTCTTACAGTAGCCTGGAACCTAATCTGCTGTATAAGCAGGGTCCTACAATAGCCTGGAACCTAACTTGCTGTATAAGCAGGGTCCTACAGTAGCCTGGAACCTAACTGGCTGTATAAGCAGGGTCCTACAGTAGCCTGGAACATAACTTGCTGTATAAGCAGGGTCCTACAGTAGCCTGGAACCTAACTTGCTGTATAAGCAGGCCCCTTCAGTAGCCTGGAACATAACCTGCTGTATAAGCAGGGTCCTACAGTAGCCTGCAACCTAATGTGCTGTATGAGCAGGGCCCTACAGTAGCCTGGAACCTAACATGCTGTATAAGTAGGCCCCTACAGTAACCTGGAACCTAACCTGTTGTATAAGCAGGGTCCTACAGCAGCCTGGAACCTAACTTGCTGTATAAGCAGGGCCCTACAGTAGCCTGGAACCTAACCTGCTGTATAAGCAGGGTCCTATAGTAGCCTGGAACCTAACCTGCTGTATAAGCAGGGTCCTACAGTAGCCTGGAACCTAACCTGCTGTATAAGCAGGGTCCTACAGTAGCCTGGAACCTAACTTGCTGTATAAGCAGGGTCCTACAGTAGCCTGGAACATAACTTGCTGTATAAGCAGGGTCCTACAGTAGCCTGGAACCTAACTTGCTGTATAAGCAGGCCCCTACAGTAGCCTGGAACATAACCTGCTGTATAAGCAGGGTCCTACAGTAGCCTGCAACCTAATGTGCTGTATGAGCAGGGCCCTACAGTAGCCTGGAACCTAACATGCTGTATAAGTAGGCCCCTACAGTAACCTGGAACCTAACCTGTTGTATAAGCAGGGTCCTACAGCAGCCTGGAACCTAACTTGCTGTATAAGCAGGGCCCTACAGTAGCCTGGAACCTAACCTGCTGTATAAGCAGGGTCCTATAGTAGCCTGGAACCTAACCTGCTGTATAAGCAGGGTCCTACAGTAGCCTGGAACCTAACCTGCTGTATAAGCAGGGTCCTACAGTAGCCTGGAACCTAACCTGCTGTATAAGCTGGGTCCTACAGTAGCCTGGAACCTAACCTGCTGTATAAGCTGAGTCCTACAGTAGCCTGGAACCTAACCTGCTGTATAAGCAGGGCCCTACAGTACCCCTGAAAATACACTTACAAAAGCACTTACAAAAATACACTTACATAATTGTTCAAGTAGGGAGCTGTTCGAAACTCAAGGTACCTTTGTATTTCCATTATTATTATTATTATTATTATTATTATTATTATTATTATTATTATATGGATCATACCACTACACCCATAGGGGTTATGCTTGGAGAGCTGGATGGCATTCCAAATGATTTAGATGAAGAAAAATTGGATATCACATTGGAGGGAGGGAGTACGGAAGAAGTGAATGTGTTCAGGTACTATTTGGGAGTTGACTTGTCAGCGGATGGGGGTTTAATAATAATAATAATAATTTTATATACTACAAGTACATGTGCAAGGTATACAATCCTAGGTAACATAAATGACATACTACTATACAGAATGTCCCTTGTTATGCAGAGCATTTCAGGCAAATTATGTCAGTTTTGTCCCAGGATGCGACCCACACCGGTCGACTAACACCCAGGTATCCATTTTACTGATGGGTGAACATAGACAACCGGTGTAAGGAAATACGTCCAATGTTTCCACCCCTTTGCTGGGAATTGAACCCGGACTCTCACTGTGTGCAGCAAGAGCTTTTGCCACCAGGCCTACAGGGCACTGTGGCCTGGAGGTTAACCATAGAATTGATGAAGGAAAGAAAGCTGAGTGGTGCATTGAGGTATCTGTGGAGACAAAAAACATATTCAGGTTGGATCCAAAGAAGGGGAGAACAGGTCCAGTTCTTTGGATCAAGAGCCCCTCACTAGTATCAAGGAACCTCCCTCGAGGGAAATGGGTCATACAGCACCTGGGAAATGGGAGATAAATTAGATTCAAGGAAGTGAGTAGATCTAATTTCTTGAATCACGAGCACTTCACCAGCAGGTTCTGAAAGAACCTACAAAAAGTACAGTTTTACTGTACTTTTTGTAGGTCCTTTCAGAATAATTTGCACTTGTGGTTGTGGGTGTCCCTTAGCTGGGTTGGTAGCACAATCACCTCACACACTGAGGTCTGTGGTTCAATCCCAGGGACAGGTGGAAACACTGAGAGTGTTTCCTTAACCCTTTGACTGTTTTGGTCGTATATATATGTCTTACGAGGTACTGTGTTTGACATATATAGACTCATAAATTCTAGCGGCTTCAAATCAAGCAGGAGAAAGCTGGTAGGTCCACATGTGAGAGAATGGGTCTGTGTGGTCAGTGTGCACCATATAAAAAAAATCCTGGAGCACGCAGTGCATGAGAAAAAAAAAAAACTCCAACCGTTTTTTTTAATTAAAATGCCGACTTTGTCGTCTATTTTCGTAGAGTATTTATGGTTGTATTCTCGTTTTCTTGGTCTCATTTGATAGAATGGAAAACCTGTTATAGAAATAGAGGTAATTTTAATTGGTTTTACTATAAAATGAACCTGGAAATGGAGCTCAAAATAGGGGAAATACTTGATTTTTGCCGATTTTCAAAAGTAAACAAATGATGTCATTGTCCAATAAATGTCCAACTAGCCATTCTAATATGCAGTCATGAATGGGTTGATGTTACTTATACAATTATTACAATATTGCAGTAGTCTGCATAACAGTAAATCTTCTATTTTTTGTTTGAATAAAAATTCAAAATAGAAAGCAAGAGTAATATCAGAGAGGTCTGGAGACATGACTGATGAACAAAGAAAATGTTATTTTAGAGCCAGGAATGTCTGCATTGTTCATTCTGGACCTTATTTTGAAATTGTCATATTTTGTAATTTTCATGAAATTGGCCAAATTGCAAATTTCTGACCACGTTATTGGGTAGCTGAAATCGGTAAATGGGCAGTTTCTTGTACTCAATCGATAGAAAAAATGGAATTCTAAAGAAATAGCTATGAGTTTGGTAGACTGGAACAATGAAATTAGCTGAAAATAGGGCACAAAGTGGGTGAAATAGCCGATTTGTAAATATTACCGAGGTCGCTAACTTCGTGAGAGCGTAATTCCGTCAGTTTCCCATCAAATTTCGTTTTTTTTTATATCATTACAATCGGGAAAAGATTCTCTATCATTTCATAAGAGAAAAATTTTTTTTTTTGAAACTTCGTGACACCAGGAGACACCTTAGGATTGGGGGTTGCGACAGTCAAGGGGTTAAAACACTTGCTGGTCCTGTTCACCTAGCAGTAAATATGTAGGTACCTGAGTGTTAGCTGACTGGTATGGGTCACATCCTGTGGACAAAATTAACCTAATTTGACCAAAATGCTGTGCATAACCAAAATGTCACCCATCACTGTACATTGTAAAATGTAGAAATATATCTTAGTCCAAAACTTTGGGCAGTTTCATATACAAGTTAAATAAATACGAGTGAGAGGGGGTTAGGTTTAAGTGGGACTTGAACGAGTTAATAGGGTTGTCAAAGTGTATTCCTTGGGTAGCACTGAAAATGGGTTGGGCAAATATTTATGTTAGTGGGTTTTGGCCAGGACTGCTGTAATGTTCCTCCTTTCTTCGATAGTTGTATTGTAGTAACAGCATGAGCAATAATAACGGTGTATACATATCAGCACTGGTGGCAGTGGCAAAGGATGATGTCAACTTGTTACAACCTAACCTAACTTGTTACAGCCTAACCTAACTCAACCTAACTTGTTACAACCTAACCTAACCTAACAAATCTCAGGTTATAAGCCACAACAAACACTGAAGAATGGGGAAATGTCCTCTCTATTTGGCTGAAAGAAGAGGGAAGGGCGAGAGAATCAAGGTCTGATCTGAGGGGGAAATATAAGGGAGTGTTTCGATTTTATGCAAATTTATATTGTGATTCAGCAGTGGTAAATTATGACATTCATGGGGAGGTGCTAAACCCACAGGGGTCATAGAGTAGCTGGGAAAATGGGAGACAGTGAGGTGCAATTTAACCCGTAAAAGGTCCAAACGGATATATACATTCACTACCCCAGTGCCCTGAATATTTTGAAAAATAAAAAAATCGTTTTTTTTTTATAGAAAAAAGGGGCACATTTTTCTAAGTGTTATAGGGTAAAAAAAAAATTTAGGGTCAGTACTTACCGAGATATGAGGCCGCGAAGTTGGCACTTGGCGATCACCTGACGGCAACATGGAGCACAGCCGCTTGCAGAAACTCTACATATTTACCGTTTTTTTCCATTTTTTTTTTACTTTTCTTGGTTTTCTTGATATGATACTTATGTTTTACAGTAATTCTTTTGATTACAATGTCAATTGTTGCTTATACACCAATAATATATACAAAATTATTATCATATTGTCACAGACACATATGTACACACTGACAGGTGATTTTGGCCCAGTGGCCTGGTGGCTAAAGCTCCCGCTTCACACACGGAGGGCCCGGGTTCGATTCCCGGCGGGTGGAAACATTTCGACACGTTTCCTTACACCTGTTGTCCTGTTCACCTAGCAGCAAATAGGTACCTGGGTGTTAGTCGACTGGTGTGGGTCGCATCCTGGGGGACAAGATTAAGGACCCCAATGGAAATAAGTTAGACAGTCCTTGATGACGCACTGACTTTCTTGGATTATCCTGGGTGGCTAACCCTCCGGGGTTAAAAATCCGAACGAAATCTTATCTTATCTTATCTTGCACACCTGGCTGAATCACACATTATTATCTACAACTATATACAAGAATTTACATGTCCCACTTATGTTTCTAGAACTCCACGATTGTATGATACTCCATGAAGCATGGATTCATACAGAGTGCCACCCCACACTGGTGACAAATGTATTGTGTGTCTTTTCGCTGTTGGGGTCATTTTGTGGTGGTAGCACACACAACACACTTTTTCTGGGAATGCTTCTTCTTTGGGGTAGGTGGTATTGGTACCAAGCACAGACAGTTAGGGATGATTCGGTATGGCACTTCCCCCACTGGCTGTGGTTGGGGGACAGGTTGTGGTGTGACAGGTCACTGTTGAGGGGCAGGTACAGGTGTGGTACCATACTTTTTTGCAATCTGTTTTACAACATTCAAGGAGAATTCTGCAAAACGTTGTCGTTTTCCAGTCTTTATTTCGTACATATTGAATGCATTGAGCACTGCAATGTCTACAAGGTGAAAAAACAATTTTATATACCACTTGCGACTCCTACGCACACAGTCAATGAACCCTATCATCTTGTCACACTTGTCAACGAGTCGCATATTGTTTGTATAGTCGACAACAGCAGCTGGCTTGACAATACGTTCATTGGTCTCCCTGTTCACTTTGTCTGTTTGTACCATCTTGTTTCTGTGGATGGTTGACAGCAATGTCACGTCCCATTTGTCATGCCACGTCAGTGCCATGATGTCATTGGCATGAAATGCTTGCACTGCACCTTCAATACTGCCTCCACTGAACCTTGGCATATTCCTTCTCACTGTTCCACACATATCAGTATTGTTCACACGTAGGAAATCAGCGAGCATAGGGCTTGTATACCAGTTGTCTGTGTACAATGTATGGCCCTTGCCAAGGTATGGTTCCATCATTTTTCGAACAACATCACCAGAAATGCCCAACATGCGTCTGGTATCGTCAAGTGTGTTTTTCCCGGTGTATACAATCACATCTAATACAAGACCACTCTCACAGTCACACATAACAAACAGTTTTATACCAAAGCGATGACGTTTGTTTGGTATACATGTATATTGTTTGAATGACAAGCATCCCTTGAACAAAATCAAGGACTCGTCAACAACAATATTCTTGAAGGGATAAAAGTAGGCACTGAATTTCTGCTTCATATAGATAACCACTTCCTGGATTTTGTATAGAAGGTCATTCCTGTTGGGCCTATTCCTGTCTGAGAAGTGCAACATTCGTAGCAACAGAATGAATCTGTTGCAGGGAAGGAGGTCACGGAAGACAGTACTGATAAAGTGGTCTGTGGCCCAGTAGTTACGTATATTGTTCTTATAGGTATGTGGCATAAGCATGACAGTGCCAAGGAATAAATACATTTCATCCGCTGTTGTATCTTTCCATCTGTGCAGCCGTGACGATTCCCCAACATCTGGTGTATTGTCCATGATATAACGGTAATAATTGTTCGTCTGGGTCACTATCGAGTTCATTATAGGCTCGTCAAAGTATAACTGGAAAAAGTCTAACTCTGTCGACTCATTCGTTATGGGACATTCTGGCAGGATGCCACTTCCACTCGCATCAAAATCAAAAGGCTCTGGCACGAATATACTTTGTGTCCAGTTCCACTCTCGGTCACATGGTGCAGGGTGGACCTCTGGCATGGGGTGAGGGGGAGCAGGAGGTGGGACAGGAGTGGTGGCGCACATGGTTGAGGGGGTGCCGGGCGGTCCTTTGTCTGTCCACCCACCATGCCATGTGGTCCAGGCACCATGCCACCCACCACTATTTCCTCCATCCCCACATATTCACCTTCATTATCACTTTCACTATCAGTGGCAGGGGTTTTGGATTGTGACCTGCCACGACCCTTGCCTCTGATTGCACATGGCACACTGCCTGAACGTAGGTAATGACGCCTAAAAGTACGCTTCACTGGTGAATAATGGCCACTGTCACTAGACGAATCCTCTAATGGCATAAAATCAATCTCATCATCACTTATATCACTTTCACTATCACTACTAAAACACCGGGAAAATGATAGTTTCCTCTTGCGTAGTTGCCTATGGGTAACACTTGCCACTCCAGAGGTGCTGGGCCCAGGGTCTTGTGTGGCCACACTGGCCACCCCAGAAGTGTTTGGCCCAGGGTCTGGTGTGGCCACACTGGCCACCCCAGAAGTGCTTGTCCCAGGGTCTAGTGTGGCCACACTGGCCACCCCAGAGGTGATGGGCTGAGGGTCATCTGGGTTATCATCTATATTTTCACTATTTCCTTGATTATTAGCAGCCACATCTGTGTCAAATCCACTAAACTGACCTTCCATATCACTTTCCTCAAATAATAGTGTTAATACGACGAGGCGTGAGTGAATCATGAGGATGTGCCATGATGTTGACCCAAGATGGAGCTGAATGTAATTGGTCTTACCATGCGGTACCCAGGCATCCCAGATTTTTTTGATACTGCGCACACTGAGTGCGCACATCCATTCTCTCATGTCTATGCGACTCAGGCCTATCGCACCAATTTTGAAGGAATGAAAAATAAAACGTAAATATACGTTTGGGGCAGTAGTAGCAAAAACGTATATATATGTTTGGACCGTTTACGGGTTAAGAAAGGGGAAAAACAGTCATCAAGGAGCCTCCCTTGAGGGAAGCTCAGCGTTTTTAAAACATTTAAAAAGTTCAAATGTAGTACAAACATAGCATATAGTGCTGACAATTTGTGGTTAAACACAAGTTCCCAGGACTGAAATGTTTCTAAAATCAAGTGTTCTCAGTGTTTACTTCCACAGGCATACCTCACTAACACAGTGCTCACTTTAGAGTGCTTTGCTAGTACGGCGCCTTCCAGTTATATTTATCATTTATGGTGGTGATGCACAAATTACTGATTTTCAGATGAATTGAGCATTTATTTATTATTTTTACTTTAGTATTTTTTAAGTCTAGTGTTATTGTGCACTTAATAAATGATAATGTAAACATGTTTCTAGGCTTTTATATGCACTGGCTGTGATTCACGTTATGGCAGCAGTCTGGAACCTGTTGTATTAGCAAGGTATGCCTGAATACCTTTATCCACAGTGCAAAAGCCTTCAAAAGGAATGTTGACAGATACCCCTAGAGCAGGGGTCCCTAACATATGGCCCTTCTAGGAAATGGATGCAGCTCTCACATGAAATTATGAATTCACTTTTATGTAGGTTTCACACTGCACAGTATCAACATTTACAAAATCTGGCTTTCCAAATTGGCCCTTTCATACCAAAAGGTTGGGGATTACTGTCCTAGAGAACTCCAGAGAAGCTGAGCTTTGGTGCATATGATGGACTGTGTGCTGCTACCTCCAAAAGCCTGACTGATCAGGCTGGTAACCAAGAAACCTGGTACAGGACCAGAAAGTCTGGTTGGGACGACAGGAACCTTCAACAAGAAGGTAGTACTAAGTGTCTTGTGTGTAAGTGTGAATGTGTGTTTTATTATCACCTTGGTGTGTACATATTGCAACATATAGTACCTCCATGTATATACACTATGAAATATATCTCTGTGTATTCACCATGAAATATACGAGCTCCTGGCCCCGCCTCTTCACTGATCGCTACTAGGTCACTCTCCCTGAACCGTGAGCTTTATCATACCTCTGCTTAAAGCTATGTATGGATCCTGCCTCCACTACATGGGGCTATATACTCTGATACACACCTCAGTCTGTTGGCACTGAGATATACACTCTCTGATGTATATACACCTTGATGTGTGTATGTATATACTCTCAGAGACACATCTCAATCTATGTTCACATGAAATATACACAACTCTGTATATACAGTGATACATACCTTGGTGTACACACACTGAAAGATGCATACCTCAGTCTATATACTCAGAGATAAAGGATTAAGTTCATTTCTAGGAAGTATGGTTTACATGTGTATACACACCTCAAAGTATATACAGATTCATACCTTTGTGTATATACTTGATACATACCTATATAAAGCTGCTCCTCGACTTACAATGGGGGTTACATTCCAGTGAACCCATCGTAGGTTGAATATATGTTAAATCTGTCACTGAATAAACAAATAATTACTGTAACTAAATACCAGTATTGAAAAGTAAATAAATTAATACAAATTACAGACTTGCTGCCTTCATGCTGGGTAATTATCTTAATTTTCATCTCCAGAGTACAGGTACCATCCGACTTACAACCGAGTTCAGTTCTGACCAACCGGTCGTAAGTCGAAATGGACGTAAGTCGAACCTTACTACTGAAAAATAATATCACATTTTTGTAATGACTTTATTTTATTGTTTTATTTTGGTATTTCATTTTTTACTTTACTTTTTATGCTGTTAGTACTGTATTTTATACTGTAAGGTTTAGGTTAAACACTGTGTACAACACAAACAGTTGTTTATTTCCCAGAAATTTGGCATACAAAACACAGTCGTAAGTCGAATGGTTGTATGTCGAGCTGGTCGTAAGTCGGAGGGTAGGTGTAATTGCTTTTGCACCAACGTAAGGTCAAAATATCATAAGTTGAACCATTGTAAGTCGAGGCGCTCCTGTGTGCCATAAAAAAATTATATGCCTCGGTGTACATACCCTTGCATACCATGATGGGAATTCAAAGTAGTGTGGCAGATTTTGGTTTTGCTCTTGAGTGCATACAAGAGGGCCTCACTTTAGAGCACTTTGCTTTAAAGCATTTTGCTAATGCAGAAGTTATTAATTATACCCATTCTTCATTTATTCAGACTTCCTACAACAAATATATTCATCACTCACTTTAAGCAAAAGACAAAAATATTTTAAGGTAACCTAAACTGCTGTATGAGTGGGTCCCTGCAGTGTCCTGGAACCTAACGTGCTGTATAAGCAAGGCCCTACAGTAGCCCAGAACCTAACCTGATGTATAAGTGGGGCCCTACAGTAGTCAGGAACCCAACCTGCTGTATAAGTGGGGGCCCTACAGTAGCCCGGAGCCCAGCCTACTGTATAAGTGTGGCCCTCCTGTACAATACAGTTGGTTTGTGGATAACTAATCAACAGCTAATTGATTTAATCATTTATTCAATTGTGTTAAATTTACAACATTTTTTACAAGAGTCCGTAACAGAATGAATGGTGATTTACATGAATAAATATGTATGACTGTTTTGTACACATGACTGGTATATACACATGACTAGTATGTACACATGACTGATAAGTATATATATACATGTATATGATTGGTATTTATACATCCATATAAACAGTCCATAGCTGCTATGTATACATGAGTAAAATTAATATGGCTGATATGTATACATCACAGATATGCATACATGACTGTTAAGTATTATTAAGTGCAATTTATTTATTTATTTATTTATTTATTTAGTAATTTGAGCATACATACAGAGGTACAAAAAAAAAATAACAGGTAAGAGCAGCATGCCAAAGCCACTTATATGCATAGCATTACGGGCTGGCTTAAAATTTACTTAAGATTAACTAAGCAATGATGAAATCAGTGATAAGACATTATTGTAAACAGATAACTATAAAGCACAAATGAATATTACAAAGACAGGTCATATGGTTGCATGCATTGTTGTACATTCAGTCGAATGGAGTATTCTGTTAGATTGGGTTTTAGGTTTAACATTTATGTGATATAATTGTGAGAAACATTTAAGATATACAATTTATAAGGTTCAGTTATGCAGTACAGTGGACCCCCGGATAACGATATTTTTTCATTCCAGAAGTATGTTCAGGTGCCAGTACTGACCGAATTTGTTCCCATAAGGAATATTGTGAAGTAGATTAGTCCATTTCAGACCCCCAAACATACACGTACAAACGCACTTACATAAATACACTTACATAACTGGTCGCATTGGGAGGTGATCGTTAAGCAGGGGTCCACTGTATTTATTTGGTTTTGGGTGAGTAAGTGATCTCTGAGAAGAGACTTGAATTTATAAACAGGTAGTGTTTCTTTTATATTTACAGGTAATGAATTCCAGATTTTAGGGCCTTTGATGTGCATTGAGTTTTTGCATAGCGTGAGATGGACACAAGGAACATCAAAGAGTGATCTGTGCCTTGTGTTATGGTCATGTGTTCTGTTGAGGTTGGCAAGATGTTTGAGGGGAGGGTTAATATCAGAGTTAAGTGTTCTATGTATGTAATAGGTGCAGTAATAAGTATGGATGTTTTGTATGGTGAGTAGGTTGAGTGTTTTGAATATTGGTGGAGTGTACTGCCTGTAGTGAGAATTTGTTATCATTCTAACTGCAGCCTTTTGTTGGGTAATTAGTGGTCTGAGATTGTTAATTGTTGTTGAGCCCCATGCACAAATTCCATAGGTGAGATAGGGGTAAATAAGAGAGTGATATAGAGCCAGGAGGGCTGACTGTGGGGCATAGTACCGTATCTTCGATAGTATGCCTACAGTCTTGGAAATTTTCTTAGAAATTTGTTGTATATGTGTATGAAATTTGAGTCTATTATCAAGGTGGATTCCTAAGAATTTTCCCTCTGTTAGCTTTGTGATAGGTGATCCATTTATCATTATGTTAAGAGGGACATCTGTAGCTCTGTTACCAAACTGAATGAAGTAGGTTTTGTCAATGTTTAGTGTAAGTTTGTTAGTCCTCAGTGTTTAGTGTTAAGTTTGTTAGTCCTCATCCAGGTAGATATTTTCTGTAATTCGGTATTTACAGTATTGGCTAGCATGACTGGGCTCGGGTGAGAGAAGACGTATGTAGTGTCATCTGCAAATAGTGTGGGTTTGAGTAATTGCGAAGCATTTGGTAGGTCATTTATGTATAGGATGTATTTTTATGTATAGGATGTACATGGATTGCAGACATGAATACAGTGGACCCCCGGTTCACGATATTAATCCGTTCCTGAGAGCTCATCATAAACCAAAATTATCGGAAAGCGAATCAATTTTCCCCATAAGAAATAATGGAAATCAAATTAATCCGTGCAAGACACCCAAAAGTATGAAAAAAAAAAACTTTTACCACATGAAATATTAAGTTTAATGCAATAGAATAATTACAATAACAACAACAACAATAGAATAATATGTAACAAAAGAATAATTGACACTTACCTCTAATGAAGATCTGGTGATGATTGATGGGATGGGAGGAGGGGAGTGTGTGGATGGTGTTAGCATTTAGAAGGGGAATCCCCCTCCATTAGGACTTGAGGTAGCAAGTCCTTTTCCGGGGTTACTTCCCTTCTTCTTTTAATGCCACTAGGACCAGGTTGAGAGTCACTGGACTTGTGTCGCACAACATATCTGTCCATAGAGGCCTGTACCACTCGTTCCTTTATGACTTTCCTAAAGTGTTTCACAACATTGTCAGTGTACAGGTTGCCAACACGGCTTGCAATAGCTGTGTGAGGGTGATTTTCATCCATAAAGATTTGCGCTTCAAGCCACTTTGCACACATTTCCTTAATTTCAATAGTCATATTTTGCAGAAACAAGCACCAAAAACAGTGATAATATGGATAATATAGAATGTACCGAATGTATCCTTAGATGCGCATACACTGGCTGGCTTGTAAACACTGGACACATCTCGTACGAATAGTATTGCATACTGGGTTTTGTAACAGGAACTGAGGCAAATTTTTTGCGATATAATGCATCGGTTACCGGATTTATCGGATACCGATAGCTTCGCAAACCGGGGGTCCACTGTACTATGTAGACATGACTTATGCATACATAACTACCATGCATACATGACTGCTATGTAGACATGACTGCTGTATATAGATGACTTCTTTGCAGACATGACTGCTATGTAGACATGACTGCTATGTAGACATGACTGCTATAGACATGACTGCTATGTAGACATGACTGCTATGTAGACATGACTGCTATATAGACATGACTGCCTTGTGAAAGTAATCACAAACAGGGAACTCACAATGGTTCATTTACATAGTAAATAATATATTCTGGGCAACAGCAACACAGCGATGTGAAATTCCACACATTTATGCATTTCTCACATGAGTCGCTACTTTACACCCAACTTTTTTTTTTTTTTAATGCAAGTGGCCATTTCTCACCAAGATAGGGCCACCCAGAAGGGAGGAAATGCATTCACTATCATTTATTCGTTATCCAAAGTGCACTGCATATTGGTTTTCTCTTGGGCCTAAGAGCATTTTATGTGAAATGTGTCACCCGTATACTGCAGAAAAGATATTAATTATATGTATTGTTTGTTTTGCCAAAGGTGCACCAATGTCACTATTCTGGTGGCCCTTGGAACTGCAACATCCTCATTCCTCCTTCAGAGTGCAGGCACTGTATGTCCCACCTCCAGGACTCCAGTCTGGATGACCAGTTCCCCCTGAATTCCTTCATAAATGTTACCTTGCTCACTCCAGTACCTCACCTACCTTCATCCATCCCACCACACATATTCAACCTCCTGTCCATGTGTGGCAGGGGAGGACAGCTGTGGACCAACACTTTCACCTATCTCCCACAGCTGCTCATCACCCATACCCCCTCCCCACCATGCTTTTGTGGACTTCACTCCTCCCTCTCACGTTTGCACCCACCTTTCTCCCAAACACTTGCCCTCGCCTGCATATACTCACCCACCTGCCTCTGCCCGTCCCCACACCAGTGCCCAACTGACCACATGTTACAGTGCCACATGGGATGTACTGGAGTAGGCATGTGGGATGGCAGCGACAGTATGTACCTACAGACCACTTTCACCCATTTGCTCTAACCTTCACTCACCTGTCTTCACCCAGTACCTTGTCCTCATCTACTAACTCCCATGCTCCCACCCACTAGCTCACAAGACAATGTACTAACCCTGAGGTTCACTGCAAGACAGAAGAAAAGACTGCAGTACATGCCACATTTTCCCCTACATTTACTCCGCCATGTAAACTGATTTTTATAACATACACCAAAAATACGCCAGAATTCTGCAAAATGTTTTAAAAAACGTATTAACAGACTGCATGTTATCCAAGGGTCTAATGTAAACAATAGCTGCTGAGCACCTGGTGAATGGGAAGCAAACAGGCTTGATCCAAGAAGGAAAAAATGCATTGGCCATCTCCCACCAAGGCAGGGTGACCTAAAGAGAAAAATTATTTTTTTCAACATACCGGCCGTCTCCCACTGAGGCAGGGTGACCTAAACAGAAAAACGAAAGTTTTTCTTTTTACATTTAGTAATTTATATGGAGGAAGGGGTTACCAGTTCTTTGCTTCCACTAAGAGCTTTACCTATTTGTAAAAACTGCCACATAGGCATGTGTGTTTTTTCCATGTACACTCACGTGTGCACACATGGTTATGTTTTACCTTAATAACCTGCCATAACAGTAAGGATCCAAAGAAGAAAACACATTCACCATCACTCAATCATTACCAGAAGTGTGTTGACATCACAGTTACCTCCCTGACTGCAACATCCCTGTCCCTCCTCCTGTATGTGCACATGCACATACAGGACCATTTCAAATGTTTAATAAATGCTAATTCTTATGTATTTTCACTGCTGCTGAATATAATTTATATATCTTTCTTCTTTCAACGCACTGGCCGAATCCCACCGAGGCGGGGTGGCCCAAGAGAAAAAAACGAAAGTTTCTCCTTTTGCATTTAGTAATATATACAGGAGAAGGGGTTACTAGCCCCTTGCTCCCGGCATTTTAGTTGTCTCTTACAACATGTATGGCTTACGGAGGAAGAATTCTGTTCCACTTTCCCATGGAGATAAGAGGAAATAAACAAGAACAAGAACTAGTAAGAAAATAGAAGAAAACTCAGAGGGGTGTGTGTATACATGCTTATACATTTGTGTGTAGTGTGACCTAAGTGTAAGTAGAAGTAGCACTGTGTACCTGAAATTTTGCATGTTTATGAGACAGAAAAAGACACCAGCAATCCTACCATCATGTAAAACAACTGCAGGCTTCCAGTTTACACTCACCTGGCAGGACGGTAGTACCTCCCTGGGCGATTGCTGTCTACCAACTTACTACCTACATACACACAATGGTATACATACATACACACAATGGTACTGTGTGTCAATAAGGATGTGTGTATATACAACTCAAATAAAAAAAAAAACATTCTCTCTATTCAAAATTTCTTGACTTGTGTATTTACAATGCACAAGATTACAAAGTTGTGATAAATATTTTCTTTAAATTGATATTTTTAACCTCTGTTACCCTTAATCTGCACAATACAGTTTGTACATGTACATGACAATGTAAGAGAGAGAGATGCAACACTGTTGAGTTTACCCGACTCTCGTTTACAAGATCCTAATAAATCTGCAATGAGCTGAGACATAGATAACCCACAAATCTTTATATCAAGTTGTTTGGACCATAGTGACTCACAAAATCATAATGACTGCAAAACCATGGAACAGACAACTTGCCATGGGCTTTAAGCAATCCATTGGACATTGTCTTATTAATCTTAAGATAGGCTTAAATTTGTCTGAAATGGTTTGCATATTAAGGGGCTTCATGCATGCACACCTAAATGTCATTCACCCTTGTACAAATATTGTATCATGCTGAAATAATCTATAATCAACATTTGGGCCATTAACAAGTTCAGCCTGGCCTGAAAGGTATATCCTCAGTCTATGGGTAGGTCGTGAATTGTTGCAGCCATGTTACTGCGATTTTTATTCTTTGCCAGGCAAAGTGCTACTCTGACGGAGCCACTGTATACACATCAAAAGTTTCTCCATCCATCTGCACTTGAAACTTTCCACTCTCGAGAGCTGCCATTGATATCTGCTGCAGTTGTGTGGCAGTCATTTGTTCACTCAGCTGTATCTGCTCCTGTAGAGAGGCGAGCTGAACTGCGTCAAACTCTTGGAATTTGGAGACTTCGTCATCACTGTTGCCCTCGATGTCGTCAATCTCTTCCTTGAGGAAGTCAGTTTCTATAATTGGCGTGGCATCCGCAGTGACACTGGACATCTCTATCTGAGGCAGTAATACCTGGTTTTTCGTATCATCCTCGGAAGCTTCTGAAAGGACAATGATGCACTGGCCTCCGACACCAAAGATGGCGTCATCCAAGCCAACCATCTCTATGCCTTCCCCTTCTTTAAAATCCCCAACCATGTAACTTGTGCTGACTTTCTCTCCTCTGCTCTCAATCACGTATTCTCTCTTGAGTACAATCTTCGAACTGAATACGTCACTTTCTCCGCCAATCAGTGTGCTCATTTCCACTTCAGGGTGCTTGAACTTTCTATGGTGGTCATAGGAAACTTTGTGTAAGAACACTGCACTTGGACACAGCTGACACTTAAATGGACCACTTCGGAACTTTTTTGGCTCGTGTTGTTTGGCATGATTCTTTAAGTGGTGGATTTTTCTAAACTTAACACCACATATATGACATTCAAATGGCTTTTCACCAGTGTGGATTCGTATATGTTCCTTAAAGGCAGCACACCGTGTGAAGGCTTTAGAACAGTGTTTGCACTTCCAAGATTTGGCCATACGGTGAGTTTGGTTGTCATGCATTAAAAGAGCAAAGTTGGTGTGGAATTTCTTACCACACTTATCACAATAATACCTCTTTTTCTCATGTCTCAACTGGTGAGTTTTCAGGTTACTTGGATGAGTGAAGACTTTAAGGCACTTGTCACAATGGTAACTTTTACCATCATGAAGTTTCGAATGGTAAGCAAGGGCAGATTTTGATGAGAATTGTTTCCCACACACGCTACAGTCTACCTCGTCTTTGGGGCGATTTAGGGCATCTTCATTTCCCGGCACTTGAATTTCAACATTGTGGAAATCCTTGAGGTGGTTTTCCCATGCTCCAATCCGAGCCAAAACTTTGCCACAAAACTGACACTCAATGGTGTCATGAGTCCGCTGATGTTCTTTCAGCTGTTCTCCCGTGGGACAAACCTTCATGCAGAACTTACACAAATGGATGATGTGGGATCTCTTGCGGTATTGCCTCTTAACACGCTCCTCGGAATTTGTGCCCCGAGACCTTGCCTCCTTCTTTAGAGTGCCATACGTGTCTATCTGTGGCAAAGCTCGAGATTTTCTCGATAATTCGGCAAGGCTAAGCCGCATCCTCTCTGACAGAACCGGTACTCTCTTGCCTGGTTCCCTGGGACGTGTCACCTGTAACGTCTGAAAGGCAATACAAGACTTTCAGTCCATCGTAATCACACCCAGAAAATCTTTAACATTGTTCTTTATATTTTTTTCATCAAAATAATAACAGAGCTACAGAATTTGGAGGAGAAACGACGCTGTAGAAAATGTGTTTATTAGTCTTTAGTATTGCAGTAAGAACAGTGTTATTTCTTTGTAATGTAGCACTAGACAAACTACAATACTGTATAAATGAAAAAAAGCTCTTTTATTTGTTGGAAAAGGCAGGTTATTGTTGAATAGATGGTGTTTGAACCAACCCCTGCAACAAGACTAAACCCCATCCATTCCACAAATTTTGATCCTCTACTAAATTTAGTAGAGATAAATACGATTACTGAGCAAGGGGCTACTAACCCCTTCTGTATAATTACTAAATATAAAAAGGAGAAAAACTCTTCACTATATATGCAGTCTCTCCTCACTTAACAACAGAGTTCTGTTCCTAAGACCACGTCAGTAAATGAGTTCATCGTTAAGTGAGGAACATATTATAATGGTAGTGGATTTGTGTCAACCATCTTTGATATTGTTTTAATGTAACCTTGGCATCATTTATAACATTTCTAGTATATTTTTAAATGTCTATACAGTAGTGTACTGTATACAGCAAGGCCCCACTTACATGGCAGGTTAGGTTCCAGGCTACTTCCGGAAAGCAGACCTCGCCGGACAACAGACCTCCATTTTTTCCATTTATAAAAGCATATAAATGCCAGATAACAAGTTTACACTTACATACATTAAGTTACCAATAGAACTAGGCATTAAAAAGTAAAATACACATACAGTACACTCATTATTTACCTCAAAATATTTGTAGTCTTAATGTAGGGCAAAAGGTGAGTAGTATTTACTGTAAGAAGTCAGGTGTGGTAGCCCTCCTGGCCACCCCACCCACACATACTATACAATAATGCTTAAAGCATATACAGTAGGGCCCCACTTATACGGTGGGTTAGGTTCCAGGCTGTCTCCGGAAAGCAGACATCGCTGGAAGGCAGAACGGCATTTTTTTCCATTTATAAATGCATATAAATGCCAGACAACAAGTTTACACTAAATTATATTAAGTTAGTAATAGAACCAGGCATTAAAAACACACAAAGTAAA
Source organism: Cherax quadricarinatus (assembly GCF_038502225.1). NCBI lineage: Eukaryota > Metazoa > Arthropoda > Malacostraca > Decapoda > Parastacidae > Cherax > Cherax quadricarinatus. The sequence continues at coordinate 9,152,431 of NC_091353.1, forward strand.
ATACATTCACAGTAAATTCATTACTTATCTTAACCCTTTCAGGGTCCAAGGCCCAAATCTGGAGTCACGCACCAGTGTCCAAGAATTTTCAAAAAAAAAATTTGTTATTTTTTCTTATGAAATCGTAGAGAATCTTTTTGTGAAGGTAATAAAACAAAAAGTACGAAATTTGGTGGAAAATTGACGAAATTATGCTCTCGCGAATTTTGATGTGTCAGCGATATTTACGAATCGGCGATTTTGCCGACTTTGACTCCCATTTTAGGCCAATTACATTATTCCAATCAACCAAATTCTTAGCTATTTCACTAGTATTACTTCTATTCTATCGATTGAGCACAAGAAATCGCCAAGTCAACTGTTTCAACTACAAAATAAAGTGATCGGAAATTGTTAATTTGGCCAATTTAACACAAAGTTCAAAATATTCCAATTTCAAAATAGGGTCCAGAATAAACAATGTAGGCATTCCTGGCACTAAACTAACATTTCCTCTGTTCATTAGTCGTGTTTTGAGGCTTTACAAATAAATTCCATTTTGATTTTTTATTCACATAATGAATTTTTATTCACACCAAAAAATAGAACATTTACTGCTATGCAATACTGTAATAATTGTATAAATATCATCACCATATTTGTGAATGTATATTAGACCCACCAGCTGACGTGTATTAGACGTGTGAGGTCGTTTGTTTACTCTTGAATATCGGCAAAAATTTAACATTTCCGCTACTTTGAGCTCAGTTTCAAGCCATTTCCAGTGCTAAAACCAATCAAAATCATCTCTATTTCTGTAATATGTCTTCCATTCTATCAAATGAGACCAAGAAATCGCAAATACAACTATAAAAAACATACGAAAAAACACTGCAAAGTTGCTGTTTTAATCAAAAAATCATGATTTCAGTTTTTTTCTCTCATTATACACAGTGTGCTGCAGGATCTGTTTTATGTGGTGCACACATACCACATAGATGTATTCTCTCATATATAGGCCCAAATGTACCACTCACAGTTTATCAGAGTGAGCTGAGCTCATGGCGTAGATCTACGGTTTGGACACTCACCATAAAGCCGTAGATCTACGGGACGGACCCTGAAAGGGTTAAAGTATTTGTAATCTTAATATAGGGAGAGAGGTGAGTAGTACTTATTTGTAGGAAGTCAGGTGCAGGTAGCCCAGGTATAGGTAGCCCTGGCTCCCCGTCTCATACTTAATATACGATATTTAAAACATCCCAGAGATGTAAAATACACATAGAGTACACTCATTATTTACCTTAAAATGTGTAGTTTTAATATAGGAAGAGAGGTGAGTAGTATTTATTTGTAGGAAGTCAGTGTAGGTAGCCGGTAGGTGTAGCCCGCCTGGGCTACACCTACCGGCTACCTACACTGTGGCCCAGAGCAATATTATTAACATCGTCATGCCTTGTTCACTGAATTTAATCATTTCTAACAACTACCTATAGATGCCATCATAAACGAAGGTAGAAGTAATGAATAATTTATGCCGAAAATTGTAAACAAAAGCGGAGTGAGGGAGTGGCTGGGCCAAACGCAGATTCATACACGTTTTCTCTGATGGCCAAGCAGAGAAAACGTAATGTTGTCCCTCCGCCCGGCTACCACACAGGTCCACAAGTATTATTATCAGAGCACACATAAAATATGCAATAAATGCTAGACAACAAGTTTACACTAACTTATATTAAGTTAGCAATAGAAATAGGCATTAAAAACACAATAAAAGGTAAGATACACACAGAGTACACTTATTACTTACACTATTACTTATTACAAACTGAACAGGTAGTGGACGATCATTTGGTCAGGCGAAATAAATGTGTATTAATATGTGTCTACTTTTAGTTCATTCACGTACGTTTGTAAGAGTTTGTAAAACATTTACCTCAATATTTTTTTTATTATAATAATAATTACCTCACAATACAAATACTCTTACATTGTGTACAAGTTGTACAAGTTAGTTCAGAATAAGCAAACAGCAACACACCATTTTTAGAGTGAATGAAGATAATAATAATAATAATAATAATAATAATAATAATAATAATAATAATAATAATAATAATAGGAGTAAATGGAGACAAATGGTTTTTAATACTTGACGCGCTGTTGGAGTGTGAGCAAAGTAACATTTATGAAGGGGTTCAGGGAAACCGGCAGGCCGGACTTGAGTCCTGGAGATGGGAAGTACAGTGCCTGCACTCTGAAGGAGGGGTGTTAATGTTGCAGTTTAAAAACTGTAGTGTAAAGCACCCTTCTGGCAAGACAGTGATGGAGTGAATGATGGTGCAAGTTTTTCTTTTTCGAGCCACCCTGCCTTGGTGGGAATTGGCCAGTGTGTTAATAAAAAAAATAAAAATATTATTATTAATAATAATAATAATAATAATATTATTATTATTATTTATTATAAAAAGCACTAAACCCACAAGGGTCGTGAATTGCTATATATAGAATAAAGGCATACGAAAAGAACATTTTTCTACAGGTATCCCCCAGTTTGACTAGAGAAAACGTAATTCTTCCGACACTACCTACACAGTTGCTTGGTAAACAAATCTCATATTTACATCAATTTTTATTCTGTGAGTGTATGTATCATGTTTATATGCTATGTAATGGGTTTCATGTATAATTTTGAGGAAAATATCATAGATGGATTAATGAAAATGCCTATATTGATGTAAAATAAGACATTTAGTGTGCCCAAGAGTGATTATTATTACGTAGTATTGGCGTAATGAGTAGAGAGAGACCTAGCGATTTTAATGTGTACCTGCACACCAGCACAGTGTGTAAGTATATTTAGGTACAGGTACACATAAGTATAATTATCAGAGTACATATAAAATATGCAGTAACTTTAAAACACTTGAAATTTTGGAAAGTTTCCTGACATAATAGATGAGGTAACAGAAAATGTAAACAAACTGGGTGGGGGCGCTGTATTTGAAAGACCGCTTGCCGTATAGCAAATTTTGGTCATAATTTGACATCGCCGTATTAGCAGAACGCCGTAAGGCAGAACGCCGTAAGGCGAAACGCCGTAAAGCGGGGCCTTACTGTACAGTACACTCATTACTTACCTTAAAATATTTGTTGTCTTAATGGTCTTAATGTAGGGTGAGAGGTGAAAAGTATTTATTTGTAAAAAGTCATGTAGGAGGTATGGCATCATGGCTGGCCACTTATACCTATTATGACATTAAGCTCCCTAGAGTGATAAAATGCATATATAGTACACTTCTTAATTACCTAAAAATATTTGTAGTCTTAATGTAGGGTGAGAGGTGAGTTTTATTTGTAGGAAGCCGGGTTGGGAAGTATGGGTAGCCAGGAAGGGCAGCCCTCACCACTCCAACCCACCCACACGTAATGTAAACAAACCAGACAAACGCTTCTGGTTTTCATCACTATACATTGTGTACAAGTTGTCTCCACATTGATACAGTAGAATAAATAGAGAGAAACACTCCCATTCTCATGTAACACCATTTTTAGAAGAAATGACACCCTGAGTGAAGGCATACAAAAGGAATAATTTTCTAGCTACCCCAAGTAATATTATAGTGTACACATTTTCTCTGATGTTGGATTACAAGTCTGATGTTGGATTACAGAAGTCCTGCAAGTCGCCTGGCTACCACAAGTCCTACAAGTTACCTGGCTACCACAAGTCCTACAAGTTGCCTGGCTACCACAAGTCGCTTGGCTACCACAAGTCCTGCAAGTTGCATGGCTACTACAAGTCCTACAAGTTACCTGGCTACCACAAGTCCTACAAGTTGCCTGGCTACCGCAAGTCCTACAAGTCGCCTGGCTGCCACAAGTCCTACAAGTCGCCTGGCTACCACAAGCCCTACAAGTTGCCTGGCTACCACAAGTCCTACAAGTCACCTGGCTACCACAAGTCCTACAAGTTACCTGGCTACCACAAATCCTACAAGTTGCCTGGCTACCACAAGTCCTACAAGTCGCTTGGCTACAAGTCCTGCAAGTCGCCTGGCTACTACAAGTCCTACAAGTTACCTGGCTACCACAAGTCCTACAAGTTGCCTGGCTACCGCAAGTCCTACAAGTCGCCTGGCTACCACAAGTTCTACAAGTCGCCTGGCTACCACAAGTCCTACAAGTCGCCTGGCTACCACAAGCCCTACAAGTTGCCTGGCTACCACAAGTCTTACAAGTTGCCTGGCTACCACAAGTCTTACAAGTTGCCTGGCTACCACAAGTCCTACAAGTCGCCTGGCTACCACAAGTCCTACAAGTTGCCTGGCTACCACAAGTCCTACAAGTCGCCTGGCTACCACAAGTCTTACAAGTTGCCTGGCTACCACAAGTCCTACAAGTCGCCTGGCTACCACAAGCCCTACAAGTTGCCTGGCTACCACAAGCCCTACAAGTCGCCTGGCTACCACAAGTCTTACAAGTTGCCTGGCTACCACAAGCCCTACAAGTTGCCTGGCTACCACAAGCCCTACAAGTTGCCTGGCTACCACAATTCTTACAAGTTGCCTGGCTACCACAAGCCCTACAAGTTGCCTGGCTACCACAAGTCTTACAAGTTGCCTGGCTACCACAAGTCTTACAAGTTGCCTGGCTACCACAAGTCTTACAAGTTGCCTGGCTACCACAAGTCCTACAAGTCGCCTGGCTACCACAAGCCCTACAAGTTGCCTGGCTACCACAAGCCCTACAAGTCGCCTGGCTACCACAAGTCTTACAAGTTGCCTGGCTACCACAAGCCCTACAAGTCGCCTGGCTACCACAAGCCCTACAAGTTGCCTGGCTACCACAATTCTTACAAGTTGCCTGGCTACCACAAGCCCTACAAGTTGCCTGGCTACCACAAGTCTTACAAGTTGCCTGGCTACCACAAGTCTTACAAGTTGCCTGGTCTTAACTCTTTGACTGTTTACGCCGTATAAATACATCTTATGCGCCACTGTTTCTGATGTATTTATACGCATAAATTCTAGGGGCTTCAAATCAAGCAGGAGAAAGCTGGTAGGCCCACATGTGAGAGAATGGGTCTCCATGGTCAGTGTGCACCATATAAAAAAAATCGGGGAGCCAGTGGTGTATTGTTGGAATGCCATTTCAGTCATCCTTTTTCAGCATGCTTAGCGGTAAGAAATATGTGACTCCCCAGCAAATCTGGGACTCTTCTCTTCCCAAGTGATGCTCTAACACAGATGGAAGTTCAGTGAAGATCAATTTCATGATTTCCAGGAGTTTGAGACCAAAAGCAATGGAGGAAGAGGAGGAGGAGGAGCAGGAGGAGGAGGAGGAAGAGGAGGAGGAGGAGGAGGAGGAAGAGGAGGAAGAGGAGGAGGAAGAGGAGGAGGAAGAGGAGGAGGAAGAGGAGGAGGAAGAGGAGGAGGAGGAGGAAGAGGAGGAGGAGAAAGAGGAGGAGGAGGAAGAGGAGGAGGAGGAAGAGGAGGAAGAGGAAGAGGAGGAGGAGGAAGAGGAGGAGGAGGAAGAGGAGGAAGAGGAGGAAGAGGAGGAGGAGAAGAGGAGAAGAAGAGGAGGAAGAAGAGGAGGAAGAAGAGGAGGAAGAGGAAGAAGAGGAGGAGGAAGAGGAAGAGGAGGAGGAAGAGAAGAAGGAAGAGGAAGAGGAAAAAGAGGAAGAAGAGGAAGAAGAAGAGGAAGAAGAAGAGGAAGAAGAAGAAGAAGAAGATGTAATAATATTGTTCCCTTGAAGCAAGAAAAAAAGAAGTCCACCACATGACAGTGACAAGATAAGGGGAGATAACATCTGATAAGAGCTGACGTTTGATGAGCGTAAACAAGGGTGGGGGAGGGTGCAGCTGATAAGAAAAGATTAGATGACCATTGCCCTCACTTTGTTTTTGCTGGTACACAAACATTTCTGTCTGTCTATTTGTCTGTCTGTCAAGCTCCCTGTCTATCCGTCTAGCTCTCTGTCTCAGAGAGAGCCACAAGACTGTGTCATCATCATGTTTACTCACATCTTCAAGCAGAGTATAGCACTTTGTCTGGATTTTTTGGGTTATCCTAGGTAATTTACACTATGTATACTTGTATTTATGTGTACCTGTGAGACAGAGATAGACAGACAGATAGAAAGAGAGAGACAGATTGAAAGAGATAGAATGAGGGAGAAAGATAATTAGATAGAATGGAGGGGAAGCAGCATCCGACCCCATTGTTTTGACAGGCGGTAGGGGGAGTGAGTAATGAGACAATATGTCATTTTGACAGCTGCCGACTCCTGACTCAAAACAATTATAAGCCACACACTCGCACACAAGACAAGCTTGCTGAATGAAGATAATAGCAGTTATATGAAAGTATCTAGTGACTATATATGTGTATATATATTATAGAAACCAGAAGGAAGGAAGAATGGAAGGCAGGAATGAAGGAAGGACGAGATGAAAGGAAGGAAAAAAGTAAGGAAAGACGAAGGAATGTAGGAAGGAAGGTAGGAAAGGAATGCAGGAAGGTAGGTAGGAAAGGATTGCAGGAAGGTAGGAAAGGAATGCAGGAAGGTAGGAAAGGAATGCAGGAAGGTAGGAAAGGAATGCAGGAAGGTAGCAAGGAAGGTAGGAAATGAATGCAGGAAGGTAGGAAAGGAATGCAGGAAGGTAGGAAAGGAATGAAGGAAGGTAGGAAAGAAGGCAGGAAGGTAGGAAAGAAGGCAGGAAGGTAGGAAAGAAGGCAGGAAGGTAGGAAAGAAGGCAGGAAGGTAGGAAAGGAATGTAGGAAGGTAGGTAGGAAATGAATGCAGGAAGGAAGGAATGATGACACACGACTCTTTACCTAGGATAACTACATAACACAACTGCCTGCTAATACTTTGAAGAAAACTGCTCAGACAAGGTGTTTTGTCTTTGCACAAAAAAAAAAAAAAAAAAAAAAAATAAAAAAAAAACAAACGGTCAACAAAAATGCACACACACACTGGTTTTATGTGTGAGGAGTGTAAAACACCATTGTGTATAAAAACATGTTTCAAAGAGTTCCATGAGCTGCAGAACTTCTAAGAATATGTTTGGTGACTGTACATTGGTATATATATTATAGAACAATAGTAATAAAAAATTTTTTGTATTGTTTGTTTTTGTAAACAAGTTTTGTAAACAATATATTGATAATTATGTTTGTGTGCTTATTGTGTTGTATACAACGAGTGTATATATGTACATTGCACCTTACTTTGGTCTCACAGGCCACATAAGTTATGTGAAAAAATAAAATAGTGAAAAAAACAACAAACCTTCAAATACAAGTAAACCAAAGTTTACCGGGTGAGCGGCAGTCGCCGCTGTTGCCATACGCAGCTCATTTTCTGCAAACTTCACGCCTCTATATCTCAGTAAGTACTGATGGCAAAAAAAATTTTTTTTGGACTAAAACACTCAGAAAAATAATCTTAACATTTTCATAAGAAAAAATTTTTTTTTTCCGAATATTTTGCGACAGAATGAAAGTTTCAGAAAGGGGCCTGCGACAGTCAAAGAGTTAACAGTATGTGTAAGTTTACTTAGGTACAGGTGCACGTAAGTATAATTATCAGTTATAATAATAATGTAGGTATGTAGTCCACCTGGGCTACATACCTACACTTACCTACATAGCTACACAATATTTAATGTGGCACAGAGCCATATTATTACCATCAACATACCGTGTTCACTGAGTTTAATTGTTTCTATCAACTACCTTTAGATGCCATCATAAACAAAGGGAGAAGTAATGAATAATTCATGCCGAGAATTGTAAACAAGAGCGTTATGCATTAAGGGGAGTGACATAATGTTTTCCCTCCACCCGGCTACCACACCTTCATAGTTTATAAACATAAAATGTTTATATACTATGTAATGTGTTTCTTATATAATTTTGAAGAAGATATCATAGACGGATTAATGAAAATGTTTATATTAACGTAAAATAAGACATTTAATGAGCCCAAGAGTGTTCATTATTACATGATAGAGAGATGTGCTCACAGAGAATGTAAACAAACTAGGTGGTGTGTGTGCCACATTTGAAAGACTGCTCACTGTATAGAAAGTTTTGATCATAATTTGAAATCGCTGTATTAGCGGAACGCTGTACAGCAGGGCCCTACTGAAATGTAATAAAAAGAATAGAGGAAATCAGCTCTAATATACATTATTTAGGTATGCATACTGGTCAGAGAGCCCGTCATAGGTTCGAGACATCCGTAAACGAGAACACTGCTGTGTGTGTGTGTATGTGTGTGTATGTGTGTGTGTGTGTGTGTGTGTGTGTGTGTGTGTGTGTGTGTGTGTGTGTGTGTGTGTGTGTGTGTGTGTGTGTGTGTGTGTGTGTGTGTGTATACATTTTTTTTTTTTAACAAGTCGGCCGTCTCCCACCAAGGCAGGGTGACCCAAAAAGAAAGAAAATCTCCAAAAAGAAAATACTTTCATCATCATTCAACACTTTCACCTCACTCACACATAATCACTGTTTTTGCAGAGGTGCTCAGAACACAACAGTTTAAAAGCATATACATATAAAGATACACAACATATCCCTCCAAACTGATAATATCCCAAACCCCTCCTTTAGAGTGCAAGCATTGTACTTCCCATTTCCAGGACTCAAGTCTGGCTATATAAAAATACAGTGGACCCCCACCTTACGATATTAATCCGTTCCTGAGAGCTCATCGTAAGCCAAAATTATCGTAAGGGGAATTAATTTTCCCCGTAAGAAATAATGGAAATCAAATTAATCTGTGCAAGACACCCCAAAGTATGAAAAAAAAAAATTTTTTACCACATGAAATATTAATTTTAATACATACAAACTGAAGAAGACATGCACAATTGCTACTCTACTAAGAATAGAATACATGACATTTACCTTTATTGAAGATCTGGTGATGATTGATGGGATGGGAGGAGGGGTGTGTGGAAGTTGTTATTGCTTAGAAGGGAAATCCCCTTCCATTAGGACTTGAGGTAGTAAGTCCTTTTCCAGGGTTACTTCCCTTCTTCTTTAAATGCCACTAGGACCAGCTTGAGAGTCACTGGACCTCTGTCGCACAACAAATCTGTCCATAGAGCTCTGTACCTCCCATTCCTTTAAGACTTTCCTAAAATGGGCCATAACATTGTCATTGTACAGGTTGCCAACATAGCTTGCAGAAGCTGTGTCAGGGTGATTTTCATCCATAAAGGTTTGCAGTTCAACCCACTTTGCACACATTTCCTTAATCTCTCTTTTCAATTCCATACTAATTCTCACCCTTTTTACCACAGGGATGGCACTAGAAGCTTTCTTGGGGTCCATGGTGACTTATTTTGCAGTTACAAGCACTAAAAACACTGGGATAATGTGAAATGTACCAAATGCATGCGTAGATGCGACCGCACTGGCTGGCTTGTAAACACTGGCACTGAGGCCACACGTCAGACATGTCCTGGACAAATCACGTAAGGCGAGGCAAAATTTTTGCATTTATATGCTTTGTATGGCAGATTTAACGTAAGGCGATGCGTTCGTAAGGTGGGGTCCACTGTAACCGGTTTCCCTGAATCCCTTCACTAAATATAACCCTGCTCACACCCCAACAGATCGTCAGGTCCCAAATACCATTCGTCTCCATTCACTCCTATCGAACACGCTCATGCACGCTTGCTGGAAGTCCAAGCCCCTCGCCCACAAAACCTCCCTTACCCCTTCCTTCCAACCTTTTTGAGGATGACCCCTACCCCGCCTTCCTTCCCCTACAGATTTATACGCTCTCCATGTCATTCTACTTTGATCCATTCTCTCCAAATGACCAAACCACCTCAACAACCCCTCTTCAGCCCTCTGACTAATACTTTTATTAACTCTACACCTTCTCCTAATATCCACACTCCGAATTTTCTGCATAATATTTACACCACACATTGCCCTTAGACAGGACATCTCCACTGCCTCCAAATGCCTCCTTGCTGCTGCATTCACAACCCAAGCTTCACACCCATATAAGAGTGTTGGTACTACTATACTTTCATACATTCCCTTCTTTGTCTCCATAGATAACGTTTTTTGTCTCCACATATACCTCAACGCACCACTCACCTTTTTTCCCTCATCAATTCTATGATTAATCTCATTCTTCATAAATCCATCTGCCGACACGTCAACTCCCATACTCCTCCTCCCCAATTTGATATCCAATTTTTCTTTATCTAAATCATTTGATACCCTCATCACCTTACTCTTTTCTATGTTCACTTTCAACTTTCTACCTTTACACACACTCCCAAACTCATCCACTAACCTTTGCAATTTTTCTTTAGAATCTCCCATAAACACAGTATCATCAGCAAAAAGCAACTGTGTCAATTCTCATTTTGTATTTGATTCCCCATAATTTAATCCCACCCCTCTCCCGAACACCCTAGCATTTACTTCTTTTACAACCCCATCTATAAATATATTAAACAACCATGGTGACATTACACATCCCTGCCTAAGACCTACTTTTACTGGGAAGTAGTCTCCCTCTCTTCTACACACCCTAACCTGAGCCTCACTATCCTCATAAAAACTCTTTACAGCATTTAGTAACTTACCACCTATTCCATATACAGCGGAACCTCTACTTGTGAGCGTGTTCACGTGCGAATTTTTCCAAATACGAGCAGTCAATGGGGTGATTTTTTGCTTCCATAGGCGAGCAAAATTTCCACAAGCGAGCAGACCTCAAGGCAGGTTCCTTGACACTGGTGAGGGGTTCTTGCTCTTGATCTCAAGAATTGTATCTCATTTGTTTGTTGGACTATCTTATTGAAACTTGGGCAATGTATGATGGAAAGATGCTTCTTAACATACACCAAAAATGAAAGAAATCTAAGCATAAATAATGGAGTTCACTTCTCAGCAATTAGCCACCCCTTAGTGGTAATTTCAAATGGTTTTTATGGTTGTATTCTCATTTTTTTGATCTCATTTGATAGAATGGAAGATATATTACAGAAATAGATATGATTTTGATTGCTTTCACAATGAAAAGTACCTTGAAATAGAGCTCAACCTAGGAGAAATGGTCCATTGCTTGGCTGTTTCAGAGTAAACAAATCACGTCACTGTCCATTCCAACATGTAGTCGTGAATGAGTTGACATTATTTATACAATTACTGCAATAAGGAATAACAGTAAATCTTATATTTTTTGTGTGAATAAAAATTACAAATTATTTATATAATATGTAATAATAATAATAATATGTATAATAATAATAGTATAATAATATAAAACAATAATAATAATATATGTATAATAATAATACAGTGGACCCCCGGCTTACGATATTATTTCATTCCAGAAGTATGTTCAGGTGCCATTACTGAATGAATTTGTTCCCATAAGGAATGTTGTGAATTAGATTAGTCCATTTCAGACTCCCCAACATACACGTACAAAAGCACTTACATAAATACTTACATAACTGGTCGCATTGGGAGCTAATCGTAAAGCGGGGGTCCACTGTACATATATAATAAAAATAATGTACTACATACAATAATTATAATAATAGATGGTTTCAAAAGGCCGTCACTAGATGGCAGGGTTTACCACAACAAAGAGGGAGTGGTTGTGGCCGCCTCCACCTGTTACATAATGACACATTTTATTCATTCTAGAGTATATATCATGTTTCTATGTTATTTATATGTTTGTTATGTCATATTAGATGAACTGTTATAGATAAATAAGCCGTATAGATGATATTAGCAAAATTATTCATGAAGTATTTTGCCCGGTCTCCAGACAAACTCTCGTCCACTGCCGACACCGCCCATACCACTACATGAATGACATATTTTATTCATTTTAGAGTATATATCAGGTTTCTATGTTATTTATATTGTTTATTATGTCATATTAGATGAATTGAGATAGATAAATAAGCTGTAGAGTTGATATTAGCGATATTGTTGAAGTAAAGAATTCCAATGGAACGGATTAATTGCATTTCAATTAATTTAAATGAGGAAAATTGACTCTGCAAACGAGCAAATCCAGTTGCGAGCAAGGTCATGGAATGGATTAAACTCGCAAGTAGAGGTTCCACTGTACTTGCAACATCTGCCACATTGCTCCCCTATCCACTCTATCATATGCCTTTTTCTAAATCCATATATGCAATAAAAACTTCCCTACCTTTATCTAAATACTGCTCACACACACACACATTTATATATATACACCTACCATCTGACTTACGACCAAGTTCGGTTCCGAGAAACTGGTCGTAAGTCGAAATGGGCGTAAGTCGAACTTTACTACTGAACATCAACATAACATTTTTGTAATGACTTTATTTTATTGTTTTATTTTGGTATTTCATGTTTTACTTTACTTTTTATGCTGTTAGTACTGTATTTTATACTGTAAGGTTTAGGATAAACACTGTGTACAACACAAACACTTGTTTATTTCCCAGAAATTTGGCATAAAAAACACGGTCGTAAGTCGAGTCATCGTAGGTCGAGCAGCTCGTAAGTTGGATGGTAGGTTTATATATCCTAGGTAGTAGGTTGGTAGACAGTAACCGCCCAGGGAGGTACTACCGCCCTGCCAAGTGAATGTAAAATGAAAACCTGTAATTGTTTTACATGATGGTAGGATTGCTGGTGTCCTTTTTCTGTCTCATAAACATGCAAGATTTCAGGTACGTCTTGCTACTTCTACTTACACTTAGGTCACATTACACATACATGTACAAGCATATATATACACACCCCTCTGGATTTTCTTCTATTTTCTTTTTAGTTCTTGTTCTTGTTTATTTCCTCTTATCTCCATGGGGAAGTGGAACAGAATTCTTCCTCCGTAAGCCATGCGTGTTGTAAGAGGCAACTAAAATGCCGGGAGCAAGGGGCTAGTAACCCCTTCTCCTGTATATATTACTAAATGTACAAGGAAAAGCTTTTGTTTCTCCTTTTGGGCCACCCCACCTCGGTGGGATATGGCCGGTGTGTTGAAAGAAAGAAAGTATATATATATACAAGCTCGCGGTATTTCCGGAGACACTCTTGTGCATTTGCAACCTGACTTGAGGCTGTGATGGATATGTGAGTCAGTGGGCAACCAGCAGTAACAGCCTGGGTGGCCAGGCAAGTACCTGACAAACCTGGCCCATGGCTGGAATAAAGAAGTAGAAAAATTCTTGGAACTTGTCAAGGTGTCGAAGGTATTGGGAAATGCATAAGGTTTTGCTGTTAGAGGCCAAGAGAAGTATGACAATTTTTGCATATTACAGATGCTCCTTGACTTATGATGTTATGTTCCGACAAACTCACTGTAAGTTGAAAATATCATAAGTCGAATATGGATATATGCTAAATAAATGGATAAATAACTACTGTCACTGAATAAGTAAACAAACAAGTAATTACTGTAACTAACTAAATGCCAGAATTGAAAAATGAATATAAGTTACAAACTTGCCATCTTCATGCTGGGTAATTATCTTGAGTTTCATCTCCAAAGTAACTGCTTTTGCACCATCGCAAAGTTGGAATACTGTAAGTTGAACCATCGTAGGTAGAGGAGCACCTGTACATGCCAAAATTAAGCAAAACATCTGGCCTATAAAACAAGAGTAACAATCACATTTAACTATGCATATTAGGCACTGTACTGTATCAATAAAAATTAAACTTCCTGTTCATCCTAGCACAACGTAACAAGCATCCCACTCCTCTGTGTTAATGCCTATGGAGTTAGGCTCAAAACTGCCTGGTTCTGCATATATCTGAACATCTTCAGCAATACTCTCGGACTGAACCAAAATGTGAGCGGAACGCTGATCACAGACGTGGCTATCGAGGTCGTCACTGGAATGAAAAGAAATGCTACATCCCACGCAAACGTGGTTTTTGATGAGCCTTGTGCGGTCACTACAGTGGTGGTCCTTCTGCTTTTCTTCGCTCTCAAACAAAGCGCCACATTCATTACATCGGCAGTACTTTTTTATTTTGGTCTGGGGGTCCAGCTGTACATCAGACCCTGCATTCATATGCTGCTTCATGTGCGCTTCGATGTGCGCTTTTCGGCGGAACATTCTAAAGCAGAGGGTGCACTCGAATCTCTTCGGTTTGTGTTTTTCAATGTGATTTAGGTAAATACTGGAGCGACTGAATTCTTTTCCGCACTTTTCGCATTTCCAGCACCTGGCATTCTGGTGCACAGCATTGAAGTGGTAACCTAATTCCGAGGTAGTGTAGAACCTGGCTGGGCACCTGTCACACACCACTTCCTTTTCTCCGTGACGTTTCATGTGAGCTTTAAGGTTTTTTGAGTGGCCAAAACTCTTGTCGCAGACATTACACTTGAGCTTAGCATCATTATGGGCAGTCGTTATGTGGTAAGTCACCGCTGGCTTTGACATGTACTTCTTCCCGCAAATCCAGCAATCGTGATGAGTATCGGCATTCAGTTTTAGTCCGTGAAATTTGACATAATGCTGGGTTAGCATGCCTTGCTTGGCGACTACTTTTCCGCACATGGCACATTCAAAGTTCCCATGAGTCCTCACATGATCCCGATACTGCTGGGCGTACTTAAACTCTACGCCACATAAATCGCACACGTGCAGTTTGTTTTTGTAAGTAATCTTTGCAGCCTTTGCAGGACTCGGCTCGTGTTTAGTGGTGCTCCTGCCAGACTTAGCTCTTCCTCCCTTTCTTCTGACACTTGTCAGCTGCACCAGGTCTTCCCCCATTATCTGCAATGCACGAGACCTGTGTCAGGAGCCAGAGACGAAGATGATCCACACTATTATAATTATTATTACTATTATCATTATTATCAGTAAAGCATGAGACCTGTGTCAGGAGCCAGAGATGAAGATGATCCATACTATTATAATTATTATTAGTATTATCATTATTATTATTATCATCTGTAAAGCACAAGAACTGTGTCAGGAGCCAGAGACGAAGATAATCCATAGTATTATTATTATTGTTACTATTATTCTTATTATTATTATTATTAATTTTATTATCTGGAATGCACAAGAGCTGTGTCAGGAGCCAGAGAGGAAAAAAGATTCATATTATTACTGTTATTATTATTACAAAAATACTGGTACTGTTATCTCCATGGGGAAGTGGAGAAGAATTCTTCCTCCATGAATCATGCATGTCATAAGAGGCAACTAAAATGCTGGGAGCAATGGGGTAGTAACCCCCAAGGCAGGGTGACCTAAAAAAGACTTTCATTTGTCTGTTTATGTCACCCTGTCTCAGTGGGAGACAGTCAAAGCGTCAAAAAAAAAAAATTGTTGTTATTATTATAATATTCATTATGAAGCACTAAACCTTTGGGGTCATATAGTGCCTGGGAGACAGATGATAATCAAATCTAAAATAAGTAAAGAGGGCAGCACCAATGCCTTCGATTAAGAGACCCACACCAGGGAAGAGATCCATAATCACACCTCGATGCACCTCATACATAAAGAGAGCATCGGCAGAGGAGGGCAGACGATTGTCAACAAATTTAGAGAGATAAAAGTTAGTTTTACTGTGAGTTAGACCCCTCAAGGGAGGTTCCTTGATGCTGGTGAGGGGCTCTTGATTTGTGCTTCAGTTCCCTGAACTGAGTCTGAATGCATTCCATTCCTCCCCCACAGGCACTGTATAATCCCTATGGGTTTAGTGCTCTCCCATGATAATAAATAATAAACTATTAATTAGGCAGAGGAGGATTAAAAAAAAAATTGGAATTTTTGTTTTTGATTGGTTTTGCATTCACACGTGCAGCAATGCCTTCGGTCAATCAATTTATTTCCACTTGATATAACATTTGTGCAAAATTTAATGACATTACATCTCTCACATGCAAAATGACCACAGTGGAAAATAACAGTGAAATTCCAAGTGCTTTAGTGATTTCTCACATTATCAAGGAACACTAGTCCCTCATAATATGAGAAATCACGAAATAGCTGGGAATTTCACCGTTTTTCACAATGGTTATTTTGCATATTGTGATATCACCTGTTTATTGTGACCTTATTGCATCTCTCACATAATATATTTTTGTTACCTAGTTTTATGTAATAATAGATAAATAAAACTTTTTTATTTTTTATTATTAACACATCGGCTGATTCCCACCAAGGCAGGGTGGCCTGAAAAAGAAAAACTTTCATCATCATTCACTCCATCACTGTCTTGCCAGAGGGGTGCTTTACACTACAGTTATAAAACTGCCACATTAACACCCCTCCTTCAGAGTGCAGACTCTACTTCCCATCTCCAGGACTCAAGTCCAGCCTACTGGTTTCCCTGAATTTTTTTTTTTTTTTTTTTTATTATCACACTGGCCGATTCCCACCAAGGCAGGGTGGCCCGAAAAAGAAAAACTTTCACCATCATTCACTCCATCACTGTCTTGCCAGAAGGGTGCTTTACACTACAGTTTTTAAACTGCAACATTAACACCCCTCCTTCAGAGTGCAGGCACTGTACTTCCCATCTCCAGGACTCAAGTCCGGCCTGCCGGTTTCCCTGAATCCCTTCATAAATGTTACTTTGCTCACACTCCAACAGCACGTCAAGTATTAAAAACCATTTGTCTCCATTCACTCCTATCACACACGCTCACGCATGCCTGCTGGAAGTCCAAGCCCCTCGCACACAAAACCTCCTTTACCCCCTCCCTCCAACCCTTCCTAGGCCGACCCCTACCCCGCCTTCCTTCCACTACAGACTGATACACTCTTGAAGTTATTCTGTTTCGCTCCATTCTCTCTACATGTCCGAACCACCTCAACAACCCTTCCTCAGCCCTCTGGACAACAGTTTTGGTAATCCCGCACCTCCTCCTAACTTCCAAACTACGAATTCTCTGCATTATATTCACACCACACATTGCCCTCAGACATGACATCTCCACTGCCTCCAGCCTTCTCCTCGCTGCAACATTCATCACCCATGCTTCACACCCATATAAGAGCGTTGGTAAAACTATACTCTCATACATTCCCCTCTTTGCCTCCAAGGACAAAGTTCTCTGTCTCCACAGACTCCTAAGTGCACCACTCACTCTTTTTCCCTCATCAATTCTATGATTCACCTCATCTTTCATAGACCCATCCGCTGACACGTCCACTCCCAAATATCTGAATACGTTCACCTC
This sequence comes from Cherax quadricarinatus, assembly GCF_038502225.1. NCBI lineage: Eukaryota > Metazoa > Arthropoda > Malacostraca > Decapoda > Parastacidae > Cherax > Cherax quadricarinatus. The sequence continues at coordinate 9,169,616 of NC_091353.1, forward strand.
CTCCATACTCTCTCCCTCCAATCTGATATTCAATCTTTCATCACCTAATCTTTTTGTTATCCTCATAACCTTACTCTTTCCTGTATTCACCTTTAATTTTCTTCTTTTGCACACCCTACCAAATTCATCCACCAATCTCTGCAGCTTCTCTTCAGAATCTCCCAAGAGCACAGTGTCATCAGCAAAGAGCAGCTGTGACAACTCCCACCCTGTGTGTGATTCTTTATCTTTTAACTCCACGCCTCTTGCCAAGACCCTCGCATTTACTTCTCTTACAACCCCATCTATAAATATATTAAACAACCACGGTGACATCACACATCCTTGTCTAAGGCCTACTTTTACTGGGAAAAAATTTCCCTCTTTTCTACATACTCTAACTTGAGCCTCACTATCCTCGTAAAAACTCTTCACTGCTTTCAGTAACCTACCTCCTACACCATACACTTGCAACATCTGCCACATTGCCCCCCTATCCACACTGTCATACGCCTTTTCCAAATCCATAAATGCCACAAAGACCTCTTTAGCCTTATCTAAATACTGTTCACTTATATGTTTCACTGTAAACACCTGGTCCACACACCCCCTACCTTTCCTAAAGCCTCCTTGTTCATCTGCTATCCTATTCTCCGTCTTACTCTTAATTCTTTCAATTATAACTCTACCATACACTTTACCAGGTACACTCAACAGACTTATCCCCCTATAATTTTTGCACTCTCTTTTATCCCCTTTGCCTTTATACAAAGGAACTATGCATGCTCTCTGCCAATCCCTAGGTACCTTACCCTCTTCCATACATTTATTAAATAATTGCACCAACCACTCCAAAACTATATCCCCACCTGCTTTTAACATTTCTATCTTTATCCCATCAATCCCGGCTGCCTTACCCCCTTTCATTTTACCTACTGCCTCACGAACTTCCCCCACACTCACAACTGGCTCTTCCTCACTCCTACAAGATGTTATTCCTCCTTGCCCTATACACGAAATCACAGCTTCCCTATCTTCATCAACATTTAACAATTCCTCAAAATATTCCCTCCATCTTCCCAATACCTCTAACTCTCCATTTAATAACTCTCCTCTCCTATTTTTAACTGACAAATCCATTTGTTCTCTAGGCTTCCTTAACTTGTTAATCTCACTCCAAAACTTTTTCTTATTTTCAACAAAATTTGTTGATAACAGCTCACCCACTCTCTCATTTGCTCTCTTTTTACATTGCTTCACCACTCTCTTAACCTCTCTCTTTTTCTCCATATACTCTTCCCTCCTTGCATCACTTCTACTTTGTAAAAACTTCTCATATGCTAACTTTTTCTCCCTTACTACTCTCTTTACATCATCATTCCACCAATCGCTCCTCTTCCCTCCTGCACCCACTTTCCTGTAACCACAAACTTCTGCTGAACACTCTAACACTACATTTTTAAACCTACCCCATTCCTCTTCGACCCCATTGCCTATGCTCTCATTAGCCCATCTATCCTCCAATAGCTGTTTATATCTTACCCTAACTGCCTCCTCTTTTAGTTTATAAACCTTCACCTCTCTCTTCCCTGATGCTTCTATTCTCCTTGTATCCCATCTACCTTTTACTCTCAGTGTAGCTACAACTAGAAAGTGATCTGATATATCTGTGGCCCCTCGATAAACATGTACATCCTGAAGTCTACTCAACAGTCTTTTATCTACCAATACATAATCCAACAAACTACTGTCATTTCGCCCTACATCATATCGTGTATACTTACTTATCCTCTTTTTCTTAAAATATGTATTACCTATAACTAAACCCCTTTCTATACAAAGTTCAATCAAAGGGCTCCCATTATCATTTACACCTGGCACCCCAAACTTACCTACCACACCCTCTCTAAAAGTTTCTCCTACTTTAGCATTCAGGTCCCCTACCACAATTACTCTCTCACTTGGTTCAAAGGCTCCTATACATTCACTTAACATCTCCCAAAATCTCTCTCTCTCCTCTGCATTCCTCTCTTCTCCAGGTGCATACACGCTTATTATGACCCACTTCTCGCATCCAACCTTTACTTTAATCCACATAATTCTTGAATTTACACATTCATATTCTCTTTTCTCCTTCCATAACTGATCATTTAACATTACTGCTACCCCTTCCTTTGCTCTAACTCTCTCAGATACTCCAGATTTAATCCCATTTATTTCCCCCCACTGAAACTCTCCTACCCCCTTCAGCTTTGTTTCGCTTAGAGCCAGGACATCCAACTTCTTTTCATTCATAACATCAGCAATCATCTGTTTCTTGTCATCTGCACTACATCCACGCACATTTAAACAACCCAGTTTTATAAAGTTTTTCTTCTTCTCTTTTTTAGTAAATGTATACAGGAGAAGGGGTTACTAGCCCATTGCTCCCGGCATTTTAGTCGCCTCATAAATGTTACTTTGGTCACGCTCCAGCAGCATGTCAAGTATTAAAAACCATTTATCTCTATTCACTCCTATCAAATACGCTGCAGCATGCTTGCTGGAAATCCAAGCCCGTTGCACACAAAACTTCCTTTATCCCCTCCCCCCAACCCTTCCTAGACCAACCCCTACGCCGCCTTCCCTCCACTACAGAATTATACACTCTCGAAGTCATTCTGTTTTGTTCCATTCTCTCTACATGTCCGTACTAGTACATAAGCCGTACTAGTACGGCTTATGCCCCAGGGTTTTTGACGTACTAGTACACCTAAATTCTAGCGCCCTCAAATCTAGTGAGAGAAAGCTGGTAGGCCTACATATGAAAGAATGGGTCTATGTGGTCAGTGTGCGCAGTATAAAAAAAAATCCTGCAGCACACAGTGTGTAATGAGAAAAAAAAACTTTGACCGTGTTTTTGGATTAAAACAGCGCCTTTGCACTGTATTTTTGTATGGTATTTATGGTTGTATTCTAGATTTCCTGGTCTCATTTTATAGAATGGAAGACATATTACAGAAACTGAGATGATTTTGACTGGTTTTACAATGAAAAATACCTTGAAATTGAGCCCAAATTAGCAGAAATATTCGATTTTTACCAAAGTTCAAAAGTAAACAAATCATGCCAAGTGTCCAATACACGTCAACTGGTGAGTCTAATATTCTTTCACAAGTGCGCTGATATTATTTATACCATTTCTACACTAATGCAGTAGTCTGCATAACAGTAAATCTTCTATTTTTTGTAAGAATAAAAATTCAAAGTGGAAAGCCAAATAAATATAAGAGGGGCCTGGGGATGTTACTAACGAACAGAGAACTTGTTATTTTAGTGCCAGGAATGTCTTTCTTGTTTATTCTGGAACCCATTCGGAAATTGGCATCTTTTGAAGTTTGTGTGAAATTGGCAAAATTGCTAAATTCGGACCACTTTATTGGATAGTTGAGATCGGTAAATGAGTGGTTTCTTGTAATCATTCGATAGAAAAAATGGAGTCCTAGCAAAATAGTTATGATTTCTGTCGACTAGTACACCAAAATTGGCCGAAAATAGAGCTCAAAGTGGGCAAAATCGCAGATGCGTAAACATCGTTGAGACCGCTAACTTCGCGAGAGCATAATTCCGTAAGTTTTCCATCAAATTTCATACTTTTGGTGTCATTATGATCGGGAAAAGATTCTCTATCTTTTCATAAGAATTTATTTTTTTTTTTTGAAATTTGGGTGACCCTGAGAACAAGTCTCGGAGAGGGCCTGGCAACCCTGAAAGGGTTAATGTGACAATGTTATCCTAATGGGGATGGTGTTAACTCTAAAGGGGGTCACACAGCATCTGAGGAGTTGGAGATACTGTAGTCAGATTTGATCCATGGAAGAGGAGGATAATTCTAATTCCTCTCATCAAAAGCCTTTCACCAGCATCAAGGAGCCTGGTCATGGACTGGGCCACAGGGGGTGCTGACCCCTGGAAAATCCTCCAGGTATACCATTTGACCTCGAGAAACACTGCAGTAGACCTACTGGCCCATATTAGGAAGGGCTTTCTCAAACCCAAACCCACTAACAAAAATATTTGCCCAACCCATTTAACCCTATTAACTCATATGCAAATCCCACTCAACTCCAAACCTTCTCACTCATGTTTTTATCTAACCTAAATTTGAAGCTACCCAAGGTTTTAGCTTCAGTTGCCCTAAGGGGTAGACTGTTCCACTCATCCACTACTAGGTAGACTGTTCCACTCATCCACTACTAGGTAGACTGTTCCAATCATCCACAACTAGGCAGACTGTTCCAATCATCCACTACTAGGTAGACTGTTCCACTCATCCACTACTAGGTAGACTGTTCCAATCATCCACTACTAGGCAGAATGTTCCAATCATCCCTAGGCAGACTGTTCCAATCATCCACTACTAGGCAGACTGTTCCAATCATCCACTACTAGGTAGACTGTTCCAATCATCCACTACTAGGAAGACTTCCAATCATCCACTACTAGGCAGACTGTTCCAATCATCCACTACTAGGTAGACTGTTACAATCATCCACTACTAGGCAGATTACAATCATCAACTACTAGGCAGAAAGTTCCACCCATCCACTACTAGGTAGACTGTTCCAATCATCCACTACTAGGCAGATTACAATCATCAACTACTAGGCAGTCTGTTCCAATCATCCATTACTAGGTAGACTGTTCCAATCATCCACTACTAGGCAGATTACAATCATCCACTACTAGGCAGACTGTTCCACTCATCCACTACTAGGTAGACTGTTCCAATCATCCACTACTAGGCAGATTACAATCATCCACTACTAGGCAGACTGTTCCAATCATCCACTACTAGGTAGACTGTTCCAATCATCCACTACTAGGCAGACTGTTCCAATCATCCACTACTAGGTAGACTGTTCCAATCATCCACTACTAGGTAGACTGTTCCAATCATCCACTACTAGGTAGACTGTTCCACTCATCCACTACTAGGTAGACTGTTCCAATCATCCACTACTAGGCAGACTTCCAATCATCCACTACTAGATAGACTGTTCCAATCATCCACTACTAGATAGACTGTTCCACTCATCCACTACTAGGTAGACTGTTCCAATCATCCACTACTAGATAGACTTCTAATCATCCACTACTAGATAGACTGTTCCAATCATCCACTACTAGATAGACTGTTCCAATCATCCACTCCTAGACTGTTCCACTCATCCACTACTAGGTAGACTGTTCCAATCATCCACTACTAGACTGACTTCCAATCATCCACTACTAGATAGATTGTTCCAATCATCCACTACTAGATAGACTGTTCCAATCATCCACTACTAGACTGTTCCAACCATCCACTACTAGATAAGACTTCCAATCATCCACTATTACATAGACTGTTCCAATCATCCACTACTAGATACTGTTCCAATCATCAACTACTAGACTGTTCCAATCATCCACTACTAGACTGTTCCAATCATCCACTACTAGATAGACAGTTCCAATCATCCACTACTAGCTAGACTGTTCCACTCATCCACTACTAGGCAGACTGTTCAAATCATCCACTACTAGGCAGATTACAATCGTCCACTACTAGACAGACTTCCAATCGTCCACTACTAGGCAGACTGCTCCAATCATCCACTACTAGGCAGATTACAATCATCCACTACTAGGCAGACTGTTCCAATCATCCACTACTAGGCAGACTGTTCCAATCATCCACTACTAGGCAGATTACAATCATCCACTACTAGGCAGATTGCAATCATCCACTACTAGGCAGACTGTTCTAATCATCCACTACTAGGTAGATTGTTCCAATCATCCACTACTAGGCAGACTGTTCCAATCATCCACTAGGGAGACTGTTCCAATCATCCACTACTAGATAAACAGTTCCAATCATCCACTACTAGATAGACTGTTCCAATCATCCACTACTAGACAGACTGTTCCACTCATCCACTACTAGGTAGAGTGTTCCAATCATCCACTACTAGATAGACTGTTCCAATCATCCACTACTAGATAGACTGTTCCAATTATCCACTACTAGGTAGACTGTTCCAATCATCCACTACTAGATAGACTGTTCCACTCATCCACTACTAGGTAGACTGTTCCAATCATCCACTACTAGATGGACTGTTCCAATCATCCACTACTAGACTGTTCCAATCATCCACTACTAGATAGACTGTTCCAATCATCCACTACTAGATAGGCTTGTTCCAATCATCCACTACTAGATAGACTGTTCCAATCATCCACTACTAGATAGGCTTGTTCCAATCATCCACTACTAGACTTCCAATCATCCACTACTACTGTTCCAATCATTCACTACTACATAGACTGTTCCAATCATCCACTACTAGATACTGTTCCACTCATCCACTACTAGGCAGACTGTTCCAATCATCCACTACTAGATAGACTGTTCCAATCATCCACTACTAGACTGTTCCAATCATCCACTACTAGATAGACTGTTCCAATCATCCACTACTAGGTAGACTGTTCCACTCATCCACTACTAGGCAGACTGTTCAAATCATCCACTACTAGGCAGACTGTTACAATCATCCACTACTAGGCAGACTGTTCCAATCATCCACTACTAGGCAGACTGTTACATTCATCCACTACTAGGCAGATTACAATCGTTGACTACTAGATAGACTGTTCCAATCATCCACTACTAGGCAGACTGTTCCAATCATCCACTACTAGGCAGACTGTTCCAATCATCCACTACTAGGCAGACTGTTCCAATCATCCACTACTAGGCAGACTGTTCTAATCATCCACTACTAGGTAAACTGTTCCAATCATCCACTACTAGGCAGACTGTTCCACTCATCCACTACTAGATAGACTGTTCCAATCATCCACTACTAGATAGACTGTTCCAATCATCCACTACTAGGCAGACTGTTCCAATCATCCCTAGGCAGACTGTTCCAGTCATCCGCTACTAGGCAGACTGTTCCAATCATCCACTACTAGGCAGACTGTTCCAATCATCCACTACTAGGCAGACTGTTCCAATCATCCACTACTAGGAAGACTGTTCCAATCATCCACTACTAGGCAGACTGTTCCAATCATCCACTACTAGGTAGACTGTTACAATCATCCACTACTAGGCAGACTGTTCCAATCATCCACTACTAGGCAGATTACAATCATCCACTACTAGGCAGACTGTTCCAATCATCCACTACTAGGCACTGTTCCAATCGTCCACTACTAGGCAGACTGTTCCAATCATCCACTACTAGGCAGATTACAATCATCCACTAGTAGGCAGACTGTTCTAATCATCCACTACTAGGTAAACTGTTCCAATCATCCACTACTAGGCAGACTGTTCCACTCATCCACTACTAGATAGACTGTTCCAATCATCCACTACTAGACTGTTCCAATCATCCACTACTAGGTAGACTATTCCACTCATCCACTACTCTATTTCCAAACCAATACTTTCCTATGTCCTTTCTAAATCTAAACTTATCCAATATGAATATTTTGAGTTCTTACTTAGAGGGATATCCTCAGGACCTTATTTATATAAACCTGTACGAGTGATGAATACTCAGGATACACTAGGAAATCACAAATGATCCAAGTTGTCATGGGGCTGGGTTGGTAGAACACTCAGCTCACACACTGAGGTCTGTGGTTCGATCTCTGGTATGGGTAGAAACATTAGGGCACATTTCCTTAAGAAATCTGCTGACCATGTTCACTTAGCAGTAAAATAGGTACCTGGGTGTTAGTTGATTGGTGTGGGTTGCATCCCTGGAACAAAACTGACCTAATTTGCCTGAAATGCTCTGCATAACAAGGGGCTACGGTGTGTATACCTTGTACATGTACTTGTAGAAATAAAATTATTATCATTATTATTACAGGAAGGAGAGAAAGGCACTGCATATAGATTTTAGAGTGTAATTGTTGTTGAATTTATACAAAAGGATATTCAAAATTCTGTACAGTACTTCAATAATTAACAAAAAGTCATGGATCTTATTTTCTAAATATGTGAAAATACAGTTGGGCCCCACTTATACGGAGGGATAGGTTCCTGGCTACTGCCATAAAGCAGAAATCACCGTAAAGCAAATCACACTTTTTCAATTATAAATGCTCCATAACATGTTTACACTATCATATATTAACCCTTTCAGGGTCCAAGGCCAAAACCTGAAGGGGTGCCCTAGTGTCCAAGAAATTTTGAAAAAAAAAAAAAATAAAAAAAAAAAAAAAAAAAAAAAAAAAAAAAAAAAAAAATCTTACAGAATTAAAGATAATATTTTTGTGAAGGTAATAAAACAAAATTTTTTTTCTGATCAGTACTTACTGAGATACAGCAGCGGAAAATTGACCCAAAATGACTGGGTGGCGGCAACATCAGCGACTTCCGCAAAATTGCATTTTTTTATTTTACGTTTTCTTATACTTTCTTTTCTTTTCTAATTTTTTACTTTTTCTAGTAACATTTGTGGCCTGTGAGACCAATATAATGTATATTGTATAAGTGTACACTCATTGTATTCAACACAATAACTGCACTAATTTGTTTATCTTTATATTACTTACAAAATTTGCTTACAAGTTTATTGTAAACAAAATGATGAAAATATTAGTGCGGTTATTGTGTTGAATACAACGGTACCATATGGTACAATGGTGCCATAGGGTGCAATGGTACCATATGGTACAGTGGTACCACATGGTACAATGGCACCATATGATACAATGGTACCATATGGTAGAATATGGTACAATGGCAACATTTGGTACAATGGTATCATATGATACAATGGTACCATATGGTGCAATGGTACCATATGGTGCAATGGTCTTGTGCTATTTTTAATTTGTATTTTTATATTATTAGTTTATACCTAGTTGTACCTTAGCTCATTCCAGCACAACACATAGACAACACCAACTTCATTATGTGTATTAGTGACTATACTCTACATGACCAAAATGCTATAGCTATATACTTGTCCAAACTTCCCACCACTACAGATATCAGTACTAAAACTCAACACACAACTCAGGATATAAATAACCATAATTTAAACCTAGAAGATGATTGATCACGTTGACCCTGATCTAAACCTACATAATCTGACACACAATCAAAACCTATTGGAAAGTAACTGCCTTTATTACACAGCAACACAAGCCAGCACTATCCTAAACAATGCTAAAAGTCTATCAGTACTTAACAACAACATCAGATCCTTAAGCAAACACTATGATGACCTCCTGGCACTCCTTGAATCACTAAAGACACACTTCTCCTGCATTATTCTTACCGAGACCTGGCTAAAACAGGAAACAATAGATATCTACCCTCTACCAGGATACACAGCAATCCACAACTGCAGACCAAACCAAGTTGGGGGTGGTATTGCAATCTATTACTCTAACCAATTATCTTGTATCAGCACCAATTGCTTTAGTGATGAATATGGAGAATACATTTTTGCTAATTTTACTGTAAAAAACCTTAAGACGCCTATAACAATCGGTGCCATTTACCGGATACCCCACACTAACATCCCAAACTCCAGTGAGAAATTAAAGGCACTAATAACAAACAGACAAATGAATAAGCACCACCTTCTCTTAGCTGGAGACTTCAACATCAACCTTGGCCTACTAGATGATCAGCCTGTAACTGATTTCATCAACAATATGAACAACACACTTCTCATACCAACAATAACTAAACCAACCAGGCTCACTGAAACAAGTGCAACCATAATAGACCACATATGGACAAATATACTAGCCCCCCTTAAATCAGGGATAATCACAGATAGCACTACAGACCACTACCCTACCTTCCTCTTGACAAACATTAGTAAACCACCACTTGAATACAACAAAGTCTCATTTAGACTCCATGATGAGGCCTCAATAAGGAAGTTCACAGCTGACCTAGAGACTGTTGACTGGCCTACAGAATTCTCCAAGGCCAATGGTATTGACGACTGGACAGACATTTTTCTTAACAAACTACTTAGACTATACAACAAACATTGTCCTATAAAAACGAAACAGATCACAAACAAACAGCTTGGTTGCCCATGGCTAACCAGCACCATTCTGAAATCCATTGACAAGAAACACCAATATGAAAAGCAATATAGACAGGGCTTAATACACAAAGATATTCTTAAACACTATTCATCAGTCCTCACCAAAGCAATAAAGAAAGCCAAACAACTATACTACTCCAGTAGATTCACTGACACAAGAGGAGATATAAAAAAGACCTGGAAAACACTCTCTCAGATTCTAGGGACCCACAAACTGATAAAAAAACAAGAATATTGTCCTAACTAAACCTAATGAAACACCACTGCAACCCACCGACACAGCTAACAAGATAAACGACTTCTTCTCAACCATAGGTTCTAATCTCGCCAATAAAACCCCACGTACCAATGCCCATGCCGGGGACTACCTAGATGGGAATTTCCCAAATTCCTTCTATCTTGCTCCAACTGAGCCCACGGAAGTCACCGAGATTATAAAGTCACTTAAAAATAACTCAGGGAATCTGTCTCATGTCCCACCATTATTGTACAAGAGAGTGGCCCATGTCCTCTCGCATACTATCTCATTGCTTTTTAACAAGTCACTAGAAGCTAGCACCTTCCCGAAACCACTCAAGACGGCAAGGGTTACACCAATACATAAAGGTGGTGACCCTACAGATTTAAACAACTATAGGCCAATATCAAACTTACCATTGCTATCCAAAATCTTTGAGAAACTCGTGCACAGGAGACTATATTCATTTATAACGTCACAAAACATACTCAACCCCTGCCAATTTGGATTCAGGAAAAATAAAAGCACTAACGATGCAATTATAAAAATGCTAGATCTGCTTTACACAGCATTGGAAAATAAGGAATATCCACTAGGAATTTTTATTGACCTAAGAAAAGCTTTTGACACAGTAGACCACAGCATCCTACTCCACAAACTTGACCATTATGGTATAAGAGGCCATGCGCTTGCATTTTTCAAATCTTACCTTACTAATAGGTATCAGTATGTCACCATTAAAGACACAGCATCAACAACACAGCCACTTGATACTGGAGTTCCGAAGGGAAGTGTCCTTGGTCCCCTGCTCTTCCTCATATACATCAATGATCTTCCAAACGTATCTCGACACCTGAACCCCATTCTCTTTGCTGACGGCATGACTTATGTCATCTCTCACGCTAATCTTGCAACCCTCAACACCATTGTTAATGAGGAGCTGATCAAAATATCGACTTGGATGACAGCCAATAAACTTACGCTTAACGTTGACAAAACCTACTACATTATGTTTGGTAGCAGAACAGGAGATGTGCAAATTAACATTAAGATCAACAACACTCTAATTACCAGGCATAATGAGGGCAAATTCCTAGGCCTATACCTCAACAACAACCTGAACTTCAGCACCCATATCCAACACATAACCAAAAAAGTATCCAAAACGGTTGGGATCCTCTCCAAGATACGATACTACGTGCCGCAAAATGCCCTTCTCACACTATACCATTCACTTATATATCCATACCTCACCTATGCTATCTGTGCTTGGGGTTCAACTGCAGCAACACACCTAAAGCCAATAATAACCCAACAAAAAGCCGCAGTAAGAATAATCACCAAATCCCATCCCTGGCAACACACCCCCCCACTCTTCATAGATCTAAACTTACTCCCTGTTCAGTACATCCACACTTACTACTGTGCAATCTACACCTACAGGATCTTAAATTCCAATATTAACCTTGACCTAAAATGCTTTCTTGATAGTTGCGACAGAACCCACAGGCACAACACCAGACACAAACATCTCTATGACATTCCCCGTGTCCGACTAAACCTTTACAAAAATTCAATGTACAGTGGACCCCCGCATAACGATTACCTCCGAATGCGACCAATTATGTAAGTGTATTTATGTAAGTGCGTTTGTACATGTATGTTTGGGGGTCTGAAATGGACTAATCTACTTCACAATATTCCTTATGGGAACAAATTCGGTCAGTACTGGCACCTGAACATACTTCTGGAGTGAAAAAATATCGTTAACCGGGGGTCCACTGTATGTCAAAGGCCCTAAAATCTGGAACACCCTACCTGAAAATTCCAAAACTGCAGACACATTCATCTCCTTCAAAACTACCATCAGAAAACATCTTATCTCCCTGATACACCCTGTCAACTAACTACACGAATACCACCTGGTGGTTCACACTTACACTCACCCATTTGACCATAAACAGAAATATCAATCTCAATCTCAAAATAATGAATCTTAACTAGTCGTAAGTTGGCCTGTGATACTCCAATACTGAAACTATGTATAGTGCCAAAACAAAAGCATTCACATTGCTAAACTCACAACTAGTATTTAGTCACTTAGCCATAATACCAACTTACCTCATAATTTTGTAACATTTTAAACCTAAGATTTAATATAAGTCTGCCCGAAATGCCTAGCCATGCTAGGCGTTCTAGTGGTACACTCTGTAATTATTATTTTACTACATGTAAACCACACAATAACCAAATTCTGTAAACTCAGCATTGTAATACTTATAGAGAATAAAGTTTGAATTTGAATTTGAATTGAATATGGTACATTGTACCATATGGTACATTGTATCATATGGTACAATGATACCATATGGTTCATTGTACCATATGGTACTATATGGTACTTTTGTATTCAACACAAACACACTAATATTTTCATCATTATTTCATTTACAATAATTGTTTACAACAAAAATATGCAAAAATGTTGTATATTAGTAATGTTCTATTATATATTTACAAATGTACAGCCACTCGACATGTTCCTTGAGGTGGATGACAAAGCGCTTTGTCTTGGAAACTGCCGAGTCACTAGCTAGCTTGCATCATCACTCACTCCGTCTAGGCTGGTGCCTGGTGGCATCATCTCTAACTGACCATATGGTATGTGTTATCGTATGTTACAGGGTACCATATGGTACATTGTACTATATGGTATAGGGTACCATACAGTACAGGGTACCATATGGTGCAGGGTACCATATGGTGCAGGGTACCATATGGTGCAGGGTACAATATGGTGCAGGGTGCCATATGGTGCAGGGTACCATATGGTGCAGGGTGCCATATGATGCAGGGTACCATATGGTACAGGACACCATATGGTACAGGACACCATATGGTACAGGACACCATATGGTACAGATACAGGGATCCCTATGGAAATAAGTCACCCTGACTTTTTTGGGTTATCCTAGGATTTTATACATATGCTGTTATGTATGATAATCTATGTAACTGTATTTGTGTACACCTGAATTTACTTACTCAAGCACATGTGGCATCGTAAGTTTATTTAGGTATGCACAAATAAAATAACATAGATTATCATACATAGCAGCATATGTTTGGAGAACCTAAGATAACCAAAAAAAAGTCAGACAGACTTATTTCCATTAGGGTCCCTGTACCATATGGTATAATGTACCATATGGTACAATGTACCATATGATATAATGTACCATATGGTACAATGTACTATATGGTACATTGTACCATATGGTACCATTGTACCATATGATACCACTGTATGGCATGGCACCATTGTACCATATGGCAGAATGGTACCATATGGCTCAAAACCATAGAATTCCTCTTCAGATCCATTTCCATCAGTCTTAGAACTGTAAGTTGTGAAGAAGAGAGTCAGAATTTGCCTGGAGAGTGAGTGGGGAGTAAGAGCTTCCTTGCCGCCAGGCATAATGAACAAAGCTACTTTGGCTGCGTTCCCACAATGACATGCAGGGGTCCAGATTTTTTTCTACAGTGCGCATATTGACCACCCAGACCCATTCTCTCAGATGTAGGCCTACCAGCCTTCTTGCGCTAAATTTGAAGCCGCTAAAATTTTGGCGTAGATCTACGGTTTGGACCCTCAACGTAAAGCCATAGATCTACGGCACGGACCCTGAAAGGGTCAAGTTAGCAATAGAACTAGGAATTAAAAAACAATAAAAAAAGTAAAATATTGTACACACACAGTACACTCATTACTTACCTTAAAATATCTGTAGTCTTAATGTAGGGTGAGAGGTGAGTAGTATTTATTTGTAGGAAGTCAGGTGTGGCAGGTATGGTAGCCCGCCCAGTTATAACATCTCATATTTCAGTAAATTTGTTCTACTGTGGGTGTATGTTCGTATAATGTCTGTGTGTTATGTAGCATGTTTCTTATATAATTCTGAAAAAATATCATAGATGGATTAATGAAAATGTCCATATTAACATAATATATGACATTTATAGCCCCCCATAACGATTATTATTATTATTATTATGCTGTCAAGACTAGCAAGATACTCTTAGTGATTTTAATGCGTACCTACATGCCAGCACGGTATGTACGTTTATTTAGGCACAGGTACACATATTTATAATTATCAGAGTACACACAATAACTTTAAAAGACTTGAAATTTTGTAAGTTTCAAGACGTAATGGAGAAACATGACGCTCATAGAGAATGTAAACAAACAGCAGCGTGCAGATGCCATAAGAGAGAGTCAGGTAGGGAGCCGTACAATGAGTTTTGGTCATAATTTGAAATGTCCATATTAGCGAAACACCGTAAAGTGGGGCCCCTACTGTACATGTAGTTTTTAACACACTGGATGTCTCCCATTAAGGCAGGGTGTTTCAAAAAAGAGGAAACACATTCATCGTCATTCACTCAAATGCTGTCTTGCCAGAATTGTGCTGACAGCACCATTCTGATGATCCTCTGAACTGAAACATCCTCACCTCTCCTCCAGAGGTGCACAGATATGACAATTGAAACGTAGTGCTAAACAGCAAATATCCCAAACTCTTCCTTTAGAGTGCAGGCACTGTACTTCCCACCTCCAGGACTCAAGTCCTGCTAACCGGTTTCCCTGAATCCCTTCACAAAATATTACCTTGCTCACACTCCATCAGCTCATCAGTCCCTAAAACCATTTGTCTCCACTAGTTGCATACCTCCTTCACAACTTTTCCCAACAGGGTGACATGATAACTTTCAGTTACGAGAACTGAGTATAGTTCAAGATCCTAAAGTGTAATCACCACTCTGAGAGGAATTAATATTTTTACACGGAGATTCACCACAACCACTTTGACAATTTATCTCCACTAATACCTCACTGTTCACAGAATCAATGACAGAAATAAAATCATCATTAAGAATGCAATCAGAAAGGTTTCCTTTGCTACTCTGTAATACTGAAGACTCACAACTTAGTCTGTCATGGCCTGGGTGGCTCTCTGTAATACATGTAATTTCTGTGTGGCCAATTTCAATATTTCTTACAACATTGTCAGATGGTTGGCATGAACTAAATGAAGGTGTACAGGCATCAAGTGATGTAGCACAGGTATCAAGTGATGTAGCACAGGTATCAAGTGATGTAGCACAGGTATCAAGTGATGTAGCACAGGCATCAAGTGATGTAGCACAGGTATTGACTGATGTAGCACAGGTATTGACTGATGTTACACAGGTATTGACTGATGTTGCACAGGTATTGACTGATGTAGCACAGGTATTGACTGATGTTGCACAGGTATCGACTGATGCAGCACAGGTACTGACTGATGATGCACAGGTATCGACTGATGTAGCACAGGTATCGATTAATGCAGCATATGTGTCAACTGATGCAGCACATGTATTGACTGATGTAGCATGGGCATTGGCTGATGTAGCACAGGTACCAACTGATACTGAACAAGTACCAACTAAAGGTGTACACATACCAACTGATGAATCATTCTGCATTTCAAAATTTTCAATCTCTAGCATTTTACCAGTTCCTCTGCCAAGAACAAACGTGGCCATTTCATTTGATTCTTCGTGTACACTGCTGACTAACATTATCTGGCTATCACTATCAGCACAAGACTCTGGGGGATCTAAGGCTCCAATGTAGGTGCTGTTTTCAAACAGCTCGATGTCTGGGTACATGTGTGTCTCCTGCGAGATGACAAGACCCGAAACTGAGCTTATGGTTGTAGATGGTAGTGAGGAGGCAAGTCCCAAGGAGTTACATTTGGTATCTGCAATGGGACCTTTCTTTCCACTCTTGATTTTTAGACATTTAATAACAGATGTTTTCTGAGTAGCACGAGCTTTCTGCATCCTAATGGACTCGATGGTTCTATCATTGGCATGACTTATTTCTGGTTTCCTGGAAATATCCAGAGCAGTTGTCCATGTGGGTTGAAAAGTATGTGTTTGGTGGTTATCTTCCTGGTTTAGGGCTGCTGCCTGAGTGGCAATTTTTTCTTCCTGCTCCATGTGATAATTAAAGGCATATCTGTGCTTGAAGGTGCGCCCACACAGAGGACAAGTGAGAGGACGGTGATCGGAGTGGACCATGCGGTGATGTTTCAGGACCGAGCGTTGGCAGAAAGATCGTCCACAGTCCACACACATGTACGGTCGACACTTGCGGTGGACTTGGTTAATGTGCTTGTTTAATTCATTGCGATGGTAGAAGGCTGCTTCGCACTCTGTACACTTAATGCATCTTTCTTTATGCCTGATAATGTGACTTGCGAGATTCTTTGGGTGATTAAATTTGCGGCCACATTCCTTGCAACTGTACACCTTGCCTGAGTGAGCACTGGTCACATGATTGTGTAGCCCGCCGGCCGAAGCATAAACCCTCCCACACACTTTACATTTATGCTTCTCGTCATTGACAATCTCCTCGCTTGTGTTCATCTCAAAGTTATGAACAACCTTCAAGTGCTGCCTTAGAGCACTTGGTCGAACCAATGCCAGATCGCACTTGGGGCAGGTGTTGTGAGCATGTGTTAGTACATGTGTGGACATTTCATGCCCAGAAGAGGTGGTATATCCGCACCACTCACATTGAAGGCTGCCCGTGCCCCAGCTGCTGCTTTCAAACTCTACAGATTTGAAACTTCTTATTTCTCCCTGAAACACAGTAAAAACAGTGCTACTACTGAATGTCTGGTCAATTTATCACAGAAATACTGACAAATTTAATATAAAATTCAGCGCGGTGTGAATATCATGCAGTGAGTTCTGAGTTTAGAAATTAAAAGGCAATGTTGGGTGGTCAAAGGTAAAAGTCCGAGAGCTGGAGTTGAGCTGTTGAGATGGCTTGAACATGTAGAGAGGACAGACAGGGATAGATAATGAAGAGGGTGTTTAAATCTGGGTTGGAAAGTAGAAGGGAAAATGGTACAAGAGGTTTTGAGTTTTATGGACTTGAGCCTTTGAATCTTAGGAACTTGAGGCTCTGAGTTTTAATGACTTAAGCATCCAGCAGGTTTGTGTGTGTTAGAGTATATGGAGAGTAGTAGTTATGAATGGACATGTTGTTGAAGTATTCAGGAAAACTGGTAAGCCAGCCAGACAGATAATTTCCCCCCCAACAGTCTCCATCCATTGTTTCCCAGTCAACTGACCCAGCGGAATTTGTCGCGTACTTCCAAAGTCCGTTAAACGGAGGTCTGGTAAATCAGGTGTACACTGCACCATACTTCACTTTCTTGCATCTATGCCATTATTATTGTAACAATACAGTACATACATTTAAAAACACAGTAAGTTTAAAATAAATACAGTATTTAACCTACCTGGCCCACGACCGGGTTCTGGGAGTAGAAAGACTCTCAGAACTCATCAAAGGTATATCAAAGGTAAGGTACCTGATACCCTGGATCCTGTACATTTGCAAAGTCGAGCAAACAAATAAAAAAAAAATAAACAGGAAAATATTTGTGGCACACCTTGTCTAGCTTCTCGTCAGTGCTTGCAGTTGGCTCATCCGTTTCTGTGGCGGCCGCTGTGGCTGAATCTTCCGCCCCCAAGCCAGGCTGCTCCTCGGTGTTTTCATCACCTGTAAACAGACCCTGCGTCAACAAACTTGACTGGGAAATAGGTGAAACTTGTTTTGCCTTCTGTATTTTTTATAGGTCACTTTCTATGCTGAAAAATCACAAAAAATATTCCATTTTTTAAATTTCGTGCAATCTCGTCACACATTCATAACTTCAGAAATAAGTCGGCAATTATTTTTGGAGACTCAACAGACATTATTATTATTATTATTATTATTATTATTATTATATAACTGTTATACATTAATAATGTTTCTGTGCCTCTGGCAAGGCAGTGATAGTATGAATGATGGTGAAAGTGCTTCTTTTTTGGGTCACCCTGCCTCAGTGGGATACAGCAAGTGTGTAAAAAAAAGTAATTGCTATTATTATTATACAGTGAACCCCTGGTTACTGGCTGGTTTGGTAATCAGCCAACTCGGTTATCGGCAGGTTTTTCAGTGCCCAGTTATCGGCTGTTCGCTCGGTTATCGGCCGTTTTGGACGCATCCATCCACCGGCTGGGGCAGCTTGTGCTTCAGTTTGGCTTTGTCTCTCGGTGGCTGAGGAAGCTTCTGCTCACACATCCAAACATTTCGCTTGTTTACTATTGTTTTTAGTGTTTTTTCTTGCAGTGCAATTGTGAAATAAGTAAAGATGGCTCCTAGTAAAGTTCCTGTGGTAAAGAAAGTGAGAAACACCATGGAATTTAAGCGTGAAGTGATAGAAAAGTTTGAGAGTGGTATGAAGGTGGTGGAACTTGCCAGGATGTACAGCAAGAATAAATCAACAATTACATCCATCCTGGCAAAGAAAGAACAAATCAAAGATGCTAAGGTTGCAAAAAGAGTAACTTTTCTAACTAAACAAAGGCCACCAATAATGGAAGAGATGGAAAATTGTATTATTATTGTGGATTAAGGAAAAAGAATTAGTGGGAGACAGTGTTGTGGGGTCGATCATTTGTGAGAAGGCAAAGCAGTTGCATGAGGATCTTGCAAAGAAAATGCCTGGAACAAGTGCTGCAGTTTGTGAATTTAGTGCCAGCAAAAGATGGTTTGATAGATTTATGAACTGTAGTGGCAAACAGTTCTGGAGGAATCACTTCACTATCCTCCATTGCATAAGCCTTATAGGTAAGGCTTGGAAGGGAGTGACCTCCAGGACTTTGAACTCTGCTTGGAGAAAACTGTGGACAGATTGTGTCCAAGAGAGGGATTTTGCAGGGTTTGAGGCTGACCCTGCCGACCCTGTGGACTCAATTGTGGCACTGGGGAAGTCCCTGGGGTTGGAGGTGAGTGGCGAGGATGTGGAAGAGTTGGTGGAGGACCACAGGAAAGAGCTAACCACTGAAGAGCTGCAAGAGCTTCATCTCGAACAGCAACAGACTGCAGCTGAGGAACTTGTTTCAGAGGATGAGGAAGAGGGAGTGAAGGAGGTGCCTTCTTCAGAGATTAAAGAGGTATGTGCAATGTGGACTAGGGTGCAAGCTTTTAAAGAGAAACACCACCCTGACAAACCTGAAACAAGCCATATCTGCAACAATTTTAGTGACAAAACCCTGTCCCACTTCAGGGAAATCTTAAAGAGATGCCAGAAACAGAGCACTCTGGACAGTTATTTTGTGAGACAGGGGTCCAGTAACTCTTAAGCTGGTCCTAGTGGCAATAAAAGACAAAGAAGGGAAGTAACCCCAGAGAAGGCTTTGCTACCTAAAGTTTTTATGGAGGGGGATTCCCCTTCCAAACACTAACTCCTCCCTCTTTCCTCCTCCATATCTTCCAGAAGTCAGCATTAGCCTTCAATAAAGGTATGTAATACTTACATAATTGTTACAAAAATTATTTTTATGTGAATATTTTTGTTTGGAATGGATTACGTAATTGTATTTACATTAATTCTTATGGGAAATATTAATTCAGTTATCGGCCATTTCAGTTATTGGCCGACCTTCTGGAACGGATTACGGCCGATAACCGGAAGTCCACTGTATTCATGAGGTAAACAGCACATGGAGAGGGGGGAAACTGGATCTGATCTGAGGAATAGGAAGGCAGTTCCAATTCCTTGGATCAAGAGCCCTTATCCAACATCAAACATAAACCCTTAACCCGTAAATGGTCCAAACGTATATATACGTTTTTTCAACATTTGAAAGTATGTAAAAAAGTAATCTTTTTTTTTTTTACATTTGAAAACGTGTAAAAAAAACTTTGATCTACATTTTTTCTTTTGATATACAGTGGACCCCCGCATAACGATATTAATCCGTTCCTGAGAGCTCATTGTTATGCGAATGAATTTTCCCCATAAGAAATAATGGAAATCAAATTAATCCGTGCAAGACACCCCAAAGTATGAAAAAAAAAATTTTTACCACATGAAATATTGATTTTAATACACACAAACTGAAAAAGGCATGCACAGTTACATGACACTTACCTTTATTGAAGATCTGGTGATGATTGATGGGATGGGAAGAGGAGAGAGTCTTAATGTTTAGAAGGGGAATCCCCTTCCATTAAGACTTGAGGTGTCAAGTCCTTTTCTGGGGTTACTTCCCTTCTTCTTTTAATGCCACTAGGACCAGCTTCAGAGTCACTGGACTTCTGTCGCACAACATATCTGTCCATAGTGGCCTGTACCTCTCGTTCCTTTATGACTTTCCTAAAGTGTTTCACAACATTGTCAGTGTAATAGTCACCAGCACGGCTTGCAATAGCTGTGTTAGGGTGATTGTCATCAAAAAAGGTTTGCACTTTAAGCCACATTCCACACATTTCCTTAATCTTTGAAGTAGGCAACTTCTTCAATTTCTCTCTCCCCTCCTCCGAACCAGTTTCCTCAGGTCTGGCCTCTTGCTGTTGAAGTTGATCTAGCAGCTCATCAGTGGTTAGTTCTTCATTGTCCTCCTCCACCAACTCTTCCACATCATTCCCACTAACCTCCAACCCCAAGGACTTTCCCAATGCCACAATGGATTCCTCAACTGGCATAGGATTCCCAGGGTTAGCCTCAAACCCTTCAAAATCCCTTTGGTCTACACATTCTGGCCACAGTTTCTTCCAAGCAGAGTTCAAGGTCCTCTTAGTCACTCCCACCCAAGCCTTACCTATAAGGTTTACACAATTGAGGATATTAAAGTGATCTCTCCAAAACTCTCTTAGAGTCAATTGAGTTTCTGAGGTCACTACAAAGCACCTTTCAAACAGAGCTTTTGTGTACAGTTTTTTGAAGTTTGCAATAACCTGCTGGTCCATGGGCTGCAGGAGAGGAGTGGTATTAGGAGGCAAAAACTTCACCTTAATGAAGCTCATGTCCCCATAAAGTCGCTCTGCCACGTCTGTAGGATGACCAGGGGCATTGTCTAACACCAGGAGGCACTTAAGGTCTAATTTCTTTTCAGTTAGGTAATCTTTCACATTGGGGGCAAATGCTTGGTGTAACCAGTCATAGAAAAAGTCCCTAGTGACCCATGCCTTACTGTTTGCCCTCCACAGCACACACAAATTAGCCTTGAGGATATTCTTTTGCCTGAACGGTCTGGGAGTTTCAGAGTGATACACTAATAAAGGCTTCACTTTGCAATCACCACTAGCATTGGAACACATCAACAGAGTAAGCCTGTCTTTCATAGGCTTATGTCCTGGGAGTGCCTTTTCCTCCTGAGTAATGTACGTCCTGCTTGGCATTTTCTTCCAAAACAGGCCTGTTTCATCACAATTAAACACTTGTTCAGGTTTCAGTCCTTCACTGTCTATGTACTCCTTGAATTCCTGCACATATTTTTCAGCTGCTTTGTGGTCTGAACTGGCAGCCTCACCATGCCTTATCACACTATGTATGCCACTACGCTTCTTAAATCTCTCAAACCAACCTTTGCTGGCCTTAAATTCACTCACATCATCACTAGTTGCAGGCATTTTTTTAATTAAATCCTCATGCAACTTCCTAGCCTTTTCACTTATGATCACTTGAGAGATGCTATCTCCTGCTATCTGTTTCTCATTTATCCATACCAATAAGAGTCTCTCAACATCTTGCGATCTCTGTTTCGAAAACACAGTTGAACCTTTGGCATGAACAGCTTCCTTGATTGCCGTTTTGTTGGACACAATATTAGCGATGGTTGATTGGGGTTTACTATACAACCTGGCCAGCTCGGAGACACGCATTCCACTTTCATACTTAGCAATGATCTCTTTCTTCATCTCTATAGTAATTCTCACCCTTATTCCTGTAGGGTTGGCACTAGAAGCTTTCTTGGGGCCCATGGTCACTTATTTTGCAGATAAAATCACCAAAAACACTGTAATAATACGAAATGTTCCGATTGTATGCTTGGATGTTACTGCGGAGGCTGGCTGGTAAACAATGCCACCGGCGGAACATGTGAGGCTGGCTCAGGCCGTACATTAGATGCGTCTCGGACGAATAGCGTTGAGCGGGCTTTTTAGCGGTATGCGAGGCAAAATCTTAGCAATAAAATGTATCGGTATGCGGATTTAACGTTATGTGATGCCAACGGTATGCGGGGGTCCACTGTATTTGAAAATACGTATGTAAAAAAAACGTAGATCTACTTTTGGAGCACTACGCATATGCATGTAGATCTTCTTGGACCGTTTACGGGTTAAAAGAAACAGATTGCATTAATCAAATGAATGACTATGTTAGCCCAATCAGACAATGCATTAATGGCCAACAATGTCATATTCGATTTACTGAGGACACATGGTGTCTTCCAGAACAATTCGTCAATTCCAGAATTGATAATGGCTCAGGATGACCTGAATATTTTGATGTTTCAGAGTAGCTGGATGCATTTTCTGACACACTTCAAATTTTAGCTAAAATATGTACGTAGATTATTAAGTCACACTACACATGCATGTACATGCATATATACACACACCCATCTGGGTTCTCTTCTATTTTCTTAATAGCTCTTGTTCTTCTTTATTTCTTATCTCCGTGGGGAAGTGGAACAGAATTCTTCTTCCATAAGCCATGCTTGTTGTAAGAGGAGACTAAAATGCCGGGAGCAAGGGGCTAGTAACCCCTTCTGTATAGTTTACTAAATTTAAAAAGAGAAACTTTCATTTTTCTTTTGGGCCACCCTGCCTCGGTGGGATATGGCCAGTTTGTTGAAAGAAGAAGAAAAAGAGAAACTTCTTTTTTTTTAGGTCACCCTGCCTCTGTGGGAGACAGCCGGCATTAAAAATAAGTGTAGCTTATCACACTTTCACTTGAAACTTGTGGTAATTTAGGATTTTTTGGACAATTTCTGGCTTAGGGCTAAAATGAAAATATTTTGACTAAAAATCATTAATGCGTAGAAATCACCCACAGAAAGAACCTTTTCTTATATAGCTCCAAGACTGTGTAACAGGCTACCAGCATCTGTAAAGATTGTGTAACAGGCTACCAGCATCTGTCAAGATTGTGTAACAGGCTACCAGCATCTGTAAAGACTGTATAACAGGCTACCAGTGTTTGTAAAGACTGTGTAACAGGCTACCAGCATCTGTAAAGATTGTGTAACAAGCTACCAGCATCTGTAAAGACTGTGTAACAGGCTACCAGCATCTGTGAAGACTGTGTAACAGGCTACCAACGTCTGTAAAGAGTCGGGAATCAGGTCACGCTTTAACTTTTGACTGCAAGCACAACTCTTTTCAAGAGATTATGGTTCTGGTGGTCGTACTATCAGTCTTGAATATAAACTCTGGTGATCGTACTGTCAGTCTTGAATATAAACTCTGGTGATCCTGGCGATTGTACTGTCAGTCTTGAATGTAAACTCTGGTGATCCTGGTGATCATACTGTCAGTCTTGAATATAAACTCTGGTGATCCTGGCGATAATACTGTCAGTCTTGAATATAAACTCTGGTGATCATAA
The DNA here is from genome assembly GCF_038502225.1 of Cherax quadricarinatus. Taxonomy (NCBI): domain Eukaryota; kingdom Metazoa; phylum Arthropoda; class Malacostraca; order Decapoda; family Parastacidae; genus Cherax; species Cherax quadricarinatus. Next base: position 9,193,471 of record NC_091353.1, read on the forward strand.
TGTCAGGCTTGAATATAAACTCTGGTAATCCTGGTGATCGTACTGTCAGTCTTGAATATAAACTCTGGTGATCCTGGTGATCGTACTGTCAGTCTTGAATATAAACTCTGGTGATCCTGGTGATCGTACTGTCAGTCTTAAATATAAACTCTGGTGATTCTGGTGATCATACTGTCAGTCTTAAATATAAACTATGGTGATTGTACTGTCAGTCTTAAATATAAACTCTGGTGATCCTGGTGATCGTACGGTCAGTCTAAAATATAAACTCTGGTGAACAATTAAAGTGTAACGAACACTTGTCACTGTTCAGTAATAACCCATTTTTTTTTCAACAAGTCGGCCATCTCCCACTGGGGCACGTTGACCCAAAAAGAAAGAAAATCCCCAAAAAGAAAATACTTTCATCATCATTCAACACTTTCACCTCACTCACACATAATCACTGTTTTTGCAGAGGTGCCCAGAATACAACAGTTTAGAAGTACATACATATAAAAATACACAATATATCCCTCCAAACTGCCAATATCTCAAACCCCTCCTTTAGAGTGCAGGCATTGTACTTCCCATTTCCAGGACTCAAGTCCAGTTACATAAAATAACTGGTTTTCCTGAATCCCTTCACTAAATATTACCCTGCTCACACTCCAACAGCTCGTCAGGTCCCAAATACCATTTGTCTCCATTCACTCCTATCTAACATGCTCACACACACACTTGCTGGAAGTCCAAACCCCTCGCCCACAACACCTCCTTTACCCATTCCCTCCAACCCTTTCGAGGATGACCCCTATGCCGCCTTCCTTCCCCTACAGATTTATACACTCTCCATGTCATTCTACTTTGATCCATTCTCTCTAAATGACCAAACCACCTCAACAAACCCTCTAATACTTTTATTAACTCCACACCTTCTCCTAATTTCCACACTCCAAATTTTCTGCATAATATTTACACCACACATTACCCTTAGACAGGACATCTCCACTGCCTCCAACCGCCTCCTCGCTGCAGCATTTACAACCCAAGCTTTACACCCATATAAGAGTGTTGGTACTACTATACTTTCATACATTCCCTTCTTTGTCTCCATAGATAACATTTTTTGCCTCCACATATACCTCAATGCACCACTCACCTTTTTCCTTCATCAATTCTATGATTAACCTCATCCTTCATAAATCCATCCGCTGACACGTCAACTCCCAAATATCTGAAAACATTCACTTCTTCCATAATCCTCCTCCCCAATTTGATATCCAATTTTTCTTTATCTAAATCATTTGATACTCTCATCAACTTACTTTTTTCTATGTTCACTTTCAACTTTCTACCTTTACACACTCCCAAATTCGTCCACTAACCTTTGCAATTTTTCTTTAGAATCTCCCATAAGCACAGTATCATCAGCAAAAAGTAACTGTCACTTCCTATTTTGTATTTAATTCCCCATAATTTAATCCCACCCCTCTCCCGAACACCCTAGCATTTACTTCTTTTACAACCACATCTATAAATATATTAAACAACAATGGTGACATTACACATCCCTAAGACCTACTTTTACCGGGAAATAGTCTCCCTCTCTTCTACACACCCTAACCTGAGCCTCACTATCCTCATAAAAACTCTTTACAGCATTTAGTAACTTACCACCTATTCCATATACACCTACCATCCGACTTACGACCGAGTTCGGTTCCGAGAAACCGGTCATAAGTCGAAATGGACATAAGTCGAACTTTACTACTTAACCCTTTGAGGGTTTTCGTCGTACTAGTACGTCTTACGCGTAGGGGTTTTTGACGTACTAGTACTCATAAATTCTAGCGGCCTCAAATCTAGTGGGAGAAAGCTGGTAGGCCTTCATATGAAAGAATGGGTCTATGTGGTCAGTGTGCACAGTCTAAAAAAAATCCTGCAGCACACAGTGCATAATGAGAAAAAAAAACTTTGACCATTTTTTTTTCAATAAATCAGCGACTTTGCAGTGTATTTTCGTATGGTATTTATTGTTGTATTCTAGTTTTCTTGGTCTCATTTTATAGAATGGAAGACATATTACAGAAATTGAGATGATTTTGACTGGTTTTACAAAGAAAGGTGCCTTGAAATTGAGCTCAAAGTAGCAGAAATGCTCGATTTTTACCAAACTTCAAAAGTAAACAAATCGTGCCAAGCGTGCAATACACGTCAACTGGTGAGTCTAATATTCTTTCACAAGTGCACCAATAATATTTATACCATTTTTTACACTAATGCAGTAGTCTGCATAAGAGTAAATCTTATATTTTTTGTGAAAATAAAAATTCAAACTGGAAAGCAAAAGAATATAAGAGGGGCCTTGAGACGTGACTAATGACTAGAGGAAATGTCATTTTAGTGCCAGGAATGTCTTTCTTGTTTATTCTGGACCCTATTCGGAAATTGGCATCTTTTGAAATTTGTGTGAAATTGGCAAAATTGCTAAATTCTGACCACTGTACTGGATAGTTGTATTTCATAAATGAGTGGTTTCTTGCACCCATTCGATAGAAAAAATGGAGTTCTAGCGGAATATTCATGTTTTTTGTCGACTAGTACAGTGAAATTGGCCGAAAATGGGGCTCAAAGTGGGCAAAATCGCCGATGCGTAAACTTCGCCGAGACCGCTAACTTTGCGAGAGCATAATTCCGTAAGTTTTCTATCAAATTTCAAACTTTTGGTGTCTTTATGATCGGGAAAAGATTCTCTATCTTTTCATAAGAGAAAATAATTTTTTTTTTTTTTAAATTTGGCCGACCCTGAGAACGAGTTTCGGAGAGGGCCTGTCGACCCTCAAAGGGTTAATATCAACATAACATTTTTGTAATGACTTTATTTTATTGTTTTATTTTGGTATTTCATGTTTTACTTTACTTTTTATGCTGTTAGTACTGTATTTTATACTGTAAGGTTTAGGATAAACACTGTGTACAACACAAACACTTGTTTATTTCTCAGAAATTTGGCATAAAAAACATGGTCGTAAGTCGAGTCGTCGTAAGTCGAGCAGGTCGTAAGTCGGATGGTAGGTGTACTTGCAACATCTGCCACATTGCTTCCCTATCCACTCTATCATATGCCTTTTCTAAATCTATAAATGCAATAAAAACTTCCCTACCTTTATCTAAATACTGCTCACATATATGCTTCAATGTAAACACTTGATCTACCTCCTTGTTCATCCGCAATTCTACATTCTGTCTTACCTCTAATTCTTTCAATAATAACCCTACCATACACTTTTCCTGGTATACTCAGTAAACTTATTCCTCTATAATTTTTACAATCTCTTTTGTCCCCCTTCCCTTTATATAAAGGGACTATACACGCTCTCTGCCAATCCCTAGGTACCTTCCCCTCTTTCATACATTTATTAAACAAAAATACCAACCATTCCAACACTATGTCCCCCCCCCCCCTGCTTTTAACATTTCCGTCATGATCCCGTCAGTTCCAGCTGCTTTACCCCCTTTCATTCTACGTAATGCCTCACGCACTCACCCCACACTCACATCCTGCTCTTCTTCACTCCTAAAAGATGGTATACCTCCCTGGCCAGTGCATGAAACTACCACCTCCCTTTCTTCGTCGACATATAAAAGTTCCTCAAAATATTCTCGCCATCTACCCAAAAACCTCCATCTCTCCATCTACTAACTCCCCTACTCTGTTTTTAACTGACAAATCCATTTGTTTCCTAGGCTTTCTTAACTTGTTTAACTCACTCCAAAATGTTTTCTTATTTTCATTAAAATTTCTTGACAGTGCCTCTCCCACTCTATCATCCGCTCTCCTTTTGCACTCTCTCACCACTCTCTTCACCTTTCTTTTACTCTCCATATACTCTACTCTTCTTATAACACTTCTACTTTGTAAAAACCTCTCATAAGCTAACTTTTTCTCTTTTATCATACCCTTTACTTCATCATTCCACCAATCACTCCTCTTTCCTCCTGCACCCACCCTCCTATAACCACAAACTTCTGCCCCACATTCTAATACTGCATTTTTAAAACTATTCCAACCCTCTTCAACCCCCCCACTACTCATACCTGCACCAGCCCACCTTTCTGCCAAAAGTTGCTTATATTTCACCCGAACTTCCTGTTCCCTTAGTTTATACACTTTCACCTCCCTCTTACTTCTTGTTGCCATTTTCCTCGTATCCCATCTACCTCTAACTCTAACTGTAGCTACAACTAAATAATGATCCGATATATCAGTTGCCCCTCTATAAACGTGTACATCGTGGAGCCTACCCATCAACCTTTTATCCACCAATACATAATCTAACAAACTACTTTCATTCCATGCTACATCATACCTTGTATATTTATTTATCCTCTTTTTCATAAAATATGTATTACTTATTACCAAACCTCTTTCTACACATAGCTCAAGTAAAGGCTCCCCATTTTCATTTACCCCTGGCACCCCAAATTTACCTACTACTCCCTCCACAAAATTTTACCCACTTTAGAATTAGAATCCCCAACCACAAGTACAGTGGACCCCCGCATAACGATCACCTCCGAATGCGACCAATTATGTAAGTGTATTTATGTAAGTGCGTTTGTACGTGTATGTTTGGGGGTCTGAAATGGACTAATCTACTTCACAATATTCCTTATGGGAACAAATTCAGTCAGTACTGGCACCTGAACATACTTCTGGAGTGAAAAAATATCGTTAACCGGGGGTCCACTGTACTTTCACACTTGGTTCAAAACTCCCCACACATTCACTCAACATTTCCCAAAATCTCTCTCTCTCCTCTATACTTCTCTCTTCCCCAGGTGCATATACGCTTACTATAACCCACTTCTCACATCCAACCTTTATTTTACTCCACATAATCCTTGAATTAATACATTTATAGTCCCTCTTTTCCTGCCATAGCTTATCCTTCAACATTATTGCCACTCCTTCTTTAGCTCTAACTCTATTAGAAACCCCTGACCTAATCCCATTTATTCCTCTCCACTGAAACTCAAAATAACCAATAACCCATATGGAGACAAAAACTCAGAAGATTAATTGTGGGATCCTTCTGTTGAAGAGGATCCTAGAAGGGGGTTGAAATATACAGATCAATTCTGAATTTCTGTCTCCATGTGAGTTATTACTAAGTATAAACTCTGGTATTCATATTTGTCATAGTTGTTTTATTTATAGTGCAATATGTGAGAGCTTGTGAATTATAAAAATACGAAGTTATTATTATTATTAAAATTTCTACTCCATATTATGATTGATTTGTGAAATAAAACACAAAGTTTTCTTCTATCTGGAGACAAAAGTTTTATGTTAACTTAAAGTCTACAACTTACCCAGTATTTTTGTAACAAGTTGTCCTAACTTCTCGCCTAAAGATGCTCTTCCTGGACCCAAGTTGTCCTTTGGGTTCTTTGGTGGTCTACCAGGGCCACGTCCTCGTCCTCGGCCTCTTCCCCGGCCCCGTCCACGGCCTCGGCCTCTGTTTTATGGTGGTGAACATACAGTCTTAACCTTCATACGTATTTTACAAAAACAACTCTCAAGACACGAAAAAATTGCAATTGTTGCACAACCAATCAAATCAGTCTTGAAGAATGTTACTCAGACTTCACACATAATTTGAAATTTTATAAAAAGTGTACATATAAAAAATGACCAATACTGTACTGGTGCTCCTCAACTTACGATGGTTAGATGTACAATATTTCAACTTTACGATGGTGCAAAAGTAATTACTTTGGAGATGAAACTTAAGATAATTACCCAGTGGTAAGTCCGTAACTTGTATTCATTTATTTATTTTTCAGTATTGGTACAGCCTCTCCTCACTTAACAACAGAGTTCTGTTCCTAAGACCACGTCGGTAAATGAATTCATTGCTATGCAAGGAGCATGCTATAATGGTAGTGGGTTTGTGTCAACCATCTTTGATATTGTTTTAATGTCACCTTTGCACCATTTATAACATTTCTGGTATATTTTTAAATGTTTATACAGTAGTGTACTGTATATTGTAATAAACAGAATAGAGGAAATCATCTCTAATATACATTACATGTATTTAAGCATGCATACTGGTCAGAAAGTCGTCGGTAAACAAGTACGTCGCTAAGTGAGGAGAGGCTGAATTTATAGTTATTATTTGCTTATTTACTTATTCAGTGACGGTAGTCATTTATTTGCTTATTTATTTAGCATATCATTCATATTCAACTTACGATGGGTTCATCATAAGTCAAGAGCACCTGTAGTCATTGATCAGAGTGAATCAGCTGGTGTGGTGATCTATAATGATGATATATGATCTGTGATTCTTTTAAACGATACCTAATTATTCTCTCAGGTATCATGTTTTTTTTTTCCAATACAGTGTAATAAAAACACGATTTGAAGAAAGCCTATTCAAATCTCTAGCTTTGAAGGGCTTATAACTAAGAATCACCCTAAAAAGCCAAGCAATGTGACTTACTTCCACTGGGTTCTGTGTTGGGTCCTCCTACAAGATGCAACCCACCACAGTTGACTAACTCCTAGGTAATAATAATAAGAACAACAACAACAATAATAATACAGTAAGTCTTCAATTTATAAACACATGGGGACCTCCTGAATTGTGCATAATAATATATAATAATGATATTATACACAATATAGGAGATTCACAACATGTTTGTAAATCGAGGATTTACTGTAATAATGATAATAATAGATTTATTTCTTTTCTGCAGAATACAGGTAATGTAGTTCACATGTAATAAAATATTGTTAGACACAAAATAAAGCCCCTAGAATGCGGTGCATTTCGGGTATTTATTTACTGCTAGGTAATAGGGGAGCAGCAGGAGTTAGAAGATTTGCTAGGATTCAACTCAGGGAAGCTTTGGTTGTGAGCCGAGTGCGCTACCACTGCTCTACAAGGCACCACAAGACCATAGCTCAGAGTATGCACCTCAACTCTCACTCTCCCGCACTTAATGCAGCGAAATACAGGAGGGCCCTGTGTATTCGGCATCTTCTTTTCAGTGCTCCACATTTTCGCTGGTTTTCATTTGAGCCACTATTTATTATGTTTGGTGTTTTTTCTGCCATTCTGGCACAACAGTTGCATAAGGGAAGGGAAAGGCAACTGGTGCCATATTTTAAGGTAAGTACTATATGTCTCGTGTATTTATTTTACCTTATTATCTGTTTTTTTTTATGCCTAGCTGTACTGAGCACTTAATATACCAACAGTGTAAACACATTATCAGGCATTTTAGATGCATTCATTATTAAAAAAAAGCTCTTTTCCACTCCGCAACGATTTTTGCTTATCACTGGGGGTCAGGAACCTAATAGCCATAAAAACAGGACCTTTCTGTCCTGTGTACCTGAGCATAAGGGTTTGTAATACACCCCCTAATTATTATGCCTATATACCATATCTTGCGGCATATAAGATGCACCGGCATATAGAATTCGCCCTAAATTAAGTATGAAATATGTTGGAAAAATAAAACAGGAAAATTTTGTAAAGCCAGTGAACATCTGGGTGATTTAAGATCCCAAGATTGACTCCCAAGACTGACCTTCACTGTGAAGGATGCAGGATGATTTTTCAGGTCATATTTTGGAAAAAAAAAAAAAAGTGGATCTTATAAGCTGCAAAATATTGTAAGTGAAGTATTCATAAATTCATCTATTCTTTGTTCTTTGTGTATACTGGGGTACAGGTCAATACTACTCATTACTTTCCTCTTGTGATTGTTTCTATTTTATCTGACTTCAGATTTCTTCACCAAAACTCACATGTGGGAAAGAGATGAATCCCGTGAAAATGTTTGGTGGCGTCTTCAAAGGTACATTATTATTATTATTATAATAAAAAAGAAGCACTAAACCACAAGGGCTATCTTTGAAGGTACAGTACACATCAAGCACTCTCACTTTCATAGTAAACCTCTATAAGACTAATAGGGGAAATATTCCAAATGCCCATTAAGTTAGAATAATCTTAAAATATACCAGTACTCACTTCTGCATACCCAATACAGTGGACCCCCGGATTATGACGTCATCGGATTAAGTAACATTCGGATTAAGTAACGTTTTTGCGTCAAAATATTGGCTCGGTTAATGACACAGAACTTGGATAAAGTCATTCGTCCCAAACGTGTCCGGGCGCCATGAGCGGCCCGGCCACTCCATGTACAGCCAGTGTGCCATTGTTTACAAGCCAGTGAGGATGATTCCACACATACATGTGACACATTTTGTATTATTCCATTGTTTTTAGTGCTTGTAACTGCTAAATAAGCCACCATGGGCCCAAAGAAAGCTTCTAGTGCCAGCCCTTTGGTAAACAGGGTGAGAAACACCATAGAATTCAAGAGAGATCATCGCAAAATATGAAAGTGGAGTGCGTGTCTCAAGAGCTGGCCAGGTTGTATAACAAACCCCATACAGCCATTGCTACTATCTTGGCCAAGAAAAAGGCAATCATGGTAGCTGTTGTTGCGAAAGGTGCAAATATGCTTACAAAACAGAGATCGCAAATACTCGAAGATGTGGAGAGATTGTTGTTGGTGTGGATCAACGAGAAACAATTATCAGGAGATAGTGTTTCGCAGTCAATTATATGTGAAAAGGCAAGGCAGTTGCATGATGGTCTCATTAAGAAAATGCCTGGAACTAGTGCTCATATTGGTGAATTTAAGGCCAGCAAAGGTTGGTTTGAGAGATTTAAGAATCGTAGTGGCATATACAAGGAGTACATAGAGGCTGAACAATTAAAACCCCAACAAGTGTTAATTTGTGATGAAACAGGCCTGTTTTGGAAGAATATGCCAAACAGGACTTACATTACTCAGGAGAAAAAGGCACTCCCAGGACACAAGCCTATGAAAGATGGGCTGACTCTCATGTTTTGTAGTAATACTAGTGGTGATTGCAAAGTGAAGCCTTTACTTGTGTATCACTCTGAAAATCCCAGAGTGTTCAAGAAAAACAGTGTCATCAAGCCTAAATTGTGTGTGATGTGGAGAGCAAACAGCAAGGCATGGGTCACAAGGAACATTATCCTTGACTGGTTCCATGACATGTTTGGCCCCAGTGTGAAAAAATATCTCCTGGAAAATAAATTGAAACTCAAGTGCCTCCTGGTAATGGACAATGCTCCTGCTCATCCTCCAGCCTTGGAAGAGCGAATGGTGCCAGAGTTTAGCTTCATCAAAGTAAAATTCTTGCCCCCTCATACCACTCCTCTCCTCCAGCCCATAGATTAGCAGGTCACTTCAAATTTCAAAAAATGTACACCAAAGCAGTGCTTCAAAAGTGCTTTGAAGTGACCTCAGACACTGAATTGACCCTAAGAGAGTTCTGGAAAGATCACTTCAGTATCTTCACTTGCATAAACCTTATAGGTAAGTCTTGGGAGGGAGTGACTTGCTTGGAGAAAATTGTGGCCAGAATGTGTACAAGAAGGATTTTGAAGGGTTTGGGGCTGACCCTGAGGAGCCTATGCCAGTTGTGGAATCTGTTGTGGCATTGGAGAATTCTATGGGGTTGGATGTGAGTTTGGAGGATGTAGAAGAGTTGGTGGAGGACAATGATGAAGAGCTAACCACTACAGAGCTGCAAGAGCTTGAGGTGCAACACCAACAAACCACAGCTCAGGAATTTCCTTCAGAGGAGGAAGAGAGATGGAGGATGGTGCCTTCTTCAAAGATTAAAGACATTTGTGCAAACATTTATGGATGAACATCACCCTGACACGCCAGTAACAGAGCTCTCTGGATAGATTTTTGGTGCGACAGGGGTCCAGTGACTTTCAAGCTGGTGCTAGTGGCATTAAAAACAAAGAAGGGATGTAACCCCGAAAAGGACTTGGTACCTGAAATCCTTATGGAAGGGGATTCCCCATCCAAACACTAGTACACCTTCATCCTCTCCCCTCCTCCGATCTCATCACTCATCAATAAGTCTTCAATAAAGGAAAGTGTCATTTTAGTATTGTTTATTCTGCATGTCTCATTGTTTTATGTGTAGGGAAATGTATATTTCATGTAAAAAAATTATTTTAATACTTTTGGGTGCCTGGAACGGATTAATTGGATTTCCATTATTTCTTATGGGGAAAATTAATTCGGATTAAAACAGATTCAGTATAAGACATGCTCTCTGGAACGGATTGATGTCGTTAACTGGGGGTCCACTGCATAGCGCTGTACACGCAACTTACAGATTTTTTATATCACATTGGCCATCTCCCACTGCGAGTGAGTGACCCGAAAAGGAAACGCTTTCACCATCATTTACACTATCACTGTTTTGCCAGAGGGGAGCAGATACGACAGTTTAGATATCATTCTAAACAGCAAATATCCCAAACCCCTCAATCAGAGTGCAGGCACTGTATTTCCCACCTCCAGGACTCAAGTCAAGCTAACCAGTTTCCCTGAATCCCTTCACAAAATATTAACCTGCTCATATTCCATCAGCTTTCCAGGTCCAAAAAACCATTTGCCTCCACTTACTCCTATCTAACATACTCACACATGCCTGTTGTATGTCCAAGCCCCTTGCACACACAAGCTCCTTTACCCCCTCCTTCCATCCCTTCTTAGGATGACCCCCACCCCACCTTCTTTCCATGGTATACCACAATAAACATTAAAAATACAGGAGGGTCAACTGTTACATGTGGGCTCCACTTTAGAGGGCTTCACTTTACAGTGTTTCACTAATGCAGCAGTTTTCAATTACAGCCTGTCCTCACTTAGCGACATACTCGTTTACTGATGACTCGGACCTACGATGGGCTCTCTGACCAGTATGCATACCTAAAGAAAGTATATCAGGGCTGATTTCCTCTATTTTATTTATTACAGTATGCGGTACACTACTGTATAAGTATTTAAAAATATACCAGAAATGTTATAAATAGTGCAAAGGTGACATTAAAACAATATGAAAGATGGTTGACACAAACCCACTACCATTTTAGTATGCTCCTCACTTAGCAACGAATTCATTTACCGATGTAGTCTTAGGAACTGAACTCCGTTGTTAAGTGAGGAGAGGCTGTATACCCATTCTTCATTTGTTCAGACTTCCTATAATAAATATATTCACCACTCACTATAAGCTATGGATAATTAAGGTAATTAATGTGTGTACTGTATATGCATTTTTTATTACTCAATATATGATAGAGTGAATGTGTTATCAGGGTGTTATATGCATATGAAAGTGTAAAAAAGGCTATTTTTCATTTTACAGCAATTTTAGCTTTACAGCAGTAGCCCAGAACCTAACCTGCTGTATAAGTGGGGCCCTACAGTAGCCCAGAACCTAACCTGCTGTATAAGTGGGGCCCTACAGTAGCCCAGAACCTAACCTGCTGTATAAGTGGGGCCCTACAGTAGTCCAGAACCTAACCTGCTGTATAAGTGGGGCCCTACAGTAGTCCAGAACCTAACCTGCTGTATAAGTGGGGCCCTACAGTAGTCCAGAACCTAACCTGCTGTATAAGTGGGGCCCTACAGTAGTCCAGAACCTAACCTGCTGTATAAGTGGGGAACTACAGTAGCCCAGAACCTAACCTGCTGTATAAGTGGGGCCCTACAGTAGTCCAGAACCTAACCTGCTGTATAAGTGGGGCCCTACAGTAGTCCAGAACCTAACCTGCTGTATAAGTGGGGCCCTACAGTAGTCCAGAACCTAACCTGCTGTATAAGTGGGGCCCTACAGTAGTCCAGAACCTAACCTGCTGTATAAGTGGGGCCCTACAGTAGTCCAGAACCTAACCTGCTGTATAAGTGGGGCCCTACAGTAGTCCAGAACCTAACCTGCTGTATAAGTGGGGCCCTACAGTAGTCCAGAACCTAACCTGCTATATAAGTGGGGCCCTACAGTAGTCCAGAACCTAACCTGCTGTATAAGTGGGGCCCTACAGTAGTCCAGAACCTAACCTGCTGTATAAGTGGGGCCCTACAGTAGTCCAGAACCTAACCTGCTGTATAAGTGGGGCCCTACAGTAGTCCAGAACCTAACCTGCTGTATAAGTGGGGCCCTACAGTAGTCCAGAACCTAACCTGCTGTATAAGTGGGGCCCTACAGTAGCCCAGAACCTAACCTGCTGTATAAGTGGGGCCCTACAGTAGTCCAGAACCTAACCTGCTGTATAAGTGGGGCCCTACAGTAGCCCAGAACCTAACCTGCTGTATAAGTGGGGCCCTACAGCAGCCCAGAACCTAACCTGCTGTATAAGTGGGGCCCTACAGTAGCCCAGAACCTAACCTGCTGTATAAGTGGGGCCCTACAGTAGCCCAGAACCTAACCTGCTATATAAGTGGGGCCCTACAGTAGTCCAGAACCTAACCTGCTGTATAAGTGGGGCCCTACAGTAGTCCAGAACCTAACCTGCTGTATAAGTGGGGCCCTACAGTAGTCCAGAACCTAACCTGCTGTATAAGTGGGGCCCTACAGTAGTCCAGAACCTAACCTGCTGTATAAGTGGGGCCCTACAGTAGTCCAGAACCTAACCTGCTGTATAAGTGGGGCCCTACAGTAGTCCAGAACCTAACCTGCTGTATAAGTGGGGCCCTACAGTAGTCCAGAACCTAACCTGCTGTATAAGTGGGGCCCTACAGTAGTCCAGAACCTAACCTGCTGTATAAGTGGGGCCCTACAGTAGTCCAGAACCTAACCTGCTGTATAAGTGGGGCCCTACAGTAGTCCAGAACCTAACCTGCTGTATAAGTGGGGCCCTACAGTAGTCCAGAACCTAACCTGCTGTATAAGTGGGGCCCTACAGTAGTCCAGAACCTAACCTGCTGTATAAGTGGGGCCCTACAGTAGTCCAGAACCTAACCTGCTGTATAAGTGGGGCCCTACAGTAGTCCAGAACCTAACCTGCTGTATAAGTGGGGCCCTACAGTAGTCCAGAACCTAACTTGCTGTATAAGTGGGGCCCTACAGTAGTCCAGAACCTAACCTGCTGTATAAGTGGGGCCCTACAGTAGTCCAGAACCTAACCTGCTGTATAAGTGGGGCCCTACAGTAGTCCAGAACCTAACCTGATGTATAAGTGGGGCCCTACAGTAGTCCAGAACCTAACCTGCTGTATAAGTGGGGCCCTACAGTAGCCCAGAACCTAACCTGCTGTATAAGTGGGGCCCTACAGTAGTCCAGAACCTAACCTGCTGTATAAGTGGGGTCCTACAGAAGCCCAGAACCTAACCTGCTGTATAAGTGGGGCCCTACAGTAGTCCAGAACCTAACCTGCTGTATAAGTGGGGCCCTACAGTAGCCCAGAACCTAACCTGCTGTATAAGTGGGGCCCTACAGTAGCCCAGAACCTAACCTGCTATATAAGTGGGGCCCTACAGTAGTCCAGAACCTAACCTGCTGTATAAGTGGGGCCCTACAGTAGCCCAGAACCTAACCTGCTGTATAAGTGGGGCCCTACAGTAGTCCAGAACCTAACCTGCTGTATAAGTGGGGCCCTACAGTAGTCCAGAACCTAACCTGCTGTATAAGTGGGGCCCTACAGTAGCCCAGAACCTAACCTGCTGTATAAGTGGGGCCCTACAGTAGCCCAGAACCTAACCTGCTGTATAAGTGGGGCCCTACAGTAGCCCAGAACCTAACCTGCTGTATAAGTGGGGCCCTACAGTAGCCCAGAACCTAACCTGCTGTATAAGTGGGGCCCTACAGTAGCCCAGAACCTAACCTGCTGTATAAGTGGGGCCCTACAGTAGCCCAGAACCTAACCTGCTGTATAAGTAGGGCCCTACAGTAGCCCAGAACCTAACCTGCTGTATAAGTGGGGCCCTACAGTAGCCCAGAACCTAACCTGCTGTATAAGTGGGGCCCTACAGTAGCCCAGAACCTAACCTGCTGTATAAGTGGGGCCCTACAGTAGCCCAGAACCTAACCTGCTGTATAAGTGGGGCCCTACAGTAGCCCAGAACCTAACCTGCTGTATAAGTGGGGCCCTACAGTAGCCCAGAACCTAACCTGCTGTATAAGTGGGGCCCTACAGTAGCCCAGAACCTAACCTGCTGCATAAGTGGGGCCCTACAGTAGTCCAGAACCTAACCTGCTGTATAAGTGGGGCCCTACAGTAGCCCAGAACCTAACCTGCTGTATAAGTGGGGCCCTACAGTAGCCCAGAACCTAACCTGCTGTATAAGTGGGGCCCTACAGTAGCCCAGAACCTAACCTGCTGTATAAGTGGGGCCCTACAGTAGCCCAGAACCTAACCTGCTGTATAAGTGGGGCCCTACAGTAGCCCAGAACCTAACCTGCTGTATAAGTGGGGCCCTACAGTAGCCCAGAACCTAACCTGCTGTATAAGTGGGGCCCTACAGTAGCCCAGAACCTAACCTGCTGTATAAGTGGGGCCATACAGTAGCCCAGAACCTAACCTGCTGTATAAGTGGGGCCCTACAGTAGTCCAGAACCTAACCTGCTGTATAAGTGGGGCCCTACAGTAGCCCAGAACCTAACCTGCTGTATAAGTGGGGCCCTACAGTAGCCCAGAACCTAACCTGCTGTATAAGTGGGGCCCTACAGTAGCCCAGAACCTAACCTGCTGTATAAGTGGGGCCCTACAGTAGCCCAGAACCTAACCTGCTGTATAAGTGGGGCCCTACAGTAGCCCAGAACCTAACCTGCTGTATAAGTGGGGCCCTACAGTAGCCCAGAACCTAACCTGCTGTATAAGTGGGGCCCTACAGTAGCCCAGAACCTAACCTGCTGTATAAGTGGGGCCCTACAGTAGCCCAGAACCTAACCTGCTGTATAAGTGGGGCCCTACAGTAGCCCAGAACCTAACCTGCTGTATAAGTGGGGCCCTACAGTAGCCCAGAACCTAACCTGCTGTATAAGTGGGGCCCTACAGTAGCCCAGAACCTAACCTGCTGTATAAGTGGGGAACTACAGTAGCCCAGAACCTAACCTGCTGTATAAGTGGGGCCCTACAGTAGCCCAGAACCTAACCTGCTGTATAAGTGGGGCCCTACAGTAACCTGTATTTACAACACATCTATGTACCTGCCCCGGCCTCTCGCCCTAGCTTTCCCCATCATCCACACATTGTCATATGCTGGATTAAACTCAGGGTCATCTGGCCTAATGCCCTGGTCTTCTGGCCGGAGTTCCTCCCCTAGAAGGTCGTCGTCCTCGTCCAGCGGCTCATCCTTCAGTGTTACGTTTGACTCGTCTTCTTCTACCGGACTGTCAATCTCCATTGACTCTGTTGAGGCACACACACGGAATTATGTACAGTATCACACACAGAATTATGTACAGTATCACACACAGAATTATATACAGTGTCACACATAGAATTGTGTACAGTGTACCAACATCATTCTACACCTTTGCTAATGCATCTCTCTAAAGACTCCTAACTCTATCATTTTTTTTTTGCACTGCCTCATTTGGGACTGAGCATTGGGGGGTGACACCCAAAAGAGACTACAGGTAACTACCCAATCTACGGGAAAACTACAATCTAAGGAATACTACAACAACCCCAGGATACCACTGACAACAATCTAAGGAATACTACAATGATCTCAGGATACTACTGACAACAATCTAAGGTACATTACAATCATCCCAGGATACCATTGACAATAATCAAAGGTATACATAACCATCCCAGGATACCACTGACAACAAACTAGGATATATTACAACTATCCCAGGATACCACTGACAACAATCTAAGGTATATTACAATATCTAAGGTACATTACAATCATCCCAGGATACCACTGATAACAATCTAAGGTATACATAACCATCCCAGGATACCACTGACAACAATCTAGGATATACTACAACCATCCCAGGATACCACTGACAACAATCTAAGGTATATTACAATATCTAAGGTACATTACAATCATCCCAGGATACCACTGACAACAATCTTAGGTATACATAACCATCCCAGGATACCACTGACAACAATCTTAGGTATACATAACCATCCTAGGATACCACTGACAACAATCTAGGATATACTATAACCATCCCAGAATACCACTGACAACAATCTAAGAAAATACTACAACAATCCCAGGATACCACTGACAACAATGTAAGGTATATTACAACCATCCCAGTATACCACTGACAACAATGTAAGGTATACTACAGCCATCCCAGGATACCACTGACAACAATGTAAGGTATACTACAACCATCCCAGGATACCACTGACAACAATGTAAGGTATACTACAACCATCCCAAGATACCACTGACAACAATGTAAGGTATACTACAACCATCCCAGGATACCACTGACAACAATGTAAGGTATACTACAACCATCCCAGGTTACCACTGACAACAATGTAAGGTATGCTATAACCATCCCAGGATACCACTGACAACAATGTAAGGTATACTACAACCATCCCAGGATACCACTGACAACAATGTAAGGTATACTACAACCATTCCAGGATACCACTGACAACAATGTAAGGTATGCTACAACCATCCCAGGATATCACTGACAACAATGTAAGGTATGCTACAACCATCCCAGGATACCACTGACAACAATGTAAGGTATGCTACAACCATCCCAGGATACCACTGACAATAATAGAGCCTACTAGACTGGAGAATACACTAGACCTCATATTCACTAACAATGATGATCTGATAAGAAATGTCACCATATCAAAAACAATATACTAAGATCACAACATAATTGAGGTTCAGACATGTATGCGAGGAGCCCCAGACCGACAAAATGAGACTAGTCACGAGGGAGCATTCACCAAATTCAACTTCAATAACAAAAACATAAAGTGGGACCAAGTAAACCAAGTCCTAACCGATATAAGCTGGGAAGATATACTAAGCAACACAGACCCAAACTTATGCCTAGAACAGATTAACTCGGTGGCACTCGATGTATGCACAAGGCTTATTCCTCTAAGAAAAAGGAGGAGTAGATGTAAAATAGAAAGAGACAGGCGCTCCCTTTACAGGCGATGGAAAAGAATAACAGAGCGGCTAAAAGAGGTCAATATATCTGAAATGCGCAGGGAGACACTGGTCAGAGAAATAGCAAGCATCGAACTTAAGCTAAAAGAATCCTTTAGGAGTCAGGAATCGCGGGAAGAACTAAAAGCTATAAATGAAATCGAAAGAAACCCAAAGTATTTCTTCTCCTATGCCAAATCAAAATCGAGAACAACGCCCAGTATTGGGCCCCTACTTAAACAAGATGGGTCCTACACAGATGACAGCAAGGAAATGAGTGAGCTACTCAAGTCCCAATATGACTCAGTTTTTAGCAAGCCGCTAACCAGACTGAGAGTCGAAGATCAAAATGAATTTTTTATGAGAGAGCCACAAAATTTGATTAACACAAGCCTATCCGATGTTATCCTGACACCAAATGACTTCGAACAGGCGATAAATGACATGCCCATGCACTCTGCCCCAGGGCCAGACTCATGGAACTCTGTGTTCATCAAGAACTGCAAGAAGCCCCTATCACGAGCCTTTTCCATCCTATGGAGAGGGAGCATGGACACGGGGGTCGTCCCTCAGTTACTAAAAACAACAGACATAGCCCCACTCCACAAAGGGGGCAGTAAAGCAACAGCAAAGAACTACAGACCAATAGCACTAACATCCCATATCATAAAAATCTTTGAAAGGGTCCTAAGAAGCAAGATCACCACCCATCTAGAAACCCATCAGTTACACAACCCAGGGCAACATGGGTTTAGAACAGGTCGCTCCTGTCTGTCTCAGCTACTGGATCACTACGACAAGGTCCTAAATGCACTAGAAGACAAAAAGAATGCAGATGTAATATATACAGACTTTGCAAAAGCCTTCGACAAGTGTGACCATGGCGTAATAGCGCACAAAATGCGCGCTAAAGGAATAACAGGAAAAGTCGGTCGATGGATCTATAATTTCCTCACTAACAGAACACAGAGAGTAGTCGTCAACAGAGTAAAGTCCGAGGCAGCTACGGTGAAAAGCTCTGTTCCACAAGGCACAGTACTAGCTCCCATCTTGTTCCTCATCCT